>NC_081759.1:23613486-23980986 GCF_963082965.1 Carassius carassius | reverse complement strand
CTAAATGTTCTCCAAGCTGAATCTTTTCAAAACTGCTTGCTTTTTTAGCCATTTGTTGCCCCCGTGCCAACTTTTTTGAGACCTGTAGCAGGCATTAAATTTTAAATGAGCTAATTAAGTGGATAAAAGTGTAAAATTTCTCAGTTTAAACATTTGCTACGTTATCTATGTTCTATTGTGAATAAAATATTGGCTCATGTGATTTGAAATTCCTTTAGTTTTCATTTTATTAAAATTTAAAAAACGTCCCAACTTTTCCGGAATTCGGGTTGTATACTAAAAACACTTTTTATCACATAATAAGGCAGAACAGTTTCTATACTGTAAAAAATGCTATGTCATTTAGCACTGCATTGTTCATATACTTTATTTAACACCTGCTGGAGATTTGTTTGGACTTGAAAAAAACAAAACCGAAAACAACTGTTTTCATACAGCGATACATACAGTTGGCATCTAGTCATAGTTGGGGGCGTGGTGAGGGTGGGGTCAGCGTGGGGGAAAACACAGCAAACATCGTGTGTATTTGAATGACAAAAATGCACATATTGAATAATTACAATAATTACATATTGTAATCTCTTTTAACTTTAATTTTCATATACACTAGTCCATATCGATATTTGATTCATTGTACAGCCCTACTGTAGATGTATTCATTCAAAAATAACCAAATTCTGTGATGTTCTGCTTTATACAGCAAGTTCCATTTTTGACTGGATTCCGCGATTCTATCCGTGTGGTTTCCCAAACACAGACGGGGCGAATTTATGAATGAAATAGTAAAAGTTCTGACACAAAACTAAGTTGTTACGTATCCTCATGCTTTTTTTAAGTGGGTATACGGAAATCCATGGCCTTTTCTAGTAGGAATATGGCATATCACGTAGACTACACCTCTTAGCAGATGCGTTTTCATGCGAGTTTAGGTTCGACACTAGGCTTAACGTTAGCCTAGTGTCGAACCTAAACTCGCATGAAAACGCATCTGCTAAGAGGTGTAGTCTACGTGATACGCCATATTCCCACTAGAAAAGGCCAAGGATTTCCGTAGTTTTGCTTCAGGTAGAATGATAAGGCTAATTATATATGTTATATAATTATATATATATATATATATATATATATACCCTCCGGCTTTGAGTATGAATGAAACACATACTGCAGGAGAGTTTAGTGCTCTGTGATTTTCATTTCGCCTTCTGGGTCCGAAAAAAACATCAGGTCATGCGCAGAATATCCTTCTCATAAAAGTGCGGGGGATGAATTTCTGTGATGATAAAAGTGGGGGGGGGGGGCACGTAATCTAAGCACCTGTTTTTAGTAATGTATTTTACATAAAGCATTTCTTTTCCTCATAGGCACTTCCCACCAACCTTCAAAGGTTCAGTTGGAAAAGTTGGTTACACTTTGGAGACAAAAATTTCCAGATCAATGCGTATTTCCATTAAAGACAAAACAGAGTTTCATTATGTCCCCAGACCAGTTGTGTCCAATCCTGAACTAATGGTGAGACTACGATCCCAAGTATGTCTTTACCATTGTTACATCCTAAAATGTATGTCATTGTTGCTGTTAATACTGTGTGTTAACTCTGTGTGTAACTGTGCTTCCCTGATGCCTAACATCCTGTTGGGAAGTGTAGTTTTTGCTGGTTTTCCTCTGTTCCTCCTTGTCCTCTCACAGAAGACCTAATTGATGTCACCTGTTCCTCGTCAGAGCTGTGGAGAGGAGCTTGTATTTAAACAGAGGGAACGGACCCTTCACCAGAGAGAGTTTGGCTTGTCTGTTTTTCCAGTTGGTGGTTTAAGCAGTAGTGCTGCTTTAAGAAAGCCTGTTGTATTTGATTGCTTTTGTGTGATCAGGGCCCGTAGGGTATCTTCAAGACAGCCTGTTGTACTGGCTGTAGTGATTAGAAATGTGTTTCTTTTTCTGCCTGCAGACGCAGTAAGGAGGTGGGTGCCACTTTTATTTGATCAAAGTATGCTTTTCTCCTGGTTTTGTGGAACAGTGAGGAAGTCAGGGAAGAGACATGTTGTTGATTTCGATGTTTTGTTTGCTAGATAAGTTGGGTTACTTTGCTTTCATTTAGCATCCCTTTTTTGTTATTTTGGCCTTAACCCCCTCCTGAAGCTACAAGCATCTTATTCTTATTTCTGAATTATCAATGTTAAACCTTTGATTTTCCCCTACCCTTTAATGCTGTACAAAGACTTCACATTGTAAATAAAATCTTGAAGAGTTTCCATGAGTGTGAGTGCTGGGATTACAGATAGTCTACTCCCTCTCATTATTTTGTTTGCAAGTTCACCGACACAATTGTTAATTTTTCTTAAGTAGCATATGTTACTCCCCTTGTCACCCCTAGACACAGAGGGGGACGTAACATATTTGGGGGCTCGTCTTAAACTTTTTTTTCCCGAAAAGATTATTTCTTACTCTACTTTGCTTGACTGTTTTCATTTTTGGGCAATAGAGAGGAGATCTCTTGGAGGGTGAATATGGAGTTTGATTTAACAGCGTTTACTCTAGCTCCTACTATTGAGGTCTATAATAAGTGCAGAAAGCAGGACTTACTGGTGATAGCAGATTTTTTTTAGTATCACCGTTCCAATAGAAGCTGCTAAATGGGTAATTAAAGATAAGCTTTATACTGAGCTAGTTACTGCTGGTATTCTGCCAAGCGATTCGGAATACATGGAGGAGAATACTGAGACTGCAGATGTAGGCTCTCTTGCTGGTCTGCCTCCTAGTATTGATCCTACTAGTCCACGCTTTGACCCTGTGTTTGCGCTTAAATTTAAAGAATTAGATCTTGCCTTGAAGAAGCTGGAACAAGATCTTCAGGTAGTTCACCTTCGTACATTAGAAGTACAGGCTAACAGAGATATTAAATTGCGTCCCTGGATATAGAGGAGGAGACTTTACGGCAAAAACCTGTCCCAGCACCGCGTGCTAGACTTCCCTCTTCCCCTGCTCTTTGAAAAGTCTTGAACCGCTTCAAGAACTAATCTTAGTGGAAGATTTAAAAATTGTGTACCAGATAGTGTAGTTGTTCATTTGAATGATCAGAAGGTCATGACACTCTCTGAAGCATTGGTTATCGCTGATGAATTTGTGCTTACCCACAAAAATGTTTTTCCAGTGAACCGTTTGGTTCAGAATCGGCCTCCTGTTACCGAGAGTGGTGTGAGGGACAGATTTTTAGGGGGTAACTGGAAAGAGGCCATAAGACAGTCTCGAACCGTGTTGGAGAGAAGCGTGTATGCTTTTATTGTCTCGACCCTGGCCATAAAATATTGGACTGTAAAGCGTGGAAGCAGAAAATTGGCACAAAGACTAAAAGTGTTGCTTTCATTCACTCTGCTGCAGCTGTTGAGAATTCTGCACCATCACAAATCTCTGGTTACGAACTGTTTATGTTAAGAGGAACCTCTTCGCTCTCCCCTGCATACCCTGCATATCTCGATTCTGCGTGACACTGGGGCTTGTCAGTCCCTTATACTGGATAGTGTACTGCCTTTTTCACCAGAGTCTTACACGGGCATGAGCATCCTGGTTCGAGGTGTCGAACTGGGTTGTGTAAAAGTACCGCTACATGCTGTCTGTTTGTTGTCTGAGCTAGTTTCAGGACCTGTTAAGATTGGTGTGCGCTCTGAACTGCCAGTGAACGGGGTAGACCTAATTCTAGGGAATGATCTGGGAGGTAGTAAAGTGTTTTCATCCCCAATTATGATAGACAAACCTGACTTGTTTAGTCGGGTGAATTTATCTACCAGATTTTCCACTGTATTTCCTGATTGTGCTGTTACTCGTGCACAAGCCAGAACACTTTCTGACGTCATTGATCTCTCTGACTCCTTTATTGCACCATCGTTTGAACCCGCAGAGTGTAAGCTTGAGATTGAAACTAAGCTAGATGCTCCTAGTGATGTCGAGACTCCTGCTGCAGAGCTGCCATTCCTGAAGACTGGTTGGGAGCAGCTCATTGATATGCAACGCTCTGATCCAACCCTCAAACATTGCATAGAAGCTGCTGATGCGAATATTAAATTGCCAGCTGGGGCATTTTTGTTTTGATGCAGCAGTTTTGATGCGGTAATGGAACCCTAGATTAGCTGATGATGCTCTCGCTAGCTATCAAATAGTGTTGCCCTTTGCTTACCGCTCGCAAGTCCTAAAACTGTCACATGAGCATGTTCTTGCAGGTCATTTAGGGATTGAAAAATGTATTACCATCTCACTAAGTACTTCTATTGGCCTGGAATTAAGTCTAGCGTGTCCCGATTTTGTAAAGCGTTTCACACGTGTTAATTATCTGGTAAACCCAATCCGAAAGTGCCCCCAGCCCCTTTACATCCAATACCAGCAATGGGGGAACCATTTGAAAGGTTAGTAATTGATTGTGTTGGTCCTTTGCCCAGGTCCAAATCTGGACATCAGTATATCTTGACGATAATGTGCGCTGCGTCTCGCTTTCCTGAGGCTATCCCTCTGCGTACTTTAAAAGCTAAAACTGTAGTCAAAAAACCTAGTTAAGTTTCTTTCTACTTTTGGGTTACCAAGAGTCATCCAGACGGACCAAGGGACTAACTTCACTTCAAAGTTGTTTGCCCAGGTGTTAAGAGTTAGGTGTTAGTCATGTGCTGTCAAGCGCATATTACCCACAGAGTCAAGGTGCTGTGGAACGCTTTCACCAGACTCTTAAGTCGATGCTGCGTGCATATTGCTTTGAGTCTGGGAAAGAATGGGTTGAAGGTTTACCCTTGCTGATGTTTGCAGCCAGAGAAACAAAACCGGAGTCAATTGGGTTCAGTCCAGCAGAACTGGTGTTCGGCCATACTGTGAGGGGTCCTCTTAAACTGCTGCAGGAACAATTACTTTCTGCAAATCAAAGCCCAGTGTCTGTGTTGGATTATGAGAAACTTCAAGCTTGTGATTTTGTTAACTGCCCATGCTAAAATGAAGACCTATTTTGACCGCAAAAGTCTAAGCCTCAGCTTCCAGCCAGTGGACTCTGTAGTAGTGTTGCTCCCAATTCAGAACTCTCCTTTGCAGGCTAGATTTGCTGGTCCATACTCTATTAAAGAGAAACTGAGTGAAACAGACTATGTTGTTAATACGCCTGATCGTAAGAAAAAGACTAGGGTATGTGACATAAACATGCTGAAAGCATATGTTACATTAGCGAAGTCAAATACTTTCCATGATTCCAGTGTTACTCCTGTTATCGCTGCTGCTTGTTAATCTGTATACTCTCCTACCCAGGATGATTTAGGTATGGGCATTGACAACATGTCCATTGAACACCTTGAGAACATTTTAAATAGTCTAGAGACTTATCTTGCTCACCTCTCTACATGTCAACGTGAAGATATGGTGTGTCTAATTAGTAGGTTCCCTATGCTGCTGTCAGATGTCCCCAGTCAGATTACTGTCATTTGGGTTAACCACCAAAAACGTGAGATAATGAGAGAGGAAGTGCGATACTTGTTGCAGCATGGTTTCGCTCAACCCAGTCAAAGCCCCTGGAGCTCACCCTGTTTGCTGGTGCCGAAGTCTGACACTACGTATAGATTCTGTACAGACTATCGCAAAGTTAATAGTCTTACTAAACCGGACTCGTTCCCATTACCTCGGATGGAGGATTGTGTGGACCGAATTGGTGCAGCCCGCTACATCAATAAACTTGACTTACTAAAGGGCTATTGGCAAGTGCCACTAACAGACCGGGCCTCTGAGATATCTGCTTTCATTACTCCATATAAATTCCTGCAATAATCTGTAATGGCCTTCGGGATGCGAAACGCACCAGCCACCTTCCAGCATCTGATGCAGAGAGTGTTATCTGGAGTAGCCAACTGTGAAGCTTATCTGGAAGATGTAGGGATCTTTTCAGATACATGGGAAAACCATTTAGACACAATTACTTAGGTTTTTAGTCGTTTGGCTGAAGCTTCATTGACGTTGAATCTGGCAAAATGTGACTTTGCAAAAGCCATAGTTGCATACTTTGGTAAAAAAGTTGGCCATGGTCAAGTTTGCCCGGTGGAGGCTAAAGTGTCAACCATGCTGGACTTTCCAGTTCCCATAAATAAATGAGAGTTGCGCAGATTTTTGGGAATGGTAGGGTACTACAGAGGATTTTGTGAGAATTTTTCCACCATAGTTTCTCCATTAACTAACCTTCTGAGTCCCTCTAAGAAATTCCTATGGAGTGCAGAGTGTGCCAACGCTTTTGCTGCTGCTAAGGACATTGTGTAATGCCCCTGTGCTTGCTGCCCCAAACTTAATTTTTCCACAAACCACAATCCTCTGACCTTATCTCGAATGTGTAATTCTAATCAACGCCTGATGCGCTGGTCCCTCATTGTCCAAGAGTATAACTACGTCATAAAAAGGGTTCAGAAAATGTAATTGCAGATGCACTGTCCAGAACCAATAGTGCAGACAGTTGACCTGTGGATACTTTGCCCCTTGGTATGTGGGTACATATTATGTTGAATTGCAAATTACAGTGGTAATCTGTAAATTTATGGGTCGGGGTGTTACATCCTAAAATGTATGTCATTGTTGCTGTTAACCCTCTTGGCGCCACGGTCGAGTTTACTCGACAAGATGCGGCACTGAATAAAACGGCCGATTTTGTCAAATAGGGTGTCAAATTTCATGCGACCTCCCCTGCACCAGATAGCAGACATGTAATACTTCATCTCTGACTCAAAAAACGTCATGCTTCTATACAAAATTGTCGAGCTAGAGCGCATTGAATCAGTGCGAACAAAAGTGGAGCTAGTGTGAGTGAGCCATTTTATCAGAGCAATATTGTCAACATCAGCGAATATTGGCATTAGATTATTATCATTATTATTATTATCTAATGGCATCAATAAAGCTTCAATAAATCCGCAAATGAAGTGTTGGGACTTCTATTCGCGGACCCTCTGAAGGGGAATATCTGCATTCGGAGATGACGGCGATACTGAAAGTGAAAGTATAGCCCTACACCAAGCACAAACATTGAATCCTTTGCCCAATGTAGATGGTCCGTTGCCCAATGTCAGTGGTGGGAACAATGTTTGCCGGGTCGGAGTGTTCATCGCGATTAGCAGGCGTGTTAGTGTTTCGGTGAACGAGGCGGGAGATTTTTACCGTGCTAGACATGTAAATTTGTCTTCTGACCGTGTGCTTCCCCGCAATCGCGGCGACAGTATTTGTAGTGGAGACTTTTTGTCTTATGCCACTGGGTATGTTAGACGAGGTCGAAGTATTCATAGGACAGTTAGGGGGTAACGTGGAGGCAGGGTGGGGAGTCGCAATGACAATGACAGTAGTCTGAGCTGTGCACACTCGGTGTGTGCGCGAGGCAGATCTGGCCGCACTGCTCGTAGCAGGAGCAGAGGCGATGTGACACGGGGCATAGCTTTTGAACCAAACAGGTCTTGTCTACATGTGTTTGTTTGTCATATGAATAATATATATGTGCCCCATTCATGGAATCAGAGTGCCTGCTGTATGTAGTAAATTGAAAATCTCTACAGCATAAGGCCAACCGCTACATGCATTCGGTTTGTTTCTTCCATTTATTAGTAATGATTTACACAGTTTGTTTACTACTTACTATTTACCTGAGCATTCAGTATTGTGCAATATAGCACACAGAAGGTGAGGGACATTTTGGGGGGGAAAGAAGTGCTGTATTTTATCATTTAAACATGTGACTTTTCATGAAAATTCTATAATTCAAGATGGCCAGCACCATATGACGTCATAATATGCAAATTAGATGTGAAAATATAACCCCTACATAAACATTTGGTCATCCTTAATATTTTTTTATAATTGACAGAGTCTCTATCTTTTATCACTTTTAAGATATAGGCCTTTGAAATTAAGATGTCAAAATCGAACGTTTTAGGAAAAAACCTCTGGTGCCTAAAGGGTTAATACTGTGTGTTAACTTTGTGTGTGTGTAACTGTGCTTCCCTGATGCCTAACGTCCTTTTGGGAAGTGTAGTTTTTGCTGGTTTTCCTCTGTTCCTCCTTGTCCTCTCACAGAAGACCTAATTGATGTCACCTGTTCCTCATCAGAGCTGTGGAGAGGAGCTTGTATTTAAACAGAGGGAACAGACACTTCACCAGAGAGAGTTTGGCTTGTCTGTTTTCCCAGTTGGTGGTTTAAGCAGTAATGCTGCTTTAAGAAAGCCTGATGTATTTGATTGCTATTGTGTGATCAGGGCCCGTAGTGTATCTTCAAGACTGTTGTACTCGCTGTAGTGATTAGAAATGTTTCTTTTTCTGCCTGCAGACGCAGTAAGTAGGTGGGTGCCACTTTTATTTTATCAAAGTATGCTTTTCTCCTGGTTTTGTGGAACAGTGAGGAAGTCAGGGAAGAGACATGTTGTTGCTTTTGATGTTTTGTTTGCTAGATAAGTTAGGTTACTTTGCTTTCAGTTAGCATCCCCTTTTTGTTTGTTATTTTGGCCTTAACCCCTCCTGAAGCTACAAGCATCTTATTCTTATTTCTGAGTTATGTTAAACCTTTAATTTTCCCTTACCCTTTAATGCTGTACAAAGACTTCACATTGTAAATAAAATCTTGAAGAGTCTCCATGAGTGTGAGTGCTGGGATTACAGATAGTCAACTCTCTCTCACTATTTTGTTTGCAAGTTCACCGACACAATTGTTAATTTTTCTTAAATGGCATATGTTGCTCCCCTTGTCACCCTAGACACAGAGGGGGACATAACACCATGCATTCATCTAATGTTTTGTAACTGTATTACATGTTTTGTCTTATTTAGGCACCTCAGCATGGAGCCAAAAATAAACCAATGAAACCCTTCTCTTCTGGGAGTGTCTCGATGAACATAAACACTGAGAAAATGGGATACTACCTTGGTAAAATTATACTTCTAATAGTGTTAATGTTTTCCCATTGTCAATAAACATGCTTTTTGTGGAGTAGGTGAACACTGTTAGATGGACTTTTCCATTCTTGAGTTTCATGTTTACAGTCTGTGAGCACTCTTGTGCAAGCGAGTAGATTAAAATGATGAATGAGGTCTTTTTAGAATGTGTGTTCAGCTGTTACACATTTCAGACTTGAAATCAACTAACTGGTTCTACTTTATTTCTTTTAGGAAAACATTTATGTAATGTACAGTTTGTGCAAAATGTGTATTATCTGTACAGATTTCTTTATTTTCAGTTTTTTTCATGTAACATGATTCTGAATTAAGATGCCCATTTTGTCAAAAGGCAAACAGAGATATAGTTTGATATTTTACTCTACAATTTGACCTAATTGTTTCATTGTGTCTTGCTACAGGAGAGGGCTTGAAAGTTTTGGCTGAAGTTCAGAACCGTTCTTCCCGCACAATCAAACCAAAATACTGCTTGTATGAAAAACACAGCTTTTTTGCAAGAGGCAAGAGAAAACTTCACACACATGACTTGATTAAAGAGGCAGGGGAACCCATTGAGCCAAACTCTAAGAAAACTGTCACCAAAATGCTGTCAATTCCACCCAGCCTTGCCATATCTATCCTAAACTGTAGGATCCTCAAGGTTGAGTACAGACTCAGGGTGAGTTTTAACATCTGAAGCACTGCCATTAGAACGACGTATCTGTGTTCGATTTTATTTTAAAGTTGGATCATAACATGTTAACTATTTTAAATTAAGGGATGTGCTGTTTGCTTGTATCAAGCATAGATGGGTTTCTGTTGTCATTACCTGCTCAAATTTAAAAATTTGTTCTTCAATATCTGTGCGTCTAGGTCTACCTGGATGTGCCATATGCCTCAGATCCAGAGATTAAATTCCCAGTTGTGATTCTTCCTCCTCCGCCTGTCTCAGGGGCTACAAACAGTGACTTTGGAATCTGGAATCATCCACCAGGAAGCAATGTGTACCCCAACCCACCTCCTATGGCTTCACGTGCCCCACCACTTAACGTGGTTGGACCACCTGGTCAGTTTGGTGCCCCTGGCTACTATGGACCTCCTCTGAATTCGTTTCCTGCTCCTGGTTACCCTGGACCTCGGGGTCAGTTTGTTCCACCTAGTTTCCCTGGTCACTTTGGTCCTTTAGTTTCAAATCAGTCTGACCCATCAGCTCCACCTCCTTATCAGGAATATCAATTTTATCCACAGTGGCCAGACCACCCTGAAAAATCTTGACAAAGTAATTTTAGAATCACCTTAGATTTCTTTTGTGTTATTGTTTTATCTATAATTTTGAAATGATTTATATATATATATATGTATGTGTGTGTGTGTATATATACCTGTATAGCCTTTTACATTTTAGGTAGTGATGTTGACTGTTAAGCAAACAACATTCTATACTATTTATTTGTGCATTTCTGAACCTTCGGTATAGTGCTACATTTTACATCAAAAGTAATTTTACATTAAGCATTTGTGCTGCTTTAAAATACATGTATTCAACTTGAAATGTTAAATTGTACTAAGTGACAACTTTAAGTTAGCATGAGCACTTTTTTTTTTTTTAAACCAGTTTTTTTTTTATAGTGTAGATTTACCATCAGTTTCTGCATGAACTGATAAATTGTTACAGAAGTTATGAATTTACCATTAATTTCTCCATAAACTGTTAAACTATTTGTTCAGAACTTAAACTGTTACAACAATATAGACCAAAAAACTTTTTTGAACATACTGTGACACTTGTTTATTGTTCGACTGAATAATGCATTTTATGTATTTCTATTTATGTCTGAAATATAAATCTGAATTTACTCGCATATTATAGACTCTATATCTTGTTAACAGCGGATTGAGTAGTTTATTATTAGTTAAAACGTAGATATAGATTTACTCTTTAAAGTTCCTCTATGTAACATTTTACCCTCTATCGGTAAAATAAAAAAAAACTGCATGTTTCTTGTGGAAGAAGGCTCTGTGCCAGTGTACTCATACAATTCTAAAAAAATGTTCCCCGAGCAGGTGCCATTTTTTTTTATGCTGTTGTTTGTTGTATTGGAAAATTGTCAAACTTTTGTCAATTGGAAAATATTTCGAAAAAAAAAAATGACAAGAAAGGTTTTCAGATCATTAACATGAGACCTAATGAATGCTGGTATCATAGTCAAATGTTATAATAAACTCTAAACTGTTAGAGAGCTACATGGCTGTCTGTCAGTTCATTCAAATATACCCATTTAGTGAGAAAAAAAATCAATTTCGACAGTACATAATATGAACATAACCAACTTTAAATAGGCCTATATTAAGTATTATAACAAATGCTTGCAGAGGGGGCCAGTGGCCTGGTGATGTTTCACTTTACAGCGTGATTCAACGACGTTTAAATCCATATAATTTCAATATTTGGTCAAATGCAAACTCAGAGCTAGGGCTTAAACTTTTATTTTGAAATCGTGATGTACTGTACAACAAATCACATAGAAATATGTTGATGTATTCTCCTGTGCTAGTATGGGTTTCTAAATGGGTTTCTAAAAGATTTAAATTATAAATCTAGTGAGATAACGCACACTGTTTTTCTCCCATGGAGAGTCTTCAAGTAGGGCTACTATGGACGGCCCGGCCAGTACGGGGCTACTAATACAAGACAAACCCCAGAAAAAAGCAATCGTGGGTGGGTGGGTGGGGTGATTGGAGCATACAGGTGCAGGCTCGGCCATGTCTGCACCATAGCATCCAGTCCAAGAGGAGCTGGATGAGTGACTGAAAACCAGACGGGACAGTGAGAGCTCGCAAACAGATCCACTTGTCCTCTGTAAAACTTCCTCCATATCTGCTACACCACTTCTGGGTGAATTCTCCATTCTCCGGATATCAGCCCCTGCCTCAACAGGATGTTTCAGTGCTAGAAACATGGCCAGCATTTACAGGCAATTTATGTGCCACATGAGATGAGGAGCGCCCTACAGACCTTGGGCGGAATGACCACTCATGACCGCCCCCCAGCCTGTGAGGGAGGCGTCCATTGTTAGCATTAGATGACAAGGAGCCCCCGGGGGCTGACACAGGGGGCCGTGTGACAGGAACCAAGGTTTCTTCCACATGTCTAAGGCCGTAAGCCTAGCCGCGTGACCTGTCCTGAGGGTCTCATGTACAGCAGGGCAAAAGGTGTCACATTGGACGCAGCTGCCATCAGACCCAACTGTCTCTGAAACTGTGTGACAGTAAGTGACTGGCCTTTTACTCTCTTGACTGCCGTGCAGGAAGAGCGTCCTAAGAGCAAGCTCGATGAGCGATTCCTGCGCTCTAAGCCACTGCATCCACACACAAACTGTGTGTATTCCCACCCGTAATGAAATGCGGACAGGGAGGAACACAGCCTGATTGGAGATTGCTTGTCTATTTTCTTATCTTTGCTTGCCATATGAAAATCACTCATTTAAAGATGGACAACAATAAATAGACGATACACACATTGAGCACATGTGCTTTTATACTTCCTGGTCCCTACGTCATCTCTGCCGGTGATCTCACCAACGATTCCTTTGGAATGATTACACACGTTTCAGAGCGTGGAAACACAGGGGTGTTTTGCGATACAGCTCGAGTTCCTGAAGGGGAACTATCTTTCCAATGAAAATGTCGCAGATGTTAATCTGTAATGACCTGTACCAGGGGTGGTGAAATCCGGTCCTGGAGAGCCACAGTCCTGCAGAGTTCTGCTCTAAACCTTATTAAAACTCACCTGCCTGTAGCTTTCTAGTAACTCTTCAGACATTGCTTAGCTTGTTCAAGTTTGTTTGATTAGGGTTGACGCTAAATTCTGCAGGGCTGCGTCTCGCCACCTCTGACCTATACCGAGCCCTGAAATTCGTTTAATGCAGTATTCATTAAAATACAGAAATTAGATCAATCAAAACACGATTTAAATTAGAATATTAAGCCAGGGTTAAGCATACAGTGATAACAGAAATCATAAATTTGTGGGTTTGTTTCATCTTCATTTACTGCATTTCTTTTACTGTGTGATCGCAGAATTAAAAAATTTATAGTAATTTTTTGTTTTACAGGCTGATTGACTCACTCATTATTGATCTCTTTATTGAACGATTACTTAAAATGATATTTTATGAGAATAAATATGATTCCGGAGGAATTTAAAATGCCTCACTGAAGAGAACATGATGTTAAGCAAGATGCTTTTATTTACGGATCAAAAGAAGGTTCTGCTGCACAAATTGTACACTATCCTACTACAAAAGAAATGTTTTATTCTATATATATATATATATATATATATATATACAGTACAGACCAAAAGTAGATTCACACTGAAGGCATCAAAACTATGAATTAACATGTGGAATTATATACATAACAAAAAAGTGTGAAACAACTGAAAATATGTCATAATCTAGGTTCTTCAAAGTAGCCACCTTTTGCTCTTGGCATTCTCTTGATGAGCTTCAAGAGGTAGTCACCTGAAATGGTCTTCCAACAGTCTTGAAGGAGTTCCCCGAGAGATGCTTAGCACTTTTTGGCCCTTTTGCCTTCTGTCTGCAGTCCAGCTCACCCCTAAACCATCTCGATTGGGTTCAGGTCCGGTGACTGTGGAGGCCAGGTCATCTGGCGCAGCACCCCATCACTCTCCTTCTTGGTCAAATAGCCCTTGATGCCTTCAGTGTGACTCTACAATTTTCATAGTCATGAAAATAAAGAAAACTCTTTGAACGAGAAGGTGTCCAAACTTTTGGTCTGTACTGTATATATTTATATATGAATAAATGTCATATTTTATGAGCCATACATTATCTTTTATACATTATTATTTATTTGGTACTGAAGAAATGTAAAATCTGGGTACTCCGTAATCTTGCATATTAATGGACAGATTTAATCTTACATATGATGGTTGATGTGCTCCGATTATTACTTAAACAATAGATAGAATACAGCGGGGTGATTATAAAAGAGATTTCCCCAAAGTTAGGGGAACGCTATACTAACGTTCTGGGAATATAAAACTAACATTACCAGAATGTTATAATAATATTATGGGAACATTAGATTATCATTAGTATAATCCCTCTGGGAACCCAAAACTAATGTCAGGGGAATGTTAGAATAACGTTCTGGGAACCAAAAACAATTGTTCTGGGAAACTTTAAGAAAACTTTCCGGGCTAACCAAAAACAAACCATAAAAAATAATGTTCTCGGAACCAAAAACTTACATCCTGGGAACGTTCTGGAAACCAAATTTTTTTTATTTTAAAAACGTTTTGATACAGAGCTAAAGTCATCTACATAACCTATTATAGCCTACATGCTAATAATACAGCATAGATATTGGATGTAGCCTAATTTGCGAGCGTGAGGAAATTGCTCTAAAAATGCGGGGTATTAAAATCGTTGGAACACACATGCACTATTTAACAATCTCAGATCTTGTGAACTCTCTGCAGTGTATGCATTCTAAAATACAACACATTTTGTCAGATGCTCTGCAATGATTCCTCAATGTTTCTTAAGGGTCAGTGTTTTTTTTTTGTGATGAAGTAAATTTAAAATAATAAAAAAATATTCTGGCCAATCATGGGCCCCTGCACACATGGGGCCCCTAGGCTGCAGCTTAGGCAAGCCTGTGCATTAATTTGTGCCTGAGAATGTCCCACCTACAGATGGAAGTCCACATACTGTAGCATGCAGCAAGCCTGTAAAGTGATTTCATTGAGTTCAAACTTCAAAAGCGGATATTGGCACCAAGCAACATGTCCCTCACTGTGAAAAACATTTCTGTTACTTACAATTCTATCAATCAGAGCAATACCTTCACCAGTGGGGATTTTATATCGGGACATGTCATTCTAGATGTAGCGAAGGACACACTTATCCAGTCGTTGAGTGTGAAAATCAAAGGTAAAGCAAAAGTGTGCTGGACAGAACGTTATGGTCAAACAACTATTGTTTACTCGGATAAGGAGAAGTATTATTCCATGGAGAGGTTTTTCGTTCTGGAGGACAAAACACATGGTAGGAGGAACTAGCTGTGCATTTTTCTGTGTAAGACATCAGGTCGATTCAACAAGCATGTTTTGTGAATCTTGTAGGTGACCTTGAGATGCTGAACGATCCCTTCGGACAGCCGTGTAAGTCTGTTCTCAAGTTACATGAATATAGTAAGAAGAGGTATGGAAATGAATCTGAAACATATTCTTTGCATTCATCTGTGTGACATTAGATTCTTTGGTTGTGGCACCAGGGTGTCACGTTTACCCATTCACCTTTCAGTTGCCTCAACAGTAAGTTACACAACTCTTCGCTTTTCATTAATTGTGACTCTGGGTCTGTAAAACATGTATGTGGATAAGTGAATAAGAATGTCTGAGATGTAAAATGTGCTTTAAAACGTGTGAAATTTGGGAAAAAAGGGGTTATCTTCAAGTTTGACACTGCTCATACTTTACACAGGGTTAACAATTAATCCTGGGTATTCACAAGGTGACGTTTCACACTGTACTTTCGTAAACCTCTGGGTAACGTTCTAAATCATTTGCATATTTGCTCTGTCAGTGTGACTGGTGCATCACGTGTTTGCCAACTATTGAAATTTTCAGAATGGAGTTTTCGGACTACAAAGGCGAGAATGAAAGGATCTCTTCTTTACTCTAATTTGTTTGATCACTATAAATTTATAAGTGTTTCTGTACTGTTCTGAATGTGAATGTGATACACTTATGAAGGTCCAAAGGTATTCTCTCTTTTGTCAATGGTTTTCCTTTCATGGCATCCTGCATGTTCGTTACCTCATTTTGATTTAGCAGACAAAATGTTTTCAAATATAAAATACTTAAAAAAAAGTTTAAAAATATATATTAATAAAATATAATTAATAAATTAAGAGACTATGCCAACATTTATTTTTCCCCCCAGATTTTTTGTTTGTTGTCTCGAAATAATCACATTTACACATTCTTTTCTTCATAGACACTTCCCACCATCCTTCAAAGGTTCAGTTGGAAAAATTGTGTATGCTTTGGAGGCAAAATTAGAAAGAGCAATGCGTGTTTCTAGTAAAGACAAAGCAGAGTTCCACTATGTACCCAAAGCTGATCTGACTGGTCCTGAACTAATGGTGAGATTATGTTTTTACAAAACCTAATGTGGGACGTGCACAGAAGTTCTGAGGGGCAGGGGCTCAAGTGGAAAAAAAAGAGCACTTCTCATATTTATTTACTTTTTTTTCTAAACAAAATGTTAAATATATTAGGGGAGTGTGATATTGACAAAAAAAAAATATATCAATATTTTATGAGATTTTATCTTTCACGATAATTAGACCATAGTTTGCTAAGTGTGAATTTTTTTTTTTTTTTACCTTTTTATGGACAGTTTTACCTTTATAAAGCCCTTTTTTTTCTTAAAGTGTGTATAATCTTTTCAGTCAAATGAATGCATTTAACCTGTGGTTACAAAAGCATTAATACTGTTTTGATATTTTAAACATAAAATGTTGAATACTGATATCTGAAATATATATATATATATATATATATATATATATATATAGAGAGAGAGAGAGAGAGAGAGAGAGAGAGAGAGAGAGAGAGAGGCTGTAATGCACCTGCTAATTAATTGACGGACTTATGAATTCACGAATCAGGCGATTGCGGAGTGAAAATGACACCACCACATGACCAAACATCAGCGAAGCACTGCCTAATTGGCTTTATCCGTCCAAAAAATGGAACGTAGCCTAAACGCAAAGGAGGAGCAGAGAGGAAACGTACGCAGCAAATTGCTGCAAAATCCCAGCCATGCTCGCCAGTAAGGAACAATATATTTACTACTGAACCGTTCGGTTCTCCACACACGGCTCGGCACGCGCTGGGACCGCTGTTCAGCTTAAATCTGACAAAGTATCTCTAATATAGTTTACTATAAATAACACGTAAAACAAACAGGGTTCAGCTAATATATGTTTCTGTTGATGGATTAGCATTTTGGGTTCCCAGACATTACAACAACAGCGATGAGAAAAAAATAAATAAAAAAATAAATTCTGTGGCCAATTAAACCATTCACTCTTGTTCAATACGAATACGAACACTGGATCAGTGTGTTCTTTTAAAGTGACAGTATTTATATTAATCGAACAGCAATTTCCCTGTTTCGCTGTTTACCTTTGATTACTTTATTAAATTTCTGTAACTAAAAACTAATGCTAGACCTTTTGAGTCAGAGCAGGAACCTTCAGGTAAAGTTTAAGCTATAAGCAAAACTAAACATGCTGGCTATACTCTTAGAAAATATGTGCTTTTATGATTTATAAGATCATCAGTAGTAGGACTGTGGTCATGGGGACACACAATTGATGGCTGCATAATTAATATAGATTACTGAAAGTGCTTATTTCATATTGCAGAGAAACTTGATGTGCAGAGTGAGAGAGGGGGATTCAGGGAAAGATGATAGAGACAGTAAACACTTGAAAGTGCTTATTTCATATTGCAGAGAAACTTGATGTGCAGAGTGAGAGGGGGGGATTCAGGGAAAGATGATAGATATATATATGTGTGTATATATATATATATATATATATATATATATATATATGTGTGTGTGTGTGTGTGTGTATATATATATATATATATATATATATGTGTGTGTGTATATATATATATATATATATGTGTGTGTATATATATATATGTGTGTGTGTGTATATATATATATGTGTGTGTGTGTATATATATATATGTGTGTATATATATATATATATATATATATATATATATATATATATATATGTGTGTGTGTGTGTGTGTGTATATATATATATATATATATATATATATATATATATATATATATATATATATATATATATGTGTGTGTGTATATATATATATATATATGTGTGTGTATATATATATATGTGTGTGTGTGTATATATATATATGTGTGTGTGTGTATATATATATATGTGTGTATATATATATATATATATATATATATATATATATATATATATATATATATGTGTGTATATATATATATGTATATATATATATATATATATATATGTATATATATATGTGTGTATATATTTATATATATACTGTATATACATACATATACATATATACACACACACACACACACACACGCACATATAAAAACACAACTGGAAAGGGAGCTCATGACAGAATTGACAGATGCACTTCCACTTACGATTTACTTTAGCTATTTTATTTATTTTTCATTACAATTTTTTCACTTTAAATAAATTATAATATAAAATTATAGGATTAAAATGAATTGTTCTGATGCCTTTCTCCCTCTGCGTCTCTGCAGCAAAGCAGTGTAGCACACACTGATCCAGCACATCACAGTCACAGACAAACAGAGACCTGCAGAATAGAATCCCTAGGGATCAGAGCTCGAGTCTTTCAACTAGGGTGACCACCCGACCTGCGTAGCGCGTGCGCGCACAGCGTTTGAAGCCCAATCCATGCGTCCCACAAATTGAGACTGTGTCACGCATAATCAATGCTGCTCAAAAAAAGTTGGTCGCTCTATATCTTCGAGTCCCAGGCAGCCAAACGAACATTACTTGACAGTTCAGCACGCTACTGTTGCCACACCCACCCCTCAGTTGAACTGCTGACTAGGTTGTTGTCAACTTTTTCGTTGTTGTCATGACAGCGCACGCACGTGCATACCAGACAGACTGGGAAGGAACTTTTAGATGCACGCTTTACGATTCGAAAAATGGAGAAAGTGAGGCACCGCCATCATCAATTGAAAAAGAGAAGGTGTGTCCTGTTTCAAACTGTTTTTTTTTTCATGCGCCTGCCTTTACTAACATGCACGTTCACCATCCTTTCGCCCCCTTCTCGTTCCGTGAACCTCTGGAGTTGTGAGTTTAGACTTTTTTTTAACTGTTCCTGTGGTGTTGAGCAATTCATTTTAATCCTATAATTTTATATTATAATTTATTTAAAGTGAATAAATTGTAATGAAAAATAAATAAAATAGCTAAAGTAAATCGTAAGTGGAAGTGCATCTGTCAATTCTGTCATGAGCATACATCAGCAATTACACATGTTTAGGGGAATAGGGTATTATTAATATACCATGTAAGGTGGTATGTGCTAGAAATGGGTAAACCACTATCAGTGAGTCTGCCCATGGGGTGGGGGCACCGCCACGCAAGGCAGTGTCCCACATTGTCCGTCAGAAACATACCCCTTGTCCCCCCTTGGGCTTATTAGCAGGTGGTCACCCTACTTTCAACATCGACCTGATATTACGAAATTCCCGGCCTGATTTACTGTCCCAGTCCGCCACTGTATATATGCTGGATCAGTGTGTGCTACACTGCTGTGCTGCAGAGACGCAGAGGGAGAAAGGCATCAGAGCTCGAGTCTTTCAACATCGACCTGATATTACGATTTTTTTATTTGTTTGACAGGGAAAGCTGTGTGCAAACAGAAACGTACACATATATTCTCTCATAAAAATGCAAAAAACTCCCCAGAAAAAAGGGGACTTTCTCTCGAGGAAGAAAAAGGGCAGGTGCTCAAGCCCACTTTGATGTCTATGTGTGCACGTGCCTCCATACATTCTATATGTTTTGAGGTTTTCTCACCTTTTCTATGTATTACGTTATATTGTCTTATTTAGGCACCTCAGTATGGAACCAAAGATAAGCAAATGAAACTCTTCACCTCTGGGAGTGTCTCCATGAGAATAAACACAGAAAAAATGGGATACTACCTTGGTAACATTGTATTTGTTATTGTAACATCTCAGAATTGTTGATGTCAAGAACTGTTGTGTCAAGTAAACCCAAAGTTCGATTTACATCAGATGGCCATTTTCATCAAATCAGTCAACACGTTCTGTTAGTTTGTCATAGCAATTTTATATATAATATAAATTTTGACTCAATAAGTTGGCTTCAGACTTTTTTCAGAGAAAGGCTTATACTAATAAGACAAAGCATTAAAAAATTTATGTATTTAGTTATTTCTATCTATATATCTATCTGTCTGTCTGTCTCTCTGTCTGTCTGTCAGGGCAGTCACATTCCTTTATGTTTGGGTTACATTGCAGATACACAAGATCCAGAAACTGCACAGAACATCTTTTTAATGTGTTTTTAGCAAAATGCAGCAAAATGTTGATAAAATTGTAAACATCTATGTGGGGAGCAGGGACTGGATTTTTCTTTTCCTTTTTCCTTTTTTTTGATAAGCAAAGGTTGTTTTTTTATGTTTGGAACATACACTTTTTGAGGAAGATTATTTCAACCTATACAGTATGTCACTGGAGTTTACATTAGGAACTTTAAATTGTATAATATGACTGTAAACTAAGAGGCCTATTTGTCGTCAAAACAACAGTCAAGGTTGCATTTTCTAGTGGTATTTTATCATGTAATTTACCTAATTAAGTGTATGTCTCTCCACAGGAGAGGGCTTGAATGTTTTGGCTGAAGTTCAGAACAATTCGTCCCGTTCAATCAAGCCAAAATACTGCTTGTATGAAAAACACAGCTTTTTTGCGAGAGGAAAGAGAAAACTTCACACACATGACCTGCTTAAAGAGGAAGGGGAACCCATTGAGCCAAACTCAAAGAAAACTGTCACCAAAGTGCTGTCCATTCCACCCAGCCTTGCCATATCTATCCTAAACTGTAGGATCCTCAAGGTTGAGTACAGACTCAGGGTGAGTTTTAACATCTAAACCAACTCATTGCAGTGAAGTGAGCACATAAATCAGATTGGCATACCATTGTGTTTTTATTTTAAAGGTGCATTTTAACATTTTAACCATTTAACAAATTAAGGGCTGTGATTGAAAAACAGTGTTTCTGTTACTGAATATTTTATATCAATTCTACAGTATAATACCTACTTTTAAAATTAATGTATTTTTTTTTATTTGCCTGAAAAATTTGATGTTGACCTAAAAAACATTCAAATGCACACGATAATTGCATAACAATAAGCATTTGGACATCTTTACAAATTTACAGTACAGTCCTAACTGAATCATTAATATTTCAATATATTTGCATTGTGTCTAGGTCTACCTGGATGTGCCATATGCCTCAGATCCAGAGATTAAATTCCCAGTTGTGATTCTTCCTCCTCAGCCTGTGTCAGATCCTAAAAACAGTGACTTTGGAATCTGGAATCAACCAGCAGAAATCAATATTTACCCCAACCCACCTCCTATTGCTCCACAAGCCCCACCACTTCATGTGGTTGGACCACCTGGTCAGTTTGGAGCTCCTAGTTACCCTGGGCCGTCCTCATGTTCAATTAGGAGCATCTGGTTACCCTGCTCCTCCTCTTGGTCAGTTTGGTGCACCTGGTTTCCCTGGACCTTCTGGTCAGTTTGGTCCAGATTCTCATCGGTCTGACCCATCAGCTCCACCTCCATATCAGGACTACCAGTTATATCCACAGTTTCCAGACCACCCTGAAAAATCTTGACAAATGGTTTTAAAATCACTTTCTTAGCTTCTATTAACTTTTAATGTAAAGATTTGCAAGAATGATTCATATTGACATGTAGCCTATTTTCTACAAAGTAATGTTGAATTTAATATGGTGAAACATTATCACAGTTGAAGATTGGATACAATTTTAAGTCAGAACAATAGTTAAACAGTCTATTAAATAATGCACAATGATCTTTATTGAGCTCACTAACTCTAGGTTGCAATCACACGAAATACAATGCATGTTTTATTTCTTATTTCTTTATTCCTTTTTCTAATGTGACTGAATAAGTAAAACATATGTATATTTGTAATTTCCGTTTAATACAAATAATTTTTCCACTGATGAGTTTTTAACAATACCCTACATTTAATTTGTGACATGACCCAAATCAAACAATGTACATTTTTATATACTGCCAGAGATTTTATAATTAAGTTAATTTGACATGTAATACAGTTTCAAAATGCTGTTAAAATGGAGTTTAGAAAACCTTTCTAACCCTAAAGCCCTTTGACTGCTAAATGTTGGTAGATTGTTTTATTATGTTTGCTCAAGTATCGGCTGTCAAGGTCCCACATTTACCACCCATATTGAGAGATTATTATTATGCTAAAAAATTTTCTGGAAGACATCGGACAAATAGTATTGAACTACTTTCAGTTCAACGTAAAGGGTACTGCTCCATTGTCAGCTTTTGTACCTTTTTTTCTGAGTGTATGTTTGCAGCAGAACAGTGATGTAACAGCTAAAGGTAAATTCCAATAATAATTTAAATAGTGACATACAGTCTTGGTGGTAACACATTACAAGTAACGCGAGTTACGTAATCAGATTACTTTGTTTTTCAAGTAATTTAGGCTGCAGTTTGGATTAGAGCAGATTTTGGAATTTCACAGTTGCAAGGTTCTTATTATTTTTCAAAGTCTTTAAAATGTTGTATGATTCTTAATTTCAGTTTTCAGAATTATGACTTGATCAGCTTGTGCTGTCCTATTTGCTATCCCTATCTCACTGTGTAATCTTTGTTTTTTTTATACCCTTTTTTTCTCTCTCTTTTGCTTGTTTTCCTTTGTTGTGATAGCTATCACTAGTGTCATTGTTTGCTAAAGCTCATATCAACTCTTCTATGACATACATAATTGAACTGGGGACATTATGCATTATTCATCCACATTTGTAAAACCTAGCACACTTCAATTTTGTCAGACAAAATGATTGAAATATTGCTTGTAAAAGTATAAATTCAAAGTCTACAATATTTAGTATGAGTAACCTTTTAAACTAACACTTTTTAAATGACAGGACCTTGCAATGTCAGGTTCGGTGAAGGTAAAGCTGCTGCTGTTTGAGCCCAGTTTGATCGCTAATCCTGCAGGGGCCATTTGAGGCAGGATAGACTCTCCTATATTTTACTTAATTGATCTAATACTTAATTATTTATTGTAAAAGAACTACATCATCAACATCATTTTGGTGAGGTTTCTTCAATTTATTAATTTTTTTTAATAAATAGTCAGCAGCTTTTTAAGTCAATCTAAATAGCTATTATGAAAGAAGGCCTAAAATATGTCTTTAGCATATCTAACGTTTACCAAGTGAGAAACAAATCAAACACTTTAACAACAGGAATACACAATTCATAATATTGCTAATTAATTTAAATAGTTTGCTTTGAATTCATATACATGTGAATCCCTAGTTTTAATCTAGATTGCTTGTTACTTACTTATTTTCTGTAGTCTGTTTTTATATTAATGCATATACAACATTCATATTGTTCATCATGATGAACAGATTTGCATTCTCTCTACAAGCCTACTAATGAGTAATGTGAAGTGGAATTCCATGCATGCTTTGCCAAACATCATTTGGCTGCCAAGTTTGTTTATATACACAAATACTGGCAACATTTCTGTGTATACTACTTATTGCTTGTAAATATTAAAATTCTTGCAAAATGACTGTGTCCATATACAGTGGACAGAAAATCTGGAATTTTTCCCTTGAAATTTGAACAGATAAAAAAAAAAGGAGTAAATGAATATAATTCTCTAAATAAACATTAGGTTATAATAAAATGAGAATTCCGTTTTAATCGTTGTTTGTATTTGGAACATTCTCAAATCATGCTGGATCATTGCAAACCTAGAAAAAGGCAAAATGTGGACCCATGTACATATATTACTGTACAGATAATATCAAACCATTTAGAGGTGTTTAAATGTTACGCAATTATTTGAACAAACAGAGAAATAGTCTTAAAGCAAATATTGAAGTAATATTGAACAAACTTTCTAAAGTTTCATTACTGTATGTTCAAACTCTGACATCTACTGGTTGACTTTGGGCATTTCTGAAGACTTTTTTAAGCAGTTGCTTTCTGCAAGGGCAACCAATACAATGTAAGTTAATACCTCTCTCTCTCTCTCTTTATATATATATATAAATAAATTTTATTTGCAAAAACAAAAATCATGTTTTTTTTAATTATTTTATCATGTTTTTATTGTTTTATTGTATTAGTAAACCCAGTTGCAGTTTTACTGAGATCAGTTGGAATGCACAATGAAAAAAAAAAAAAAAGATTTTTGAAAATGGTTAAAAATGGAGTTCTCCTCTTTTTATTTTTTTCTGCTTACCCACTTACTTTCTGACTCAGATACTTTGTAAAAAAAAAAAATCTGCAATAAAAACAATGTGTTTGATTTACAGCATATTCTTGAAGTCAGATGGATAACATGTGCTGTCAGTACTTAATATTTTGTCCTTCGAACTTCTTCCTGATGTCTAGCTAAATACCCAACTGTAGTGTTTGTCTCAATCCTTTTCACCATGCATATTTTATACTTCTAAGCTGCACGTAGTTATTTTTAATAGCTGGCTTTTGCAGTGAAAACCAAGTAAATACATATAAATGTCCCTCTTTCAGCTATTTCTGAGATTAAACAAACTGTCAGCCGCTTCTGCCACCATCCCTCTCCACATTTGAACGTGGACTGTTTTTGGAACAGAGCTCAAGGGGTGTGGTTAGAGCTATCTCCCAACTCACAGTACCCATGACAACTATTTGAGCCTGCTGGCAACTCACTGTCTTCACATGTTGGGGTTCCCATAGCAACTCCCCGCGGGACTCCCCCTAGATCGACAGGAGGGGCGTCCAGTTGACTAACCCGTTCTTCATCAGAGAGCTGAAGGGGACAGCACTGTTGTGGATCTGAGAAACCAAAACCTCAAGAGGACCATGCTTAAAGGCCTAACACTGACTCACCAAAACAGCTGAGGAAACAACCAAACAATGGCCCTGTTAGACACTTACTGATGATTGTTCTGTGTGCCGTATGATAAATAATTTAAATTATTATGTCATTTTAAAATGCTTGTAATTATGTGTTCCTAAATGGAAAGGAAAATCAGTGTTTGGACTGAGCTTTATAAAGTAATCTTTAGACTTTGTCTAAAGATGTCTTGCATGAATTGCACTAAGATGAAGACTGTAGTTAATAGTGCCTTTGTTGTGTTGAATGCTATAAAAAGGCAACAATCTCTATTTTGCCTTGGATTGTGAAGCCTTTTCAGACATAGAAATACTTGTTTACAATATGCAACAACAGAGAGACATTCAAAAAGAAAGTCATTCCAAGAAAATAAAAACTGATTTAAACAAACCAATATCAATGATTGTGTCTGGTTTTGTAGGAAAATACACAAACCCATTTGAAAAAAAAGGCTCTTTAAGAACTTATTTTGAAAAAAGCATAAAAACTTCTCACAGACAACATATGCTCTTTTAGGTGCCAGTATGTGTTGAAAAGTTTTATTAATCCATAAAATGCATTTTTGTTCATAGTAATATAAAAAGTGACATGGTCTTTTGTTGGAAGTATGAAAGTCAATTGGATGAAACATTCTATACTAATGCAAATGTATAATTTCTGTTTCCTTGCAAGTCGTGCATTACTACAACAACTATTACTAGAGTACGATTACTAATCAAATCAGACTACTATGATTGGTACTTGCAGTGGTTGCCTTTGGATAAGAAATCCACTGTTTTAAAAATTTTTTCCTGATAGACAAACAACCAAAACGTGAAAATTTTAGTTTTAAAAAAAATGCTCATTTATGGAATTCACTGAAGCACCCTCCTCTACACAGGTGCACATTGCACATCTTACACCCGAACACACTCTCGTGTCTCAGGCCTTTGTTAGTGCAGTTCCTACAGCGCCGCGATCGTTCTGACATGCGCTCGAGGCGGTGCCCGTACTCCAAGGGCGAATCCGCATGGCGTTTACGGGCCGCCCGCTCCATGCCCCTTGCCCCCTGATAGTCACCTATCAGCTGTTGTGCCAGGCGAATACGGAAATGGCGCTGTGTAAACTGTTTGCCATTAAAACCTGCTGGCGGTGACCCTCCTCGGCTTTCTCGCAATACCACATAGGCGTTGACAATGCAGAGGTTTACGTAGAACCACAAAAAGTAGCGCCACCATTTTTTGCACGGCCTCCCAACCTGGTAGCACTCCCTAAGCTGGTCGCACATATCAACACCCCTCATGTTCTCTTGGTATAAAAGCAGAGGAAGTGGACGAGGTATTCCAAGCCCCACCAGTCCGCAATCTCCATCGCTCATGTCTCCGTCGTGTTTACCTGGCCTGATTCCCACAATGCCAGGCGCAGAGTTAGTAGACACGCAGCTAACGGTTTTAGCATCCCTTGTGATGGTGGCCACTAGGTTGCCATGCTGACACTGATAGAACTCACCTGGCGCTAACTTCCCAACATTGCAGGGCTTAAGGGCTTCGGGATAGCCTCGCCGACACGGGTTGGTGGGCCCGCAGGCGTAGAGCCCTTGGAGCAACAGATGCTGCAGAAGGGGCACCGATGTGAAGAAGCTGTCCATGAAAATGTGGTGGTGTCTACCCTCAAGCCCCCTTGCCAGTGACGTCACCACCTTATGGCTCAATGCAGCAGCTGCCAGATCGTTGCTCGGCTTACCGACATAAATACGAGTGCGGTGACAGTAGCCTGAGCGAGAGTCACAGAGCATCCACACTTTCAATCCCTTGTGCAGCGGCTTTGACGGCATGTACTGTGTCGGCGAAAAGCGGCCCTTAGAGGCGATAGCACACTCATCAATAGTCAAACAACGGTTAGGCAGGTAGGCATCCCACATTGTATTTCCGACCATATCCATCAGGGGCCTTATTTTGTAAAGTCCATCGTAACCCAGCTCCCCTTTGGAAGGCTCTGACCCCCGGTCACACAAGTGCACGTTTTGGTTGAGTTTTTCGAAGCGCCGGGCAGTCATTGTTTTCTTAAAGCCAGCATTCCCAATGAAAATGTCACTGGCCCAGTACATGCTGTAGTCTGGCAGCTGATTGATGCCCATGAGGATGTTAAGGCCAACATATGCCCTCATTTCTCTAATGTCAGTGGGGTGCCAGTGGGCGTCTGATCTACCGCTTCTCCTTTGCCGGTAGAGGGCGTAATTGTTTGTTTGTTCTACCATGTGTTCAAACAAAGAATCTGGGAAGAGCAACCGGAAATAGTCTAAAGTGTCAGCATCATCCCCTAGCGAGTGCTGAGGGCCACTGTCAGCGGTGAAAGACTCAATTGATATTACCTGGTCAGGCTCTCCCCAGAAATCCGGAGAAGTGCACTCGTCGTCCAAAACATCATATGTGCTGAATAAAGCTGGGTGTTCCTCCTCTTCTAAATCGGAAAAATCGATGTCCGAGTCGGTCGAAGAGGTTTCAGAGCAGTTATTGGAAGTCGCATAATAGGAGTCCTCCTCGTAGTCCTCGTGCTTGATCCCGTTTCCAGTGACTAAAATGATATTGCAGCCGACTCCCGCGATGTAGCTGGCGGAGTCCGCAGTGTCTTCTCCTTCCGTCGCCGCAGCCGCCGCGCTCTCCAGCTCATGCTCCCCCGTGTTCTCCTGCAGTTCCTCGTCTTCCTCGTCCGACTCAGACTTTCTGAAAGGAATCTCGAACCACTTCACATCGACGGGGAGATTTAACGTGCAGTCCTCGCCGTCGGAGAGCGCGTTCGTTTCTGTGTCAGTGCTAGTTTCCAAAATAGTAAAAAGCTCTCCTCTTTTTCTTGCCGCCATGTCGGGGTATTGAACTGCCCCTGCATGAGTCCTTTATTTATTTTAGCGGGGTAACGTTAAATATTCGTTAAAACCAATCGCAAATTCAAAAGCAGCCGAAACGGTCTTGCGTGTGCGCCCGGGCAACTCATGTGTGTCTAAATCGGGCTGTTTTGAAGGATAGTTTCTCATGGTTTCCGCTGCTGCTTTGGTACGCTTTGTAGCGTAGTGTGGCCGCAGACGTCAGAAGCTGCTCGCATGTCCTGCTTTGTAAGGGCGTTTTGCGACTGCAGCTGGTGGGGTTGTTGCTAGTTCGCTGGGCTGCCAGATGGCCGCTTGCTGTTGTAATGCCCGCTGGCACTTGCCACTGCCTAAGAGCACTGTGGAGACGGCAGATAAAAGGTTCAGGACAATAAATTCACCTACAAAAAGTGGCAAGAGTACCATGGTACTTCTGATGTGTTATTTTCTTGGACGTGTGCCATGGTAGTATGTCTTTATTCTTATTATTTACCTACAACAGGTTTATGGACATTGTAATACCATGGCACTATGCTCTGTAATATGGTATGGCAATACCATGGTATTCCTAAAACTAGTTCTTTACATTTCACTATGGTATTTCCATCTGACATCATCACTGAACCACTGCCGCGGCATGCTCTTTTGCAAGAGTATAAAAAAACAACAACAAAAAATAGAACAATAATGAACCATTCAAAAATTTATTATTTGTTATGATATTTAATGTTTAATTAAATTTAAATGTCATATTTATGTTTTTTTATGCCAATTGATAAAGTGACAGTATTAGTAAACTGGTTAGTGACAAGCGTAGTCGCACCTGCTCTGTCTCAATCATAGACTGTATAAAAACAGGTCTCAGTAAACCTGTGTCATGGTGAAAAAAACATTACAATGATACACCTGTGCTGATTCTGTTACATTTTTTCTAGCAAAGGTTTTATGAATAGTGCATAGTACCACCTTGACTGCATTAACTGT
This sequence comes from Carassius carassius, assembly GCF_963082965.1. Taxonomy (NCBI): domain Eukaryota; kingdom Metazoa; phylum Chordata; class Actinopteri; order Cypriniformes; family Cyprinidae; genus Carassius; species Carassius carassius. The sequence goes on along the minus strand of NC_081759.1, from coordinate 23,952,413 downwards.
CTAATTGTTATTCTTTTAAACTGGCAAAGGCAGGTTTGGTATAGTACTGGTAAAAAGTTATATTTTGAACCCTTAAATTTTATTGTTAGCCGCTTTGTAGACCATGGTTTTGGGTTACATAAGCTATACATTCTAATTATAGAAATGTGAGATCTTTCTTTGCCGAAACGCTATGCAGCCGTGCTTGTTTTCATCTGTCTATAATTGATATAGATGCATTTGGAATAAAGTGAGAGTGTTCCAAATCCATTAATTTCCTTTTGATATGTTGCTTATAATGAAGTTGTTAGAAAGAAGACCACAGTGCATGTCCGTAAGCGTAAGATAGCTTTATTTGGCCTGTTAAGAACAATGGGTTAAGAACAATGAGCTCAACATGACATGAAGTTCTTCAGAAATAACATCGCTAAATGACTGGAATAAACTAGCAGATTAACAACAGTCCAAAATGATAGATTCATATACTAATACGAGCGTTTCATTTCAGTGTGCTTGGTGAAAACTAACTCCCTTGATGCTTTAATTACAATGAACTGTCTTCTCCTCTTTAGACTTAATACGTTATATTCTTTATGCATGTGGAACTGCTCTTTTGAAAGTAAAGGGACAGAAACACAAATGGAACCAAGCTTGAACAGAAATAGATGTACACTGTAAAAAAAAAAAATTATCTCCAGCATTCCCAAGCCCATGGAGTACTGGGCTGCTGCAGCCCCCACAGAGACTCTATTGGCAGGGTGGAGAGACAATGACCAATAGGGGCAGCGTGTGGAAAGTGTTGATAGAGGAAGGGGAGGGTGTTAAAGCTGTTTAAATCCGAGTTAAATTTTATATGATCTCTAACCTCTTATTAATTTCATTAATATTTATTATTGTCAGACATTCATATTACCATATTCATAAGCATTTTCCAAGGACTAATGAAGGTCTAGTTACTTATTTCATTATAATTCTCTTCTCTCTGTGACCCTGCGTCACTCAGACTGTGCCAGTGCAAGAGCTATCCTGGCAGTGACCTTCCCATTGCACCTACAATAGCAGCAGATGCATCCTAGTCCCTGTGAGCTGTGGAAGCCTCATACTCCACCTGAGTGTAAAACATGCTGAGACCACTTTCTCTGCACCAGACAAATGAACCCTCTTGTGCAGACACAGAAATGCCAACTTGCAATGGATAGCACACTCTGTGTCTTGTCCCTGAGTAGTATAGCTGTGTCTTCTCTGAAGAGAAATGTGATGCCCGCAGTTTAGCCATATGGAATCGAAATAAGGACAAATGTAGATGAAGCAAGATGAATGTTTCATCAACTAATCTACTTGTGATGTTATATAGTGATCTAAATGACCCATTGTTTTTTTTTTTTTTTTTTTTTTTTTTTTTTATATATATATATAAGGCTTGTTCTAATTCTGTAGAGAAATAAGTATGGCTGCTGGCTCTAAAATAGGAATAAACACTCGAGAGATTCATACTCAGCCAGAGAAGCCCTTACACTTAATTACATCAGTGTCCCTTCTTTGTCTATTTCATGTTCCAGCTGAGGTCTCTACTCAACTGAAGACTTCAGCAAACAAGACCAGAGATTTCCTAATCCATTCTTCCCACCAGAGCTGCTGGGTAGCTACTATATGTGTCAACAGTTCATTTTTAATTTACCTTTGATAACCATAAGAATGACTAAGATTCTCTGAGGTCGTGTTTATAATTTGAAACAACAGTGCTTACAAATGACGTCAGAAGAGTTGAATGATTCATATACAACGTATTTTCGCAGTCTTACAATATGTATAGTTACCGATGATGGCCACTAGACAGCGCTACAACGTAACTTATTCATACGATAGCGACGACGTCTTTTACTCTGGTTATTATAGAATATTATTATAATTTCCACTTTTGCTTTTTACACTCTGACCAAAAGAAACTGAACAGAACCGATTAAATCAAGTTGGTCTTTGCTCCATAAAACACTTCCACAAAAAGCAATCTTGTGACTTTATAATTCTCAAAGAGAACTGCTCTCAGATAACCCCCACACACTCTGGGAAGTCAACTTAGCCTACTTTTTTTGTTTTTATGCCACATGTTTGCCATTAGTGGTAAGAATGATGATGAATTGTAATGGTTTTGACTAAGTCTAGACTAATTCTTTTTTATACAACGGATCTTGACTGATGAGAAACAGCCTTACTTGACTTAATACTATGAGAATGAGATTTCAGATGCTACTGCATCTGAAACCAAACCATTGCATTAATAGTCAGTTTATGCATATTAATGCATCTGAGCAGGAAGCCTAAACTGTTGATTTACCTTTGAATTATAAAATTTCACATAATGCTTGTGTTTCAGATAGATGCTCTGATATACATACCATATCACCATGTGATCTTAATGCTGGATTTAGATATTATCTGCTATAGGCATCTTTTTTGTCCTTAAAGAGTATTATTATTATTGTTTAAACCTCAAATACAGCAGTTGTTAATTCGGTTTAAGCAGTGAACAGAATTAGACTTTTTATTTCTTCATATATTGCACTACAACATTGCTGGTATTAAATGTTACTAGGCGAACAGAAAAAAATTGAAAGTTTTTGGAAATAACTAACAGTGAAGTACAGCAAATGTCTTTCAACATTCGAGCTCAAGATTGTTTTGTCTGAGTATTAAGAGAGAGGGTAGAGTGGGTCGGTAATAACCTAGAATATTTATGATGTTTGAATAAGTGGTTTTAAGGGTGTACTCACACTAGGCAATCTTAACTGTGCCCGAGCGCGTTTGACCCCAAAAGCCTGGTTCATTTGTGAGCGCCTACCATGCCGGAGCACGGAACAGATACTATTTTTTTCATTAATGTCAGCTGCCTCCGTAATAATTCTCTGATACTTACAAGTGAAAATCAAGACACGGTATAAATTACAAAAAAAGAAAAAGGTTTAGTCCAAGTGTGAGTGCAGGCCATTAGGGGAGTAGGGAGGTGGGGATAATCGCGCTTGGGCTTTGTTCAAGGCAACTCTCTATTGAGAGAGAATAATTTCTGAAGGTTCATGTGGCACTGAGTTGCTTTGACATTAAAAAAAGTGCAAGACTCACTTTCATATAGTATCTGTCTGTTGGTTGTGAAGACAGCAGTAATTTATAATGTGAAAAAAATTGTCATACAATATCTAGTTCAGAGAGTTTTTAAAGGAGAGACTGAGGATTATTATAAACAGGGTGAGAAATTAGGCAAACTTTTAAGGTAGGAAAATTGATGATTTGAACTAATGTTAAAGGACAAAATTTGAACACGAGTCATTTGCTGGGAATGCTGGGAAATGATATCATATAGAAACAACAGATATAGTCATAAAAAATAAAGTGCTACAACCATCTCTCGTCTTCCCTACTCTTTTATCCCTGTTCACACCACTTCTGATTCACTGTGGATCATCGTTGAAAACCCAACAGATGTGTGTGAGTAAGTAACCCTTAGTCTTATCTAGTCAGTATCAGATGTAGCCTTTTGAGTGAATCCAGGTTTCGTCATTTCATCATGACTTATTCAAACTATCTTTTATCTCAGACTCCAGACAGTGAGTAAGAAGTGACTGGCCAAGCTTTATTGGAAAGTAGGTCTTGATTGTTTCTGCACAAACATTTCCTTGTACTAGAGGATCAAGGACATGCAAAGTGTTATAAATGTTCTGTGTTTCTTAGAGTAGCTTACTTGGTTCCAGACATCTGTAGAACAGAAGTCTTTCATCCTCAATTGAATGGCTGTGCTGGAACAGGGCAGCAGTAAACATTATCAATCCTGTGCCTGTCGCATGCATATCAACCATTTTTCATTTTAAAGGGCTTGAGAAATTTTGTAATGCCAATGTCCAAGAAAGACATTATGCTACTGTGTTTTGAAACAACTTCACCACATATTGCGCATGAAGAACATTATTTTAATTAAATATTCCTGCTTGTTTATGCCCATCCTGAAATTTAATTTAAAGCCATGTTGCTTTTTTAATTTATGCTGTCTGTTATGACTGATGAAATGTCACAATAGACACATTGTTGCAATGACTAAATATCTGATGGGGCTTAAGGAGACATGGTCATAAGTAATTATAAATGTTTGGCCTATTTTAAAGTAAAACAAAAGCCAAGTGTTGTTAAAATGGCATCTAGCCAGATGGATTTAACCAAATGGATGCAATTTCTCATGTTTTTCTCACAGTTTGGATAGATTAGCATGCTTGGGACAGTTATGGCCCGATAGATAGAGAGTTGGGTTTGAGTCTCAGATCTGGCAGGGATTGTAGGTGGGGGAAGTGAATATCCAGTGCTCTCTCCACCCTTATTACCACAACTGAGGTAAGACCCTTGAGCAAGGCATGTAACCCCCAACTGCTCCCCAGGCGCAGCAGCATTGGCTACCCACTGCTCCGGGTGTGTCTCTGCGTGTTTGTTTACCACTCACTGCTGTGTGTGTGCACTTGGATGGGTTAAATGCAGAGCACAAATTCCAAGTATGGGACACCATACTTGGCCACATGTCACGTCACATCCTTTCCTTTCCTTTCCTATACAGTAGGCCAGTACCAATTAACTTATTATGAATCAGTCAGGGACTAACAGGCTGATATTGTATAGACTACTGTAAAAATGTTCAGTCTAAACAACAAATGTTTAGTCTTCAATTTTCTTGATAATTGTGATTTGGTTTTAATGGTGTAAGCATTAATGCGCATGTTTAAGTTTAATCCAAACAATTACTTCCAAAAAACAAGAATTGTTTTATGGTTTTGGTTTTAATTCTCTTCCACTCACAGCTGATTATTAATTGCTGGTGAATTGCGATTCTATATTTCTGGATAAATATGACCCAAAAGGTCATCAGATTTTCCAACAAGTCCTGAAAGTTGACAAAGAGAACCCAATCAAGCAAATTAGATAAAAGTAACAGTGATCTATCAAAGTCTGATATTGTTTGTGGAAGTGAATCATAGCATGAACAAAGCAGATCTCTGGGGACCTTAGAAAAAGATGATGTTGTTCATTGGGCTGGAAAAGGTTACAAAACCATCTTTAAAGAGTTTAGACTCCACAAATCCACAGTCAGACAGCTTGTGTACAAATGGAGGAAATTCAAGACCATTGTTATCTTCCACAGGAGTGGTTGACCAATAAAGATTACTCAAAAAACAAAACATGCAATAGTCCACGAGGTCGCAAAGGAACCCATGGTTACTTCTAAGCAGCTAAAGGCCTTTCTCTCATGTTGGCTAATGTTCATGAGTCCACCATCAGAAGAACACTGGTGTGCATGGCAAAGTTGCAAGGCGAAAGCCATTACTCTCCAAAGAGAACATTGCTGCCCATCTACAGTTTGCTAATGATCATGTGGACACACCAGATGGCTATTGGATTTTAATTTTTTTTACATGTACCAAAATATTTTGGTTTAAATGAACGTCATGTTTGGACACCGAAAAACACTACATTCCAGCATAAGATTCGTATACCATCTGTGAAACGCGGTGGCAGTATCATGGTTTGGGCCTGTTTTGCTGTATCTGGACCAGGATGGCTTACCATCATTGATAGAATAATAAATTCTGAATTATACCAGCAAATTCTGAAGGAAAAGGTCAGGAGAGATGAATTTCAAGAGAAAATGAGTCATGCAGCGAGACAACGGCCCTAAACACACAAGAATAAAGTTAATGTTTTGGAATGGCCAAGTCAAAGTACAGACCATAATCCAGCTCAATGTTGTGGAAGTACCTGAAGTAAGCAGTTCAAAGGAGGAAACCCACCAACGTCACAGTGCAGAAGTGGTTCTCTATAGAGGAATGGGCTAAAATTCCTACTATTGGTTGTGCAGAACTGATCAGCAGTTAAAAGAAACGTTTAGCTGCAGTTATTGCTGCAAAAGGGGATCACACCAGGTACTGAAAGCAAAGATTCACATACTTTTGACATACACAGATATGTTACACTGAATCATTTTTACTCAATATCTAAATAAATGACAATGTACATGTGTATATTTTTTGTCTCATTTTTTTGATTGGATTCGCTTTGTCTACCTTCAGGACTTGTGTGAAAATCTGATGAGGTTTTGCGTCATATTTACAGGTGCATCTAAAAGAATTTTAAGATCATGGAAAAGTTTTTTATTTTTTGTAATTTAATTCAAAAAAGCAAACTTTCTTAAATTCTAGATTCATTGCACACAACACAAGCTGAAACATTTCAAGAGTTTTTAATTCTGATGATTATGACTTACAGCTTAGGAGAAAAAAAAAACAGTATCTCCGAAAATTTGAATATTTTCTCAAAGATCAATCAAAAAAAGTTTTACAAAATATTAATGTTCCAGATCTCCAAAGCAGGTTTAATTATGCACTCAATACTTGGTTGGGGTGGCATGAAGGCAATCAGCCTGTTGCACTGCTGAGGAATTATTGAAGCCCAGGTTGCTTTGATAGCAGCCTTCAGCTCCTCTGTATTGCTTGTCAGATGTTACTTATCTTCCTCTTCACAATACCCCATAGATTCTCTGTGAGGTTCAGGTCAGGTGAGTTGGCTGGCCAATAAAGCACAGTAATATTATGGTCATCAAACCACTAGGAAGTGGGTTTGGCACTGCGGGCAGGTGCTAAAGTCCTGCTGGAAAAGGAAATCAGCATCTCCATAATGGCTGTCAGCAGATGTAAGAATACAGTGCTCCAAAATGGCTGCATTGACTTTGGACTTGATAAAACACAATGGACCAAGACCAGCAGACGTCCCTGCCCCCCAAATCATCACTGACTTCAGAAACTTCACACTGGACTTCAAGCAGCTTGGATTATGTGCCTCTCCAGTCTTCCTCTAGACCCCAGACCTTGATTTCCAAATGAAATGCTAAATTTACCTTTATCAGAAAAAAGGACTATGGACCACTGAGCAACAGTCCAGTTATTTTTCTCCTTACCCCAGGTGAAATGCTTCTGATGATTTTTCTGGTTCAGGAGTTGTTTGGTTCTAGGAATGTGACAGCTGTAGTACTTTTCCTGAAGACGTCTGAGTGTGGTGACTCTTGATGCACTGACTCCGGCTTCAGTCCACTCCTTGTGAAGCTCTCCCAAGTTCTTGAATCGGCTTTTCCTGACAATCTTCTCAAGGCTGTGGTAATCCCTTTTGCTTGTGCACCTTTTCCTACCACACGTTTTCCTTCCAGTCTACTTTCTATGAATATATTTTGATACAGCACTTTGTGAACAGTCAGCCCTTTCAGTAATGACCTTCCGTGGCTTACCCTCCTTGTGGAGGGTGCCAATGATCATCTTCTGGAGTCTTTCCCATAATTGTGGTTGCATGTTCTAAAGTAGCTCAAGAGGTGCCCAGTATTTGTACTCAAAATTAATTAAACTAATTAAGCTCAAAATGGAATATTCAATTATTTTTTGAGATGCTGAATTTTTTAATTTTCCTAAGCTGTAAATTGTAACCATCAGAGTTAAAACAAATAACAACACCAAAAAATAAAACTGAACTACGTTTGTGTGCAATGAATATAAAAAAGTTTGCTTTTTTAAATTAAATTACAAAAAATATATTTTTTTGCATGCAAAAATATTGAGAATTCCAAAGGGTTCACAAACTTTCAAGCACCACTTTGTGTGTATATACAGTGCCCTCCACTAATATTGGCACCCTAGAAGTAATTTGTGAAACATTGTGAAATAAATGCTTTCGCTAGTTCATGTTGGCCACAATTATTGTCACCCTTAGAAATTCTTATGAAGTATATTCCCATTCATATTTACATTTTTAGCACATCAGGGTGACTAGGATCATGAAATTGCCCAGCCATGACTTCCTGTTCCACTGGATCATAGTAAAACCCAAGAATATAGTTCTGATATGAATCACAAAATAGTGGCTGTAAGAAAAGAGCTAAATCATTGAAACTCACCATTTCCACCATAGGGGAATAATTAAGAAGTTCCAATCAAGTAAAGATGTTACAAATCTGCCTGGAAGAGAATGTGAGTATTTATCATCCTAATACATGGTGAGGAAGATAGTTTGAGTGGCCAAAGACTCTCCAAGGATCACAGCTGGAGAATTGCAGAGATTAGTTGAGTCTTGGGGTCAGAAAGACAGCCCTACATTACCACATGTTTTTTGGGAAGGTTTCAAGAAAAATTCTCCTTGCTCATCCAAAAAAAACCTAGCTTATTCAGTTGTCAGACACGAATGGAAGTGGCACTGACTTCTATGAAAAAATGGCTTTTTGGCAGCAAACCAACCAGATGGGTTTAGTATAAAACAGGGATAAAAAGTACCCCATGCCCACAGTTAAATTAAATAAAGTTGTATTCCTCTTTTTCTGCCAGAGGTCCTGGACATTTTGTTCAGGTGTATGGCATCATAAGCCCCTTTCACACTGCATATTGGTCCTGGAAAATTGTTGGAACATTGCCAGATCGCCTTCTGTGTGAACACAAACATGTCCCAGGATCAATCCTGGGTTGGGGACCCAGTAACATTGACCTAGTAACTCGTTCAGTCCCGGAACGAGCTCTGTGTGAAAAAAGCCCGAACAAATGCTGTGTCGTAGAGATGACGCACGTTATAGTGCGACTCTTTTACCAGGTGTTTTGAAGGCAGATCAATGTTCGCATCAAAAAAATATGTGCAAACTTTAATGAAGCAGAGATCAGTTAACTCCTCACTATCCGCACTGAAGCTGAGATCGTTCGCCAGCTTAAGTGAAAGTTAATGTGCCTAGCGTTTCGACTCATACATTACATGTCACATCCTGATGTCACTTGTCTTTACGGGACCTTAACAGGTTGTGTGTGAAGACACGCACATATTCCAGGAAATCACTGACAGTGTGAAAGGGGCAAAATCTAGCGACCCGGGAACAATTGCTGGGACACATTACCCGTGTATTTTTTCGCAGAGTGAAAGGGGCTATGGATTCTAAACTTGACTGCCTCTGTAAGAAATCTTTTAATGGGCCCTGGTTGGATCTTCCATCAAGACAATAATAATAAAAAAAAAAAAAATCAAAATCAACACAAAAATGGGTCACTGAGCACAAAATTAAGCTTTTTGCCATGGCTGTCCCAAACTCTGACCTGAACCCATACAGAAAATGAGTGGGGTGAACTGAAGAGAAGAAGCACCAGAATGGAGCTGGTGTTCTGAAGGATCTGGAGAGATTCAGTATGAAGGCATGGTCTCTGATCTCTTATTAGGTGTTTTCAGGCATTATAGGAGAAAACTCAAAGCTGTTATCTTGGGAAAAGGACATTGCAATAATTGTGTGCCAATAATTGTGGCCAACATGAACTAGAGAAAGTATTTATTTCACAATGAGATTTTACACCAAATTTAAATAGTTTTACTTAAATGATATAATTTTGTGGAATTTTTGAATGAAAGATCAAAACAAAGGGCCACCTTTGCTCATATTTACCAAGGGTACCAATATTAGTGGAGGGAACTGTATTTAGGAACGTGTGAATTGATAAAACCATAATAAATCAATACATTTTAGCATACTGAACAATTCGTAAAGTCTAATTGGCTGTTAATGAATACTTATAGAGCACATATTAATGCTTCATTCTGCATGACCATATTAGATCCCTTTACATAACTACATAACCACACTAACATAACTACTACAAAAACAATAATAATTTGAAAATGCTATTTTGAATCTACAAGCAACATTTTCTTATTATCATCAACCTTGAAAATATTTGTGATGCTTAATGTTTTTTGTGGTTACCCCCCCCCCCCCTCGTGTTTTAAAAACAAATTATATAAAGTTTAAACATTTAGTTAAAATTCAAATCTATTATTTCATTATAAAATTATTTTATGCAATTTAACGAAAGTATAATTTTTTATATAAAAACAACAAAAACAACAACAACAACAAAAAAAAACATAGGCCTACAGTACATCTTACTAAACCTAAATATTGAATCAGTATGTAAGATTTTTTTTACAAGCAGTTTACACAGAAATGTGGTGTTTTTGTATTTCATAAATAAGACCCAATGTTAGAATTCATAAATCCACCATGAGAAAAAACACTTTTCTTCCCTAAACAGTTATGATTTAAACCACATTTTATTATTCAAAACGCTGAGTAATAAAGAAGACTCTTTTAGATGACTGGATGTTGCGTGATGCAGACCGAATTGCTCCTTTATGATGTGGGCCAAGGTTTACAAACATTTTACAACCCAAAGTTGTGAATTAGTGTTCAAAGACCATATTTATTGTGTTTGTAGTTTCTACTGCTGGCTCCCAGCAAAATAAACATGTCCTTTTTGTTTGTTGACTTTGAAACATACTGCCATTTAGGTTGTATTTGGGGTCAGAGACAGAGGCCCATGTTATATTACCCGTGTCTCATATTATATTCATATTATATTTTTTGCATATAATGTATATAAAACACACCAGTTTTGCATTCACAAGGAAGGTTGAATGCATTGTTGTCTTTCTAGTCTTCTTTTTATGCCCTATTTTTAGTGTCAACATTCTTCTTTAAACTCTTTGACAGTGCCATTTTCTCTTACCAGCTAGCTTAAATGTTAACATCACTCTGCACACGACGTAATAGCGTACCTCCAGCATGCAAAAAATAAAAAATCTAAATAAAATAAAATAATTTTTAATAATTAGCAGTCAAATAATTATTAAAATAAGTTAGGCTCCATTGTGTAACAAGCAAATTAAAATTATACACATTTATTATTCACAATATGGAAAGAGGAAATAAAACATAGTTCGTTAAGAGCATGACTTAAACATGCCATTAATGACTCTTTCATTTATTTTTTGTTATTTTTATCCATTCCGCATCTCCCACATACATATACATGTGTTTTTGCAAGGCTGTCTTTGGTGCAAGTTGGTGAATGAAGATAATTGCCAGGTAACGTGTCACTCCTCTGCTTTATTTATTTATCACGTGAAAAACCCGGACACCGCCACACAAATATGGCTTTTTGTTAATGACTGTCCTACTACAGGATTTAACACAGAGTAACAGATCACTACCAGTTACAAAAGACACTGTAACATTCTGTCACAGGCAACTCTTTTTTCATTTTTCATCAATTAATTTCTTTAATTATCTTTTGACTATGTTCTGACTCGCCATAGAGAGGCACATTTTTTGGGGGCCTGATGCCAAACTTACTTACCGACCCCTGCTGTATAGTTTTGTAATCAATCTATGAGTATGTCATGATCTATAGTGTTGAACGCATCACTAAGATCAAGTAAAACTAGCAATGAGATGGCGCCATGTTCTGACCCAAGAAGCAAGTCATCTGTATTTTAACAAGTGCAGTTTCTGTGTTATAGTGGGGTCTGAAACCTGATTAAATTCTACATAGAAATCTTTTTGTTTTTGTTTTTGTTTTTTTGACATAAAAAGAATATTTAAAATGGGTCTGTTATTTACCAGTTCATTAGTTGTGGTTTCTTAATAAGAGGCTTAATAATCGCCAGCTTGAATGGTTTTGGGACCTAAAGATATTGATGAGTTAATGATATTGGGAAGCGGTTATTCTGCTACAGGTAACAACTCTTTCAGTAATTTAGTGGTTACAGGGTCTAATAGGCTTGTTGTTGGTTTAGATGCAGTGTTTCTTTATTTACCTCATCCTGTGCTATATTTGTAAAGCACTGCAATTTTTCTTTAGCTGCGATGAATGAAGCTGCAGTACTAGATGTTGTAGAATCTAATGTTTAAACAGGTGTGTCAGCAACATTCATGTGTGTGGCATGACCTCCCACCTGACCTAACCTTTAAACCCTGTTCCATATTCTCATATAAGAACAGGATGTTTATGTGTGCCTAGAAAGAGCTCACTTTCCACTGAGATGGCAGAAGAAACAAGCAGAGACCACACCATTGTACCGATAAGATGAGATGGACACACTGAGGGCTGGGTCAGGGATGTCATGGTGAGCTCTTTATTTTGGTTAAAATGAGCTGTGATCTTGCTGACCAGTGGGTGCAGAGACAAATGTGCCGTATGTGTTTAAAGATGTGGCACATTTGAAATGGTTAATTTGACTTCAGTTTTTAAGTGTCTGTTGTTTCTTTTATACTGAATGTGGAGTATTCATTGATTTATCATCATTAATTTATACTAAATGGAAGTAATGACCTTGTTTTTATTGCATAAATGAATCACCCTCTTTCCAAGTTTATGGCTTTCCTTCCAACAGCATCATACAATGAAAACCTGGTGTGCAAGCAGGATCCTTCTGAACTCTTCATATATATATATATATATATATATAAAATCAGATAGGAGTTTAAATGACAATCCAAAATATTTTCTATACACAAATATTAGCAAATATGAAGGAAGGAAATTTATTTCACTATTTACAGGGTATCTGCAGAATTTTTACAAATAAATATAAGGCATTTTATGAGCCATTTTGAGAGCTGCACAAGTAAAATGAACACAGCATGAGTGGGGTTGGACAATGTCTATGGTAACAGTATTGAGCCATAAAATTACATGATTTACAGTTCAGATACAGGTTTTCACAAAAACAAAAATCTTATACAACAGCATTTCAGCCTTCGATCAAATCAAACATAAATTATGTCAATTTAAAATGTATAGCTATTACTGTCCTAATTGTTTAGATTTTTAGAAAGCACATTAACTTCTTTCTCATTTACAACTCTGAGTTTGCTGCGTAAAAACATGAGTATTGGGGATTGGGGTGTAAAAAAAACTACTGTTTTAATGGAGTCCCAGGTCATGTTCCCTTATATGGTTCAATTATTTGTTTGTTTGCTTATATGTTTATTTTTGTAAAATGATCTTTTGTGCTGTCATCTTCACATGCAAAGTTGGTTGATAACATAACTGCAATAAAGTAATAGTAAGAGTAAATGGTTTATTAAAATGATATTATATGTTAGATTATCAAAATGTTTACTCACCAGGGTAGCAAGTTCTTCTGGTCTTCTGGCAATTAGCAGCTCAAAAAGCCAGTCAGGTTTTGTCATTAGACGTCAAAGCTAGTGTGCATGTCTTGAAACCCATATAGCAAAAATAATGAAATAGTTCCTTCAACCATTTTAACCTTGTTTCATTATATGAATTAAATCATTAATTAATTTCCAAATGTAGTTAAAGAAAAAAGAGAATGTTGGATAAAAGGAAAAATATTAATTAGAATAAATAAAAAAATACACTAAGAAATAATATAACATGGGCAGGTAAAATATATTTTGCTTAAGTTTCACTGCTACATACTACATATCACTTTGTAAACGGAGATCCACCCCCAGCACTCAACCTAAACTGGTCCGAGTCTGCATGCCCATATCTCAGCCAAAATCAGACCAGCCCTTATGATCCGTAATCGGGCCCAATGTGGCTAAAAGTGCTGTGTCTCAGTGCAAATCGAGCCAAATCCACACATCCAAAGCCTAGCTAAATGTGGCGACCATTACTGGGCCAGAGTTGGCTTGTTTTGGAGAGCCGCTGCCAGAACACAGCCGACACTCAGACGCAATTTTCTTTTTTTTTTTTGCAGCAATGCCATAGTAGAGCCATTTTTTTCCCCCAAAGAATCTTTAAGTGAAACCATTTATTCTCAGTGTGAAGAAAAAACAGGTGTAAAGAACATTTTTTCCACCACAGTAAACTATTGGTGCAGTAGAAAGGTTCCTTGAGCCTGTATTTTCAAAAGTGTTTTATTTTTGAGTGTCAATTCACTCAGATCTCCCAGAATGTTACTCAGTCTCTCCCAGGCAAAATACATCTGCAGTAAATTACTAGCAAATGTTCATCAGAGTGTCTTGTCTGTGTATTAAAAAATAAATAAAAAACAAAAACAATTACATTAAATTCAAGATCCACAATGTTTTTTTTTCTACAGGGTAAAACTAGTATCTTAGTTTCCATTTTGCATAAATAAAATGTACATCTTGGAAAACAGTACAATAGATCTTTTCCTGACTGATTTGATAATTCTGAGAAGTTGTGAAGGAAAAAAGCTGTACTACTGCACAAGTTTCCGTGGAAGTTAGGACCTTTCGCATCGCCAGAACCTTTTCATAGTATCAGAACTAATTGTGGAACCACCCACTTTTGGGCATTTTCTCATCGCCGGAACTTGGTTAGCTCCTACTCCGGAGCAGGGTCTAACCAGCACAACTGGTAGTAACCGTGATGTAAGTAGACACTGATTTGCCAGATTCATTCGAAAACGCTCAGACCCACCATGATTTAAAACACTATGTAAACATACTGTAAACATCGTGTCAACTTATTTAGCAAGTATGGTGAACAGCGATAAATGTACGGATGCTGAAGTGCAGGCTTGTGTAGCAAATGTAGCTCTGCCAGTTGATGTTGGAGATTATTATTCCTCCTTCCTTTCTTTCAATCGCTTTATGTATACATCGACATTCCATGTCCAATATTGTGAAACCCATGAGACGCAACAACACAGTTCCGATCACAGCATCCTCCATCCTCCTGTTGTTAACGTTATTCTTCTTTGTTAACGTTGTTGGACACCAAGCCCTATGACATCGCTGTCGACCGGCTTATGTCACTCCCTAGTACACACTGTTGGTGCGAATGCAACCCTTTAAAATGGTACTGGGAAATAGTTCAGGCAAAATCGTACCAGTACTTTAGTACTGTACATTTACGTAGTTCTGGATCTAAAGTGGTGTGAAAAGCCCTATTGTGATGAAGAGGGAAATGCCACAGTGTCAGAAATCTCTTTGATCCACCTGCTGCCAGCAGAACTTGCTCCAGCTGGCTGGAACCTCTCAAGAGATAGAATGGAAACAGCTATGACTCTCATTTACAGCAAGAAGTTTTATTTATTTATTTATTTTTGCGTGAAATTAAAAAATAATATATTTTCATGAATAAAGACAGAGAGGGAGAGGATGCAGTAATTAATTAGCCCCATGTTTCCATGTGTCCACAAGATGTAAGTGGAAAGTGTCTGTGAAGTTCTCTTAGATCACATTCTCTGTTTACTGTACTAGAGTTGTGTATTTAATAGTACCAAAGGCTTGAAGAGGATGGAAAAGATTTGCTGTATCACTGAATCAACTAGGAGTGTTTGTGCTGACCATTTCTAAGCAGATGGCTTTGATGGTCTCTGTGCTTTACTCCTCCTCTTCGAACAGAGCTGGCCATGGCTGACTCAGGGCTTTATCGGTGTGAGTGGGATTTCAGCTTGTTAGCAGAGCCTATACCCTCGAGCCCTTGCCACAGTAGTGCAGTCTTAAAGTAAATGTTTAGGCTTCAAAGGGAACATGCAGGGCCCTTCTCTTCAGGCTACAGGCCAATGAACCAGAAGATGCCCTTGTTAATTTTTATGAAAGCGACTGCATGTGTTTAACTGCATAATTTGCCACTGATGATTCAAATGCGAGTTTTGAGCAGTGTAGAGTAGGCTTGTTGTTTGTTGTTTCTCTGATCACAAATGCAGACATTTTTGTGTTTTATATTTACGTGGTGCAATACACAATAAGTAAAAAGTAATTATGTCCCCACTGGATACAACAAATGCCTCGTTTGTAATGGTTTTATTGGTTTTGTTTTATCGTCCTGGGAGACGCCATCACACTATGTAAAGGGGCGTAACTTTGTAATGACAATCCAGCCAATCACAATGCACTGGACATCTGGCCAATCAGCATATAACTTGCTTTTTTAGAACCATATGCTTTGTAGAAAATAGATGCGTTTCAGAAAGGCGGGGCATATAGTAGCAGCAATAATGTACTTTATTTGGAAAATAATGTGTTTTTTTTTTTTTACTTAAACTGCAAGAACATATTGCATTACACCAAATACACAAAATAGTGTTATTTTTTAGCAATGTTATATGACTCCTTTAAGGTAGAAATAGCTCTGACCATAAATGTTTACAATGTAGTTTTGTAGCAAGAATTGCAAAACTAAAATGTGTCAAAAGGTATTTATTTTAATTATTATATTTTAAATAGTTTAAAACAATTGAAACTATTAAAACAATTAATTTTAAATTAAATTAATTGATTTTTCATTGTATATAAGAAAAGAAGTGATTGGTATCTGTTTGCTGGGCCAGTGGTGAATATTAACTTCTAAAAAATATGTTTAGGACATGGTTATTAGCAGATATGAAACTACCTATCCTGATTGTCATGTTAATGTGCATGACAATGTTAATGTGTTTGGGCTTGGCAGAATAGATTTGCTATGCTGCTGATGCGGAGACTTGCATCCTGCTGTGAGCATGTAAGAAATACATATGAAATATATGAAATAACCACCATATAGCAAACATGAATCACCTGTAGCAGATCTATACAGGTGGAGCTGGGGTGGAGGTTTTCTGAAGTGTGCTGCAACTGCTACAGCAAGCACTAGCCAAGTATTTGAATGTTGAGCAGCAAGCAACATTATGTCCAATTGAGTTACACCTATTGGACTGCGCCATCTAGAGTTTCAGGACAGAAATTTGGATTTACATTAAAGGGGACCTATTACAAAATTCACTTGTGCATGGTGTTTGGACATAAATGTGTGTGTACAACATAATGATAAAAATTCACCCAATCTTTTTTTTAAATCCTGATTATAAGCAGTGTCTCCCAACTACCTGTTTTCTGACCTGGTGCTAATGTGACGTCCCATTAGCCACAGGCCCCACCCAAAAAAGTTGACAGACACTGACGTTATATCATAGAACTGCCCTGAGCAAGTTCACTGTCCGCCATTGCTGCACTGATGAGAATGTCTCCCAAGTGTTTTAGGTGTTCTGTAGCTGGATGTATGAATCCAAAAAGCTCTCTCCTTACTCATAAAATCTGAGCCGCTGAAGCCAAGGTGGATTAATTTTATTTTCGAGGAAAATGCTGTAACGAATCGTCAAATGAGGGGGAGGAAGCAAGTGCGAGTTTATGAATTTTTAATAGTAGAAAACAAACAATGAACACGAAGACAGGTGATACTGGTAATCTTGACTGGAATGCAAAGTCCAGGAAGAGGCAGAGCTCACAGATGATCTGGGGTGCGATGGTGAGTTGGCAGCAGGAGAGTGTGACACAGGAACTGCGGGGGTAAGAGCCGTGAAGGTAAGTGGTGCAATCCAGTGATGAGGTGGAGTGGACGGGGTTCCGGGAAGACAGGACAATCCAACGATGAGAAACAAACACAAGGGAGGCAGAACATGAGACACTGAATGACTAACAACGCTCTGACAAACACAAGACGCTAGACAGGGCAATGATGAACAATTTGCGGAGACGCCCACATGAAACAATCAGTGCTGACGCAAAACACACACACTCCACCCACATAGTGCAAAACCCGAGATGCTACCTCAACTCTACCACAATTATTTTATGTCTGCGAGAGTCATTTTACACCAGACCGTTTTGTTAATGAGGGTCAGTATAAAGCAGGTTTTGCACAAAAGTTGCTCCTGAAGGATGGAGCAGTGCCAACTGTTCGTGATCCAGCTACAACTGCAGAAGAAGTAAGTATCAGACGTTAGTTTTCCAAATTGCCTTTCTGAAATGGCTTCTTGGCACTTTGTAAGGCTAATGTTGCAAAAGCCACCACTGTCTGTTTGTTTTAACTGATGCTGCCTTCAGTTACTATCAGAATGATCATGAATAGGAATGTGGGAGTTAAAACTGCATATGAAAGCAATGTAAAGTCGACCACTGGAATAAGTCGAGCTCATAATCACACGTGGGGCTTATAAAGTTTGTATGGCACCATGAGTTATTTTTATCGTGTCATGCTCCCTCCTGTCTATGTAATTCATGAAGTGCATTTTTAATGCACTGTACAATCAGACTTTTAAACCAAGTGCGTTTTCTCTAAAGATAACAGGCTTGTACTAATAGTGGAGTGTTTATTTGCAAAGGCTAGCACCAAAGCTTGCAATAGAGACCGCTGCAGAGCTTGAGCTCTTGAAGCTCCGCCCTCTTTTTCAGGAGCACCAGCTAATTTGCATTTAAAGGGAAAGACAAAAACCGCGCTATATAAAAACCGTGCTATATATATATATATAAGATCTGTAATTTATTTTAAGCTAAAACTTAACACACTCTGGGGACATCAGAGACTTATTTTACATCTTGTAAAAAGGGCCATAATAGGTCCCCTTTAATTTTAATAACAATCCTCAAAGAAATATAAAAAACATATTGCTCCTAAATTCCCCAGAACTGAACAACTTGTTGCAGTATTTGCAATAAATGTGTCCTGCAGAAACATGTCCAAGGATCCTGTAAAAAAGTTTTATGCTTTGATAAGGGCCCTGTGCCATGTGACAAATATTTAGATTATTACTCACGTTTCTATAGTATTTTTTGTTGTTTGGTTTTAATTCTCACAGCTTTGCTCTTTATGGAGACGAGGTGGGATTTAGTAGTTGTGTGTAAAAGATGATGCTCTTTTTGATATCTCTGTATAATAAAACTGGAGCAGCATTTTCTTGTAAATCTTTGGTTGAACTAAAAGAAATGGAAAAATTGACAAATACCAACCTAGACAGTGAAGTCAGTTCATCTTCACAGGTTCATGTCATTCTCCTGCATGACAGCCAAAGTGATATCTCTACCCTGTGAGGAACATGTCTTCATAAGACATGATAATTATGTATTACCATTAAAGTCGGTGGTTGGTGCAATGTGCTGAAATGGAATAACTCAAAAACAGCTTGTCAGACACGTGCAGCTGCAGACACGACAGTGGCTCCTCATCTGCCATGTGTATTGCCTGTCAACACAGCAGGGTCTCCACTGTACATGAGGAAGCAGAGGTTATCAGAGACATGGATTTGTTTTTGACATCTAAAGCTTCACTGGTGAGTTTAAATAGTGAGAACAGAGACAGAATAGGAACTGCAGTCAAATAATTTTACTACAAGCTAATTTTTATACAGCAGACACCTTTCAAAAAATGCATACATTACCATTTGAAGAAGAATTGGGTGATACTTGGGTTTTAGAGTTTGCTAAATATGAGCAATTATAGCTAGTGTTAGTTTAATGTTAGTTTATTACTTGAATGGCCTGGTTTTTCTAGCATCACTTCCTGTACTCATCTAAAGGCCACAAGTCTGCATTGGTCAGTTTTTTCTCGCAAAGTGATAGTGCTTTATCTTATATCTTATCTTTATATTCTGGAGACATACAGACCCCTGTTCTCAGCTTCTCCTTAGCAGCACTCATTCTATTTTTACTGCATTTGAGTGGCTAGTTTTTAGAAGCTCATCAGAGGTCACCAAAAATGAGTTTGTCCACTGTTAATGTCAAACTTGTGTGAGTTCTGTTATTTATTTATTTAGGCCCTTTCACACCGGATGCGTAACGAAAAAGCGAAACGAAAAAGCGAATAGTTCGCGTGCGAATAGTTCGCGTCAAAACCATTCACATCAGCCGCGACGCGAATTTGCGATGTCTGTGACGTTCAGAGAGCTTCAACATTCCAAAACTTTCGCGCCGACAGTTGAGAAAACGGACACTTCAACATCATCATCCAGTGAAGACGAGCTTTTCATTTTCTTTAAAAGACAGAAAAGAAGGTTTTGGGTGCACCCAGTCCTAAACAACAGAGTCTGAAGGGGAGTATGCCAATCTTGTACAGGAGCTAAAACTTTATCATGGCCGGTTCCGCACTTACTTTCGGATGTCTGTGGGACAATTCGAGGAGCTCCTTCAGATAGTGGCACCGCATCTGACGAGACAAACCACAAACGTCAGGGAACCAATTGATCCGGAGAAGCGTCTGGCAGTCTGCTTAAGGTGAGCTGTCCTCTTAAAAACATCAGTCCATAGAACTACTGCTAAAATTCGCGCTCTGCAGCGTCTGTGAACACAAAGCCCTCCTACTTTGATTTGATTAGTCATCTCAAATATTCTGACACTTTGACGGGCAATGACAGGCCAATGAGACTCAGATGAAGCCTTTTTGTCGCCTCAAAAGTAAAAAAAAAATCGACATCGAAGCGAAAAAAATAAAAGTCGTTTTTTCGCCTCAGCACATTCGCGTTCGGTGTGAAAGCACTCATTACACAAACCGCTGATCAAAAAATAATACCATCGCGCGAATTATTCGCGCGTCAAAATCGCGTCCAGTGTGAAAGGACCTTTTGAAAGGAACTGAACTATGCCAAATTTATGGAGGAAGTTTAATTTGATACCTACATGAGATTCCAAAGACCATGCTACTTTGTCAGACAGTGAGTCATCACTTTAATTCCAAATGAAGCAAACCACAGAAATAGTTTTCTCATTGATTTACAGGAATGTGTGTGCACACATAAATGCCCACACACATGCAAACACTCATTATTTCTCCTGTTTTTCTTGAAAGCTCAAATAGTTTGTAAATGTGGCTGAACTGGCACTAATACAACTGTAATACCGTAATACAATTAAACACTACCAGCTATAATATACTAAATTAATTAATATAACTTAATAGATTGGTAAACTACAGAAAAAAGGAGTGAAAAGAGCATGTTGTTTAGATTATGCATTTATGCAAGTCTTAACGGTTGAAACCCCACCCACAGTTCTGTCATTGGGTTAATTTCTCTCAGCTTTCCGTCACTGGATAATTTCTTTCAGTTTTCCCAATGGTAAACCACTTTAGCTTATAAATCATGGAGTAACAGTATTTCCATGGATGATAACAGACCAGACCGATGAGAATGTTGCATATCAGAATATCTTGGAATGGTGACACTGACTTGAATTGTTGCCAGATCAGAATAGTTTCTCTTCTCATTGCCACTGATGTCCTGTTGTACCATATGTGAAACATGTTGAGGCCACTGACGATCACATGGAAAGATTAATGTCATTATTATGTCATTGTTCCGTAATTTTGAAGAATTTGAGTACTAGTTTAAACTCAAATTACGTTTGTGGAGCCTGGCAGATCAGTTTTTTCGATTTACAGCAAAATAATATAATACATCTTGACATCTTTTAAGTCATCAGAATCAGAATGAGCTTTATTGCCAGGTATGTTTACACATACGAGGAATTTGTTTTCGTGACAGAAGCTCCGCAGTACAACAGAATGACAGCGACAGAACATAAAACACATAATAAAAGAATATAAAAATACAAAAAATACAAATAAGTAGATAAGGAATGACAATATACAAATTGACAATTGTAGGCCGGTATATTACAAAAATGCAGTTATGTATGTACATGTATATTATGTGCAAAATTTAAGTGTATACAAAGTATGTGTGTTAGATAAATTAAGTCTATGTGTATATAAATATAAAGTGTAGTGTGTTCAGTGTGTATCAGCTGTTCATAAGATGGATTGCCTGAGGGAAGAAACTATTTCTGTGTCTGGTCGTTCTGGTGCTCAGTGCTCTGTAGCGTCGAACAGATGGCAACAGTTCAAAGAGGGAGTGTGCTGGATGTGAGGGGTCCAGAGTGATTTTAACAGCCCTTTTGCTCACTCTGGATAAGTACAGTTCTTGAATAGAAGGGAGAGTTAAACCGATGATTCGCTCAGCAGTCCGGACTACCCTCTGTAGTCTTCTGAGGTCAGATTTAGAAGCTGAGCTGAACCAGACAGTTACTGAAGTGCAGAGGATGGATTCGATGATGGTGGAGTAGAACTGTTTCAGCAGATCCTGTGGCAGGTTAAACTTCCTCAGCTGGCGAAGGAAGTACAACCTCTGCTGGGCCTTTTTCACAATGGAGTCAATGTGAATGTCCCACTTCAGGTCCTGAGAGATAGTGGTGCCCAGGAACCTGAATGACTCCACTGCAGTCACAGTGCTGTTCATGATGGTGAGTGGGGGGAGTGCAGGGGGGTTTCTCCTGAAGTCCACAGTCATCTCCACTGTTTTGAGCGTGTTAAGCTCCAGGTTGTTGAGACTGCACCAGACAGCCAGCTCTTTAACCTCCTGTCTGTAAGCAGACTCGTCACCGTCCTGAATGAGGCCGATGAGTGTGGTGTCATCTGCAAACTTCAGGAGCTTGACAGAGGGGTCCTTAGATGTGCAATCATTAGTGTACAGGGAGAAGAGCAGTGGGGAGAGAACGCAGCCCTGGGGAGCTCCGGTGCTGATTGTACGGGTGCTGGATGTGTATTTTCCCAGCCTCACTAACTGCTGCCTGTCTGTCAGGAAGCTGTTGATCCACTGACAGACGGAGGTGGGCACGGAGAGCTGAGTTAGTTTGGGCAGGAGGAGGTTTGGCATGATCGTGTTAAAAGCCGAGCTGAAGTCCACAAACAGGATCCTCACATAGGTCCCCGGTCTGTCTAGGTGTTGCAGAACATAATGCAGTCCAATGTTTACTGCATCGTCCACAGACCTGTTTGCTCTGTAGGCAAACTGAAGAGGATCTAGCAAGGGTCCAGTGATGTCCTTCAGGTGGGCCAGCACCAGTTTTTCAAATGACTTCATGACTACGGATGTTAAAGCCACAGGCCTGTAGTCATTTAGTCCTGTAATTTTGGGTTTCTTTGGGATGGGGATGATGGTGGAGCGTTTGAAGCATGAAGGGATTTCGCACAGCTCCAGCGATCTGTTGAAGATCTTTGTGAAGATGGGGGCCAGCTGGTCAGCACAGGATTTCAGACAGGCTGGTGTAACACAATCTGGGCCTGGTGCTTTTTTCCTTTTCTGCTTCCTGAAGACCTGGCGCACCGCATCCTCGCTGATCTGTATTGCAGGTGTGGGGGAGAGGGGGGATGCAGGAAGTGTGAATGGTGAGAGTGCTTGATTGGAGAGGTGTACAGGATGGGTTGCAGGAGTTGTGAGTGGTGTGAACAGTTGTTTGGAGAGGCATTCAGGGTTGGTTGCAGGAGTTGTGAATGGTGAGAGCGGTTGATTGGAGAGGTGATCAGGATGGGTTGCAGGAGCTGTGAATGGTGTGAACGGTTGTTTGGAGAGGCATTCAGGGTTGGTTGCAGGAGTTGTGAATGGTGTGAATGGTTGTGTGGGGAGGTGTTCAGGGCAGGTGATGGGTGTTCTTTCAAACCTGCAGTAAAACTCGTTCAGATCGTCTGCCAGTCGTTGATTTTCCACAGTGCTGGGGGGTGGTGTCTTGTAATTGGTGATCTTCTTTAGACTTTTCCACACTGATGCTGAGTCGTTTGAAGTGAAGTGAGTCATGCCGTTCCGAACTTGTATAAGTTTCTTTTCTTATGTTAAACACAAAATAAGATATTTTGAAGAGCCAAACTGTTGTTGGTTTCCCATTGTCTTCAATGGTAGCTGAAGAAATATGTAAGTCAATGGGAACCATCAATTGTTTTATTACCAGCATTCTTCAAAATATCATCTTTTATGTTCATCATAAGAATAAAACTCATACAGATTTGGAACTACGTGAGGGTGAGTAAATCATGGCAAAAATTTCCCATTAGCACTTTTGGTGCACCTGGGTTCGATTGATGTCAGAGTTCGGTTCTTTTGGATGATGTGAATGCTGTCTTCCGAACTCGGGTTCGGACCAGGCAAGCGAAACCGAGTGTGCAAAAACAATACTTTGGTTTACAGTTTTACTTCTTCGTTATGAGAAGAATGTCTGTGGATTTCAGAATTTTCATTACTATTTGCAGTGAAAATGGCATTTTAAATATTTTCTATTAGTTTTCTCACAATTCACTTAAAACATTCACTGCAAGTTAATGCATTAGCTTCAAAATACCAATCGAATTAGGAACATTATAGTAATAAATAAATAAATAACATAACAATAATAAATGACAGTTCCCTCTGTAGAACATGCTATGGTGCCAGAATAGCAGGTTTAAACCCATAATATTGAAAATGTTCATTATGCTTCTGAATGGCTTTTTTATGATTCCCCCTTTGTCAAATCACAGCTTTACTTGAGTAGAACATATTGAGAATGTATGTTAATTACACATTTCGCTGGCTGCTCATGTGTGCTGACTATGTTCTGTATCATTAAGAAGCTACTTATCAGAGAAACACCTTGATTTGACTGACAAGTTGTTTTAACTGACCAGTGTTCTCACTTTCATAAATCACTATCTGGGATGAGCCCTCAGCTGACCTCTCACTCTAGAGTAGGCATCTGGTAGAGCTGTAACTCGGAAATGTCAGAGTTTATTGACTGTTTTATTGCCCATGTATGGTAGTCTCTGGTTTATTGAATATTGTCCATGAGCCGATGTGAATTTTATATTAATGAGCAATTCTATAGTCCTTTACATCAAAATTACAAAACTTTTTTACAGTGTACCATATAACTTATTTTTTTTTTGCTCCTACAGAGATATTTCAGAAAAACAATTCTAGGTTATTATTTAGCACAGGGGCTAAATTAACAAATAACTAGATGCCACCTGATTTAAATATTCCCTCATAGTTTAATATAATGACTTTATGTATTTCTTCACTGATAAAATAGATAACATCAGAAATACAATAACAAACGTAGATTCTACAGCGACTAATACTTTAGCTTCATTTATGCTTCACGTTTCATTTAAGCTTCACGTTTATGTCTATAATTTTAGAAAATGTTGTGTCTACTCAATTGTGCTCCTTCCTGCAAAAATGACCTCTATGAGGAATTTCACCCACCATAGCACAGAAACTGCACTTGTTTAAAATTACAAATTACTTGCTTCTTGCGTCAGACCAAGGCTGCATCTCATTTTCATCTTGTTTTACTTGATATTAGTGCTGAGTTTGACACTATAGATCATGACATACTCATAGATCAATTAGAATACTATACAGGTATTCAAGGGCAAGCTTTAAGATGGTTTAGATCCTACCTCTCCGATCGCTTCCACTTTGTTTATTTAAATGGGGAGTCATCTCAATTATCACCAGTAAAATATGGAGTGCCACAAAAATCTTTCCTATATCCTCTGATATTTTCAATATACATGTTGCCCCTTGGTAATATTATAAGAAAATACGGGATTAGTTTCCACTGTTATGCTGATAATACTCAACTATACTGTATATCTCAACAAGGCTAGATTAAACTTTTACATTATCTAAGTTAACACAGTGTGTTAAAAATGAAAAGGTTGGATGACTACTCATTTTCTCCTATTAAATTCGGATAAGACAGAGATATTACTTATTGGACCAAGAAACAGTACACAGAATCTCTTGGATTACAATTTGCAACTAGACAGATGTACTGTTACTTTCTCTACAGTAATAAATCTGGGTGTTATATTCGACAGCAACATGCCTTTTGAAAATAATATTTCCCATGTTACAAAAACACCATTCTTCCATTTTAAAAACATTGCCATGCTACGAAACATGTTACCTGTTTCTAATATAGAAAAGCTAGTTCATGCATTCATGACCTCTAGAATGGACTATTGCATCTGCATCTTAAATAAACAAGCTACAAGTAGTCCAAAATGCAGCGGCTAGAGTCCTTACCAGGTCAAGAAAATATTATCATATTTCCTAATTTTACAGTCTCTGCACTGACAACTTATTAAGTTCTGTATAAGTTACAAAACATTATTACTTACCTACAGGGCCCTAAATGCTTTAGCTCCTGTGTACATAACTAGTCTTCTACCATTCTACAATTCATCACGCTCCCTAAGGCCGCAAAAATCTGGACTTTTGGTAGTACCTAGGATAGCAAAGTCCACAAAAGGAGAGCTTTTTCGCATTTGGCTCCAAAACTCTGGAAAAGCCTTCTTGATAACGTTTTGGGTTAAGGCACATCTCTTTGGCCAGACATTCAAATAATGTATATCTTAATCTTGTAGGCTACTGCAGTTATATCCAAACAAATGCATATTACTATTCTTTAGCTTTGGTTAAACAAATACATTTTACTTTGTTGGAACAGCAGCTAGGCTAATTATGTCTCTATTTGTTTCTCTGTTTCTGCCATGGGATTGACATCCCATGCTAACTAAGATTTACACAAGCTTCAGTATGTATCCAGAACACCTGAGAAGAGATGATGCACACCCCTCAGAGGACCTAAAATGATGCCAATCATGAAACAACATACAGAATTAACAAATTTTGCTATAATTTTTATTGCATCATATAATAATTGTTGTTAATAGTATTCATCATCTGCTTGATTAAGTCTTTAATAGATTTTTCCGTACATTTCTGCCATATATAGAAATAACTTTTTCTAAACTACTAAATATTGAAACTTAAAAAGTTGTTTTGCAATGATTCATATACTAAAAAGCGCTATACAAATAAACTTGAATTGACTTGAATATGACTAACAAAAAGGAAATTCCAGTGTAATTTTAGTGTTATTAACATATGATAGTAGTATTTATTGAATGTAGTATTTTGAATTTATATTTTCAGTTTTTATTTTACTAAATTTATTTGCTTTTTTCTTTTTATAACTTTTTTGCTTTTTTTCAAATATCTCTTTTTAGCTTTGATGTAATTCCAATTTAGAGTTTTTGTTGTTGTTGTTGTTGTTGTTATTTTTAACAATAACAACACTGAATTAAAATTAATCAAACAGTAAATGTATAGTCAGCCCATCTTTAAAAAAAAAACTTGTTTTGTTTCTGGTTCACCTATCAGTCAGTTACATGAAACATGAAACATTGTAAGTAGAGTTGGTGGTAATGGTATTCTTGAAGCATTAGAGAACAATGGCTGATGTAAAAAAAAACTTTGTTCAAGATACCACATCTAAGATAAAGAATGGTCCACGGGTTCACTTTCAGAAGAGCTCTCCTTATCTTTGACCAAACAAAACTTGGTCGTCTATTATGCTTTAACAGCTACAGTGCTGTTCAGTAGTTCAGTTCATAGGTAGATATTGGTAATCAAGGATTTCCACATAATTAAAGTTTTTCTTCCACATTAAGCAGAAATTGAGCGCAACACACCCTTTCCTAGCGCTACAATTACTGAATCTTTCCAACTAACTACTTGTTGTTTTGTTTGGGTTATAAGTTTGTGTCTTCCTGTAACCCAACATTTGAATTTTCAGAAATGATAGTTGCTCAATTCAGGATAAGTTACGACATCTGCTTCATAGGGTAAATATCCTGACGTAGGAACCCATGCAGAGAGAGGTCTGGCTGCTTTCCACAGCCTTAATTCTTTGCGAGATGTTAATTTCTTTTACTGGTGGTCACTGATAATTGCAAAAAATGGTGAGCCTCCTAACTGGCTTTGGCGCACTATAATTGATTATAAACCCTAACAACCTCACATACAGAAAGACAAACACACTGACACATTATATTGACACATTTTCTGTTTACACTATTGAACGAAGTCTGAAATTAAGGTTTGCAAATAATAACACGTCTTGTCTGAAGAAAGTTAGAGGAAGAGAGAAAAGTAAGAAAGGAAGGAAAGAAAACTACACAGCTGGCCATGGAATGGACACCTGGGCTCTGTGTAGCCCTGTTTTGATTGGCCAGATGTAAGATAGCCCAGGTCTGGTTAAAGATCTGCCCATGTGCAGATGTTGAGATCTTCTATATGCAGGGGTAATTACGAGACTTCTACTGCAACTCTTTGTGAACAGCTCAGAGCAAACTGATGCCCACCTCAGCAACTTTCATCAGTTTACATGCAGCGTGCTCCCAGAGAAAAGTCTTCACTGTTAAGGAGCTGAATGATGCGAGCAGACCTTATTTGTGCTCTTTTAAACTGACAGCACCTGAAAATATCATTATTTACCATTATATTTTAAACAAATGACTAGTACTAAATCATCTAGTTAGTTTAATTTTAAGATTAAATTAATGACAACAGAATGTCAGGAGGCCAGTTTAATGCCTCATGTGAACAACACTCCTTTTTACAGGTGCCAGTCTAAAGCTTTATCAGAAGGTTGCTTCGTTTTACATTCTGAAGTCCGATTCATTATACTAAGACTTTTGCCCCCATACAAGTCAGGGAATGAACACCCCCTGCTGGCCGGAATAAAACTGGCTCCAGCAGCAAGCAAGTTTTTCACAATGGCCTACCAGCCATCAGAATGTGCTACCAGCTTTAAAAAGAAAACAAAGTAAAATTTGTATCTAAGGAGGGGAATTCATGACAACAGAATGTCAGGAAGCCAGTTTAAGCTTTTTTTTTTTTTTTGGTTATAGGATACAGAAATATAGTTGAGGATGCATATGTGTCCCTGTAATTTTTTAAGGTCATTTTAAAGGTATAGTTCAACCAATAATTTAGGAGAGTATCACATACGTAAACATTGTGGATATGTTGATAACGTTCAGATTAAAGCATAATCAATGTAAATAGTATATCCGCATACATATGTTGCATACGCTGTTTACATATGTGATTCTCTCCAAAATGCCTCTGGGTGACACGAGGACACAAATTTTATTAAGTTAATAAAATTCTATTAAGTTATTATTTAAATTAAGTCGTTATTTTGGTTTTCTTTGCACACAGAAATAATTCTTGTAGCTTCACAAACCTACGGCTAAACCGCTGATGTGACTATTTTAGCGATCTCCTTGCTATGTTTCTGAGCCTTGATCGTGTGAGGATCCTTGCTGTCTATGGGAGGATCAGAAAGCTCTCGGAATGCATCAAAAGTATCTTAATTTGTGTTCTGAAGATGAGTTTTACAGGTCTGGAACGACATGAGGGTGAGGAATAAATGACATAATTTTAATTTTTGGGTGAACTATCCCTTTAAGTCACCTTTGGACCACACTGAGCATATCCACATTTAAAATCTTCAGGAGAAATGGCCATTAATCACTTTTTAGGGGCCTTTAGATAAATAAACTGTTAACAATTATTGCCTATTTACAAAAGGACTAAAGATAGCCTAGCATTTGCTGCCATAAAGCAGAAAGCATGTTTCCAGTAGTGCTGGAAGCTGTGAACCGCATGCTTGAACTTTTAAGGCTTATGTTTTTAGTGTAAATATATTTTGATCTAAGCATTTGAAAAGAAAAGAAAATATCAGCATATGAATAGTAGCTTATTAAATGGATTATTCACCCCCTTCCCTGTCCCCCACAAAAAGTGATTCTGTCACGTTCTCACCTTATTTCATTTCAAACCTGTATGATTTGTATTGTTGTTGTTGTTTTATAAATTAAAGTCAGTAATATCAGTGTTCTTTAAAATACCTCCTTTTACGTTCTACATGAGAATACAGGGTGAGTAAATTATGCAAATTTTCTTTTTGGGTGGACTATCACTTTAAGTGCATTGTTCATTGATGGCAGCAGACATACCGTAGTTCGATTCATTTAAATAATGGAGTTTACCTTATTTCAGCCAGTGAGTGATTTTTCATATTGTTCTGCTCTCTGAAATAGAAAGGATTAACATATCCACTATTATTTGAAAGAAAAGAGAACAGAAGATAACAAAACAGGTGGTGAACTAAACCTCACATTAATATTTTATGCATATGACCATTTAATGTTGTAATCATTGTTGTAATGCTATGTGTAATGTGTTGTTCCCCTCTTCCTTACAGGTGTTTAAAATGACTCTTCTACACATGAAAAAAAAATCTCCAAGAGGTCTCGTTGGTCACTTCCCCCAATGAGAAACATTTGAACGAGTGAACGTATTGTCCAAATATGGTGATATGGTTAAGTCAGTTAAACACCGTTAGCGGCATCAGTTTTAAATGTTTGACATAATATCCTCTTTGTGCTGCATGGCATCTGATTCAGTACTCATGCTGGTATATGTGTGTGTGTACTGTAGATTTGTTAGTGTGGGTCTGTGTTTATAACAGTTTATAATGTGTGGGTTTCAGACTGGATGAAACTCCTCACCTGGCCTTATAACACACACGGTCACAGTACTGGTTAAGATGACCGCTAATATTCTGTACAACACTGACAATAAGAGATCTGTGTGGATTCACCAGGTGTTACTGTTGAAGAGGAAGAAGATGAAGAAGTCAAGTCAGCCCACCTGGCTGTCTTAAACACCTGTGGTGGATCTTTCACTGATAGTTTAATGCTTTAATTTATACATCTAATAATTGCTGCAATACAGCGTGTACTTGAAATAGCTTTTAAACTCAAGAGACAATCCAGCCCCTTTCCACTATGAGCACCTGGTGCACAGCAGCTATAACACTGATATAAAAAAGGTCTTTCCTTTAGACAAGGATTGTTATCCCTGCTAAGGGTGGGCCTTTAAACAACGATCTGATGCTGTACTAAAGCTTGACAAAGGCTGACATAAAAATAGCCTGTTTTTATGCATGTCACTGATAGGGTTAAGTTTGTGTCTAAATGTGTGTGTGGCATACAGAGAGAATGTGACTGTGTGAGTGAATGGTGACAGGGCCACCCATTTAGTCTTAGCAAGTGGCCGACCAAAGGAAGGGCAAAAAAATACAACCTCCATGTGCACCTCTGCCTTTTGTGATCTGTCCTTACCCAACCTCAATCATGAAATTACACTACACATTCTAATTATTACTCTGTTACACTGACCTAGTTCCCAGACTGTAAGAACACAGCAGTTTTTGTGTCAGCTATCAAGCGGTGCAGAAAATGGCAATGTTCCAATCAAGGCAAACAACACATAATATTATCAATATGTAGGCCTTTTGTACAAAATCAAATGTTTTTTAAATTTATAAATTTATGAAATTATAGATTGTAGACTGAGAATTGTAAAGTATTAGCCTATAATTTTAAAGAATTTGTGGATTTTTTTGTCAATTTTTTTTTTTTTTTTTCATTTTCACAGTCTTTTTATAGGTGTCATAAATACAATCCAATTATTATTCATAGGTCTAAATGGTAACATATTTAATTCATGCATTTATATGAAATATTTTGACTTTTGACTTTACCATATATATACCAACTACACATTACCATATAAATAACCAGTCAGCAAGTTCACTGATGTAGGCTAGTTGTACCGTTAAGTCTAACCATTGTGAGCTGTATTTGATTCACTAAGAAGAAACAACTCAGTCATTTGTTCGGGAATCAGACGCTTGCACTGTATAGGTTACTTTCATTGACAAGAACGACCCAACAGAGTCATTTCTTTGGCAGTAAGAGTATAGCCTACTGGAATTGCACTCTGTGGGTTTGATTCACTAACAAGAACCGACTCGATAGAGTCGTTTACTACACTGTTTGCGGTTCTATTTTGTGCTGTAGTATTCTCGAGTGGTTTTGTGGTGCTGTTGAAAATGTATCTGAAGAAACATAGTAGGCTATTTCACTCGCATATTTTGTCCGCATTGGCAGTAGAAAATGCAAGAACTATTTCCTGAACTGATCGTCATTCGATAATGGTATATTTTGGAAGTGGAACCGGTTCTGAATAAATAAATACTTTTGAAATAAGAACTACTTCTCGATTCCTAATCCTTCTGGCTAAGCTAATGTCAAGTGATGATAGTCGGAAAGACCACCCTCAGACACCACCAATCTTGGTGGGTGGGTGTGTGAGAAAGGTGGAGAGATGAAAAGAGAAAACGAAAAAAATGAAGAGTGGGAGAAAATTAGGTTGTTTTTTTGTGTGCAATGTTTTAATCCATTTGTATGGCATATTTGTGTATAGAGATGTTGTATTATATCCATATCCTTAAACGCTGAAAATATTATATGCTGCTGAATAAAACATTTTGTGATTTATTCAACCAGTTGTGACATTTATGTGATATTTCAACTCTTGCATATTACCCACTAATCACCCACAATGCTGAATTGTACTTCATAGTAACTATTTAGCATAAGGACATACAAATAAAATAGATATATCTCTAAGATTTTATCTCTAATTTGTCCTTAATTTATAAAGAAAACATGATGTTGTCTTGTATGCGAGGACTTCAGGAAATGTTTGTTTAAAGGCTGTCTCTCCTACTGATGTTCTGAGGGGTGCATAAACAGCCGATCATGTGGCCAGTGACAAAAGCCTCTGCTGTGTCAACAACATCACTGGGAGCAGCAGCTGACAGAGGCCAACATAAACAGTGAATGACGACTGTAGTGCTGCAGAACCTCTGAACAGCCTTCCTCCTCACCTGTCTCTAGCTCAAACCCTTATGCCTGGCTCACTGAGACTAATACAGACCTGAAATTATGGGCAGTAGCTACAATATAAATATGCCTCAACATGTTGTGAAGTGTGACATTAGCATGTAAGAATTGATGGTTCACTGTTCCACTTATCACAGGAGCGTCAGAACATGCTTGTGTCATGCTTCACAACGTGCATGATAAAAAGCTTCAAAACTCTTTAATGATCCTGCATAAGACATTTGGCTGAAATTGGTTTAAATAAGTACAAAAAAAAAATATTAATAAAATAAATAGTATTTTTGTCAAACAACTATCTATGGCTTAAGAAGTTGATTTAGCAACTGTGATTATATTGGTTACCATAGTTACTTTGTGTGGTTTTTGAAGTGTCAGCTTAAGGGGTCCATCCACATGCATTATATGGACTCATTGTCACACTGTGTGTGTTGCAAGGAGCAAAGAAACACGGAAAACACAAAACTCTTTTGATTTTAGTAATCCAAATGGATAGACGTGTAATCTCTGACCAACATGAACTGAAATGACTGGGGTTTTAAACTCAGGATAATTGGGGAAACACAGGTGGATGGAATTAATAAATTAAACAATGACATGGAAAACCAATTAACAACCATGGAAGACAACGGGGCAAAAACACATATACACAAGTTCGTAGTTCTGACACTCACAGAGATGGATTATTTTCCAAAAAAATCTTTGTGTTTTGCAGAAATAAAAAGTCATATATGGGACAGCATGAGGGCAAATAAATGAGATAATTTTCCTTTTTTGGGTGGAGTAAACTTATTTTTGTTTTAAAGGGATGCTCCACTAAAAAAAAAAAAAAAAAAAAAAAAAAAAAAAAAGATTATTCAAAATAGTTATGATTTACTCCCATCTTATGTCAAACTCAAAAGGAAACGTTTTGAAAAATGTTCAAACTGCTCGTTTCCATTCAGTGACATTGCATGTGAATCTAGCCGTCTTTCCCCACAGAAGAAATGATTTGGTGAGGTCATTTTCTCTCTGCCCAAATTGCATGCATGTGTATTTATCATGTTATACTTTTTTTTGTGTAACAAACATGTAAATGCTAACAAAACATATATGCTGTAAATAAGGTAAATGAACATAATCGCACACACCCACACACATGATTGTTTTTGTGAAAAGTGGGGTCATCCCATAGGCGTAATGGTTTTTATACTGCACAAACTGTATATTCTATGGCCCTACACCAACCCTACACCTAACCCTAACCCTCACAGGAAGCATTTTTACATTCTCAAAAAAAAAACTCATTCTTTATGGTTTATAAGTGTTTTGAAAAATTCGGACATGGGTTATGTCCGCATAAGTCACCCTCTCCTTGTAATACCTGTGTCATACCCATGTCATTATACAAAGTTGTGTCCTAATATATTTCATTTACATTTATTTATTTAGCAGACGCTTTTATCCAAAGTGACTTACAAATGAATAAATGATAAATCACAAAAACATGCCCACTTAAGTGCATGCATGCACACACACAAACACACACACACACACACACACACACACACACACACACACACACACACACACACACTCACACACACACACACACACACACACACACACACACACACACACACACACACACACACACACACACAGACACACACACACACACACACACACACAAACATGTGTATCTCCTTCTTCCCAGACTTTTTTTTTGGTCCCGGAAGCCAAGGGACACTAGTGATAGATAGTGTTGTCCTGGCTGATCGGGCATTTTCCACTCTTTATCTGTTTGACACCTCTGCAAGGTGGGTTCCCAGAATGAGGAGGCAGAGTTTCCATTTGATACTCTTCTTCTGGTAAAAAGACCCCCACCCTCCCATCCACCCATTCCACACGTACATTAAAATCTGCCTGTTTATCTCGAGTAGATATCATTCTATTTTCAGAATGGGAAACAAGCTCTGTACTCCCTCTGTAGATTTAGGACGCCGATTTTATACTTTGTGTAGTTTAGTCATGTTCTTTGACAATGTTTTTATTTCTCTGTGTAAACATTAGACATTTCCCATTGTAAGATTTATTTTATATTGGCAATTTGGAGATTGCGAAATATACATTTCTGCCAACACTCTTATATCAGTGATCTACAATCTCCCATCTGTGAGGAGTGGGTATTTCAAAATCTAACATGAATCAGTGAGAGTTATAATGACACATTGTTCCTATCTGCTTGCAAAAGAGACTCCGGAGACATGTGACAGACGTAAACTGTTGATGAGGAATGCCATTTTCCTCTTGCACCCACTGGGTGTCACCTACAGTTTCACAGTCCTTTCTCAGCAGGTTTAAAGGCCACAGGCATCCCCAGAATGCACTCGGATAAAGGCTGATTTATACCAAGGCTTGAAGAGGAGCAGCGTAGGCAGGCATCATGAGCTATATAACTGTCCATTTCATTACTCGGTTATTAATAGACTAGATTTCAGATTGGGGTCTTTCTGTTTCACTGAACAGTGAAGATTAAAATAATAATTATTAATTATTACTGTTATTATTGTTATTTTTGGTAGCACTTTAGTATAGGGACCATTGCTGACTATTAACTAATTGGATATTAGCATGCCTATTGTTAACATATTGGCTGTTTATAAGTACTTATAAAGCACATAATCTGCAAGACCATATTACACATCTCTAATACTACCCAATACTTAATTTTACAACTACCATACTAATTAAGCAGCAAATTTGGAGTTTATTGAGTAAAAGTCATAAAAGTAATGGTTTGTAATGGTGAGATTTGGACCTTAAAGGCCATGGTGCAGGTTTTTTTTTTTTTTTTTTTTTTACACTTTTCTAGTTGGTAATAAACATTTAAACAGTTATCCATTGTATTTGATGTTGTAAAGTATTACAAAAAAGAAATATAATAAGGAAAAGTAGGTGATATTTTAGCGGTTAGCGATGATTCTTATTTCTCCCGCATGCATTCCATGACGTCACATGAGGCACTAGCTAGCAGACGAAAGCCCGCCATTGAGAGAGAGTGAGACGAGTAGTGAGAGTAGCAGCTAGTGAAAGAGTGACAGTGTCAGATATATAAGTAAATAGACAGATAGATAGATAGATAGATAGATAGATAGATAGATAGATAGATAGATAGATAGATAGATAGATAGATAGAATAACATAACATAAAATAGATAGATAGTGAGAGATAGCATAGCATAGCATAACAGATAGCTTAGAGAAAGAGTAGATAATAAATAGATAAAATGGTGTATCGCTGTGTTTGTGCCGGGTGCAAGAACTCCAGCAAAACTGGACATAGGGTCCATTGTTTCCCTAAGGACAAAGGGATCTTCCGAAGCTGGGTGCAATTTGTCAAGATTAGGCGGGCAGATTTTTCAGCTAGCTCTGTCACCGCCTACTCGAGAATATGCAGCGCGCATTTCAACGAGGAGGATTACCACTCAGGGGACGCCAAGATGGTCGCACTTGGTTTAAAGAATGAGAAAATTCCTACCGCCGTGCCGTCTGTGAATCCAAACCTCTCTGCTTGCCCTGTCCCGAGGTCAAGAGACACCACCGTCTGCCGCAAGCGAGCTATTGCCACGGTAAGCATCATGCTAACGTTAATGTTTACAAGTTGCGTGTTAGCTAGCTCTGTGTGTATGTTCCCTTTGAAACAGCCTCCACTACAAACAAGATCACTCAGACTTTAGAAGAGCATATTTCGTGATTCACGAATATGAGCCAAAACCAAATTGCCCTGTAGTAAATGTCCATATCGTCATGAAAGCTTCATGGCTAGTGTTTGGATCAGTGGTGATGATCATCAAGCGGCTTTCACAATAGTGTGTTTGCGTTTTGTGTTAGTCTGCTACGGTTCTCTTTCACATATATTTGACCGTGACCGTGTCGCCAGGGCTGTAGTGGAGGCTAAACGCAAGTAAACGCAGTTTACCCACCGCTGAAATGTCAGAAACAGTTTATCCACTTCTCACTTCAGAGTTTAGCTACCTCTCAGTAAATTCACTACCTCATAGAGTTTATGCACCACATGTACTCTAGACATCTATTACCACTAGTATTGGTGTAAACATTTAACAGTAACCTTCAACATCATCAAATATGTTCTGAATGTCTTTTATGTATTTTTTAAAACATTGAGTAGCGCATATCAGGGTCCACTGTACTGTAATCTAAGTTTTTTCTCTTGTGTACCCTCTTAGCCTTTTTCTCACCCACTCACACTGTTTTGATTTTGGTACAGCTGTGCCATAGGTTATTGTTTCCACTGGGAAACTAGTTGTAGCACACACGTCCCAATTTATTGATGAACTTATGCAATGACTGGGAATATTTACTTATCGTCTTGGCATTTCAAAGATGATAAGTAAATAATTCTTAGTACTTCCAAGTTGAAAATAAATGATTAAATGTTTCCATGTACCCCTGCAATGTGCTTGTGTACCCTTGGTTGCTAATCACTGATCTAAGTATTCATAGTGTACCCACCTCTTATTTCACCACTACACCCTTGCATTTCGCTGACCCTTTTTTTATATTTGTTTTCGCAAGATGTTGACAGACGTCTCACAGCAGGAGACCGTGGACAGTGTAGACACTGTGGAGAGTGTCGATACTGGGGATCAGCCCTTGCCCTCCTCCACTTCTGACGCTGAGACACAGTGTTATCTGAAGCCCCCCCGATGGTCTCACAATAAATCTTGGGTATTTTAAGGGGTAGATATTCTGTCTAAAACATTGCCAGTATCTATGCAAGCAGGACATTTCCATACACATTGATTAAATTAATACATAGCCTACACCAAAACATAGCCACTTAGATTTGCCATAATTGTCACATGTCTGGGTATGTTTACTGCCTCTCCACAGCTGTGCAGGTTAACCTGAAGCCCAAGATGGTCAGTGTGGGCACACAGACGTCATTTAGCCCACAAACCTCCACTCCCCTCGCTAGTCCAGAACAGACAGATGAAGATGATAATGCCTCTGTCATCAGTGAATTATCATGGGCGCCCGAAGAGCCGATGCATGAGGAGGATGAGGAGGACTTGTTTGATGAGGAGCCACCTTACACTTGTGACCCCCACCACAAGTGAGATAATTTAAAACCAATATATACCATTTTGAATGCTCTTTTTTTTTGTGTACTGTAGTTTGAATGACAGTGGCAATGATCTTTATACAGCATTATTATTATTATTATGTCTACAGGTTATGCAACATCATTGATGAAGGCCCTTCGGGAAAGCTACACCAAATCACCTGCAGCTCTTCGAGAGGTTAGCGCCAATTTGTCCTCCGATGCACCCGCCCCCATCGCCAAATCCTTCGAACAGGTTCCTAAGGAGGAGGCCGTCAGCCTCTACCTAGCCCGGCAGTCACGCTACAAAAAAAACTAATTTCACTTTTTTTTTCTTTTCTTTTTTTCACAGACAAGTCCAATGATTTAGCTGTAAGTATTTATCTTTTTTTCCTTCTGTCCCTGTCCTCTCATTTGGTGGTGGTTTCCTGCATGCTGCATGTTTTGTTTTTTCTTTGTGTGCTGTTGCTTTGGTTTTACTTTGCACAAAATTACTTTTTTTCGTCTTTGTGGCAATAATTGTCGCTGTACCCCATTCAAGGGGTCCTGCATGCTGCATGTCTGCTCCTCTGTCTGTTATTTGCATGGAATTTGTTGTATGTAATTAAAAATAATTTACCAATCATTTTACCTGTGCCTTGTCAACCTCTGTGTGCGGTGTTGTCTGGGCTCACTGTGTGTCTGCTTGATGTGCTTTTGCATGCGTCACTGTGTGTGTGTGTGTGTGGGGTGGGGGGCTCACTGTGTGTCTGCTTGATGTGCTTTTGCATGCATCACTGTGTGTGTGTGTGTGTGTGTGTGTGTGTGAAAGTGAAAGATCAGTTGACCCTCAGGTAAGACCACAATATTGCAGGCAAAAGAAACAATGTGCAAACGTTTCAGTTCTAGCCCTTCATCAGTGTTCCTTGTAGGTTTTGTGCCTAACCATTTTTTTTATATAGATTTGTTTACTTCCAACCTGTGTCTTTGTTCAGTAAATGTTTAAATGTTCAGTAACCATTACAAGAAATGCCAAATAAACAGTTTTTTCTTATCAAAATCCGTGTGTTCTGTGTACTTTATAACATTTTAAGGGTAATTGGGTGATCACAACAGAATAAGCAATTATTTTTATTCATTTTCATCCAAACGAGGCCATTGAACGCCCTGATAGGTCTGGTCACCACTTTGGAATTTTTGTCTGATGGTTGAAACCACACAAGAGGGTATAGGCTTCCTTATACTCCTGCCTAAAACTCCATAAGCCCAGCGTATAGCCTGTCTGTACGCAGTGTACCGGTATTGCCTAGGAATAAGTAGGAAAGATTTTTAAGTTTAAAACTCTGTAAGTAAGTTGTAAACGTCATTTTAAGCCTGTCTCTTATGCATGTTTATGGTGTATGCAACACATCTCCTGACACCAATTAGCTGTTGTTCAAAGGACTCAGTGTAAAAGGATTGGTAAAGTAAACATAAACCATGAACATACTCGTGCGTGCTGGCTTGAAGGGGACCATGATCCTGCCTGAAGTGTGAGTATGCTATGTGTAGCACAAACGGATTCAGGCAGCATGCCTCAAATCCAGGATGCTGCGTAAGGCACGTTACATCTGCTTAGCACTATCAACAATAATCACACTGAAGACATGACCAGCCTACTCGGCGTCAGATACGTTTGCAAACAACATTTTCACCGGAGAAAGAGGTAAAAGCTTATAAATAAACACTAGGTGATTATTCAATGTAATTATTAAATGTAATATGCCTTCTATTTATAGATCGTCTGACTAAGTTTACTTATCTGAGCCAACGACATAATCACTCTCACTAGATATAAAGAGAACGTTGACTTTCACTCGATGCTATTCACTGAACGCAAAAAGAAGTTTGTTGTATGCACTGCTGTTCATAGACTACTATCTCCAGCAGTCATTGCTGGGTTTCTAAATGGTAGCAACTCTCCAGTCATTCTCCTCTAACCATGCATTTATTTGTCTTTGACGGCCATCGGCTCTCGGTATTTCCTCATTCGCCCTCTCACGTCTAAACGGTTCGAAATTATATGGCTGTGGGCCATCATAAATGTTAACTGTGGGTCTTGCCACCTCTTCCTCATCCTAGTTAGACGCCATAGTCAGTGTTAGAACTAGTTCTAGTAGCTGAGCAAGGCTGAGGAGGCTACGTT
Source organism: Carassius carassius (assembly GCF_963082965.1). Classification (NCBI taxonomy): domain Eukaryota; kingdom Metazoa; phylum Chordata; class Actinopteri; order Cypriniformes; family Cyprinidae; genus Carassius; species Carassius carassius. The sequence continues at coordinate 23,913,115 of NC_081759.1, read as the reverse complement.
CCACCACGGCTGCCTCATGTGACGTCATCGCCGAATTGCGTAAAAAATAACCGTTACTAACCAAAAACTACAAAAACTGGACTTTAACACCATTTTGGAGACATTTCTAACTTTATATACATATCTTGACTGCTTTATGTACCCATTAATCGACAGTGGTGTTTAACCTGCACCATGGCCTTTAAAATAAAGTTGTTTTTGTAAAGGTTAAATTAAATGGATTAAAATAATGTGGTGTCCAAAATTCTGAGACTACTAGCAAAAAACAAAACAAAACAAAAAACATAAACTATGTAGTCAATATACAATTATTAGTGTAAAACCTGAGGATTTGAGAATGATCCAAAGAGCATCTTTTGCTCTAATGGAATGAATAAAGCAAGGTCTTTTTTTGTCACATGTATGATCTGTTTTGGTTTAGTTTTCTGTGTCTCCGTTATCCTGCCTAGTTAGTTTCCATGGTTTTTGATTAATTAGCTCCACACCTGTTTATGTTCTTCTTGATGATGTTCACTGATTATAAGTCCTGTGTTCTCCCCTGATTCCTTTTTTCTGTTATAATTTGGATTTGTGTTTGGTTGTGCCTGTTCTTACCTGTGGGTCTTTTAACATAACTATTTTATTATACTCCTCCGTGTGCTTTGTTTTGCACAACTTACTCGTGACTTTTATTTTGTTTAAAGCAATTGAGCATCTTACAAAACATCTTAAACCTTACCGAGCCAAAACTTAAATAGTGTGCTTTTTTGTTTGCTTACATTAGAAAGTTTTAAGAAAAAAGAAAATCTCTACAGTAAGATACTGTTCCTTTTCAGGAACTCGAGCTGCGTCGAAACGCTTTTGGGGAACGTCCCTGACGAGACCGACTCTGAATATCGTGTGCAATCAGTCCATCGGAAAGGCGTGACGTCACGGGCGGGGTGACGTAGTGACCAGGAAGCTATAAAAGCACGTGCCGTGCAGCTGGCTTCAGCTTCGAATCTGTCAGCAAGCGCTCTGTGTGTGCATGTGCAAAAGTCTGTCCTGTTGGTCCTATTTATTGTTGTCTGTCCCTTAGCTTAAAAAGATCGCTAAAACAGCTCAATATGCCTAAGCAGAAGCAAAAGACCAAACATTTGAAGGGCGATTCCAAGCCGCGTTACAGACTGTGTGTTCCTCCCTGCACTCGCTACATTACGAGCGGGGATACACACAGGCTGTGCGTGGCTTGCCTGGGATCGAAGCACGCTGAGTCGGCTCTCGAGGGGGCCGGCTGCCCGCATTGCGAACGTTTGCCAATGCGGACGCTTCGATCCCGGAGGGCTCTCTTCGAGGAGGGAGCCTTCACCAGCGTTCCTCGCGGTGCTGGCCCCGCTTCTGCCGAGGCAGAGCGGCTGCTGCACTCGTGGGGTTCGCAGGTGGATCTGTCAGAAGGAATGGAGACGGGCCAGTCCTTATCTCCTTCCTCATCTGCCAGATCCGGCGCCCAAGCCCTGGGTTCGGAAGCACGCTCGTCGGTTTCTTCCCCCCAGGGTGAGGGATCAGCTCTTCACCTCTCGTCCTCTGAGGAGGTCGATGTGGAGACTGTTGTTGGGGATTCGCCACCCCTGTCGCCCCAGTATGAGGAGCTTTTGGAGGTGGTCACGCGGGCAGTAGATAAATTAAAAATCGACTGGCCTGCTGAAAAACAGACTGAGCCGCAGAGAAGCAAGTTAGACGAACGCTTTCTGCGGCCGAAGCAACCACCTCCACGTCGGAGCCTTCCGTATTTTCCCGATCTCCATGATGAGTTATCGAGATCGTGGAATCACCCGTATTCGACCCGCCTCTTTGGCCCTGATTCACTATATTATGGCAACGTGATGGGGCTGGGAGAGCGTGGTTATAGAGCGATGCCACGGGTTGAACAGACGCTCGCGGGCTATCTGTCACCCGGTTCGGCCTCGTCTCTAAAGGCTCCGACATTGCCCACTAAGCCGCTTAGAGTTACATCATCGCTAGTGGGCAAAGGTTATGTGGCAGCAGGTCAGGCTGGGGCGTGCCTTCATACTATGGCAGTCCTGCAAGCTTATCAGGCTGACCTGCTGAGAGATGTCGATGAGGGGGAGGGGATTAAGTCTGAAGATATTGAAGAACTCAGAAAGACCGCTGATCTCTCCCTCCGCGCCACTAAGGAGACCGCTCGCGCAATTGGGCGGTCTATGGCAGCCTTAGTGGCCGCGGAGAGGCATTTGTGGCTGACCCTGTCAGAAATTAAAGAACGAGACAGGGTCTGCCTTCTGGACGCCCCGCTTCAAGCCTCGGGCCTGTTCGGCAACACAGTTAATACTGTCGTCGACAGGTTCCAGGAGGCGCACAAGCAGGCGGCGGCGTTCCAGAGTTTCCTCCCTCGTCGCTCTCGTGGTGCATCTGGGCGGGAGATGACCACGCCACATACCGGCTCCTCACACCGGGAAGCGCAAAAGCAGAGCGTCGCCACTCGTGCTCCCCCACGTCGGGGCCGAGGGCAACGACGCTATGAGTCGGGGGCTTCTAGGGCGAAAACCGATTTAAGATCTGTCATCGAAGCCCGGAAGTCCTCGACGAAAAGATCCTGACGCCAGGATCCAGAGGGTAGCCCCTGCTGGGGTAGAGCGCGGTTCACCTCATTACACGGTGCCCGTCTCACCTCAGTACCCTCAGGAGGTCGGTCTGCCAACCCTGCCAGAGCTTCAGGGCGCAGCGGCCTCCAGCGAGCGCCACCCCCAGTTACTTCCGCCCGTGAGCGTAGCGGAGCTGGGATGCTCGCCGCCCCTTCGGGGGCCTCTTACACCAGAGGTCAGTCTCGAGAGACTGATTCCCTTAGTAGATTATTTAGCAGCGTGGAAGCTACTGCCAAATGTATCTCAATGGGTCCTGCGTACAATAGAAAGAGGCTATTGCATTCAGTTCGGTCATCCACCACCGAAGTTCAACGGGGTTACACCGACTGTGGTCGGCCCCCAGCAGGCTCTGGTTATGGAACAAGAAGTGAATACCCTATTAAGGAAGGAGGCCATCGAGGTGGTCCCTCCTCTAGACAGGGAATCCGGATTTTACAGCCGGTATTTTATAGTTCCAAAGAAGGATGGGGGGTTGCGTCCGATCTTAGACTTGCGTCTCCTGAACCGCTCAGTTATGTCACTGAAGTTCAAGATGCTCACTGTCAACCAGGTTGTAGCTCAAATCAGATCCGAGGACTGGTTTGTCACAATAGATCTCAAAGACGCATACTTCCACATATCCATCCTTCCACAACACAGAAAGTTTCTGAGGTTCGCTTTCGGGGGCAAAGCTTATCAATATCGAGTACTTCCCTTTGGCCTCGCACTCTCACCCCGCACGTTCACGAAATGTATGGATGCGGCTCTGGTATCCCTCCGTATGCAGGGCATCCGCATTTTAAATTATATCGACGATTGGTTGATCCTAGCTCAATCAGAGCAGATTGCGGCTCGACATCGAGGTGTCGTTCTCGCACACATGGGGGAGCTGGGTTTGAGACTAAACGCCAAGAAGAGTGTACTTTCTCCAGTTCAGAGAACCACCTATCTAGGCGTAGTGTGGAATTCGACCACGATGCAGGCACGCTTGTCTCCTGCTCGGATCGAGTCGATCCTCACATCAGTCGAGAGAGTCAAAGAAGGCCAGTCACTCACTGTCAAACAATTCCAGAGATTGTTAGGGCTGATGGCAGCTGCGTCCAACGTGATACCTTTTGGCCTGCTGTACATGAGACCCCTACAGTGGTGGCTCAAGTCCAAGGGCTTTTCCCCGAGGGGAAATCCACGTCGAGTTATCAAGGTCACGCGGCGGTGCCTTCGTGCCTTAGACATGTGGAGGAAACCTTGGTTCTTGAATCAGGGCCCGGTGCTGGGAGTTCCTTGTCGCGTGTAACGCTAGCGACAGATGCGTCCCTCACCGGTTGGGGTGCGGTCATGAGCGGCCACCCTGCCCGCGGTCTGTGGAGTGGTCGCCATCTAACATGGCACATCAATTGCCTAGAGATACTAGCGGTCTATCGAGCATTGAAATATTTCCTCCCAGACCTGAGAGGTCACCATGTGTTGGTGCGCACCGACAACACATCAGTGGTCTCTTATATCAATCACCAGGGGGGTCTGCGTTCGCGCCCCTTGTACAAGCTGGCACACCAGATCCTTCTGTGGTCCCAGGGCAAGCTCCTCTCGATCAGAGCAGCGTATATTCCTGGGAGATTGAATGTGGGAGCAGACATACTGTCGAGACAGGGGCCGAGGCCCGGGGAATGGATGCTTCACCCCGAGGTGGTGAAGCACATATGGAGAGTATTTGGTACAGCCCAGGTGGACCTCTTTGCGACTCAGGAGACATCGCAATGTCCCCTCTGGTTCTCTCTAGTTCATCCAGCTCCTCTGGGACTGGACGCTATGGTACAGACCTGGCCGAGGCTTCGTCTGTACGCTTTTCCCCCTATCGCTCTGCTCCCGGGAGTTCTGGCGAGAGTACGCCGGGACGGGGTCCGTCTATTACTAGTAGCCCCGTTCTGGCCGGGCCGAGTATGGTTCTCGGATCTAGTCTCGCTCCTCGACGGCTCTCCGTGGGAGATACCGATCAGGACAGACCTAGTCTCACAGGCGCAGGGCACGATAATTCACCCTCGCCCGGAGTTGTGGAAGCTGTGGGTGTGGCCCCTGAGGGGGCACAGCTATTAGCAGCTGGTCTCTCAACCGAGGTTGTTGAGACCCTACTCCAATCCAGAGCTCCCTCTACGAGGAAACTGTACGCCCTGAAGTGGAAGCTCTTCACTTCATGGTGCAGAGACCGCCAGCTTGACCCAGCAGACTGCCCAGTTGGTACAGTTCTGGAGTTTTTACAAGCCAGGCTCTCTGCGGGGTTATCCCACTCCACCTTAAAGGTTTTCGTGGCGGCCATAGCTGCTTTCCACGTCCTTTTCAATGGTCAGTCAGTGGGTAGACACCCCCTAGTTACACGTTTCCTCCGCCGTGCGCTGAGGCTGAGACCTCCAGTACGATCCCGTGTTCCCCCCTGGGATTTGGTTGTGGTTCTAGAGGCTCTTTGTAAAGCTCCATTCGAGCCAATACAAGATATCTCAGATAGACATCTGACACTTAAAACTGCCCTGTTACTGGCAATCACCTCACTAAAGAGAGTTGGAGATCTTCAGGCCCTTTCGGTGGCCCCTACCTACTTAGACTTTGCCCCTGGTATGGCCAAAGCATTCTTATACCCTCGAGCGGGTTACGTTCCGAAGGTTCCCTCTGTTACACCACAACCTATCGTACTGCAGGCCTTCTGTCCTCCTCCCTTTCGGGAGCCAGACCAAGAGAAGCTAAACTGTATGTGTCCAGTGCGAGCACTGGACGCATACGTCCACAGAGCTGCCCTGTGGAGAAAATCAGACCAATTGCTTGTTTGCTACGGTCCTTCTAACAAGGGTTCTCCTGCCACCAAGCAGACCCTTAGTCGTTGGATAGTCGAGGCTATCAACGTCTCCTATGAGTCCTCTGGTCTTCCCCCTCCTTTGGGGGCCAAGGCTCACTCTACTCGGAGTATGGCGGCCTCCAAGGCCTTCTCAGCAGGTGTGTCCCTCTTGGACATCTGCAACGCTGCGGGGTGATCCACGCCCTCCACATTTGTCCGATTTTACGATCTTGACATGCGAGCCACGCCGGGCTCTTCTGTTCTCTCGTCTTAGCTGTGCTCTTTTGACTACACACTAGGCAGGGATTTGGAAGTCTGGCAGCGAGGGCACATCGTTCCCCAAAAGCGTTTCGACGCAGCTCGAGTTCCTGAAAAGGAACGTCTCAAGGTTACGTATGTAACCCTAGTTCCTTGAAGGAACGAGACGCTGCGTCGCAGAGCCATACTCCCGGCACCCCTGCCGGCGCTTGCTTCCCTACTCGAAGCTGAAGCCAGCTGCATGGCACGTGCTTTTATAGCTTCCTGGTCGCTACGTCACCCCACCCGTGACGTCACGCCTTTCCGATGGACTGATTGCACACGATATTCAGAGTCGGTCTCGTCAGGGACGTTCCCCAAAAGCGTTTCGACGCAGCTCGAGTTCCTTCAAGGAACTAGGGTTACATACGTAACCTTGAGACGTTTTCCATTAAAATTGTGCATTCTGGGTAATATTCGTCATCAGATTCTGATGAACAGCTGCTGTTAACGAGCAGAATCATTGATGGAAAGAGAAACAAGACACACAAGAACTGACTTCACGCAACTAGACTTAATTAAGATGATGATGTTTTATTGTTTCGTTTGAAGTTACCATTATAGCGATAAATGTTTGCTTTAGTTGGGCTCCTGACACTTGACTTTTGAACATTAGCTTTTGTTTGATTGCTGTAATTGTGCCCTCAAAATGCATCTATTACAGAAAAAATGTTGTGATTGGTCAGGTGATGCTGACTGTTTCTAATAGCCACAGTCTACTAGACTAACTTATAGTGTTGCTGTATTCATTAGGAGTCTAGTTATTTGAGTGGATTGTATATACTTCTCTTGTGATTTACAGTATAAGATTAAACAGTGATGTGACAACCAGAAAATACGGATTTAGAAACAGTTTGGTTTTAAACGTTTTGAACTATCGTGTCAAAAACACTCAAAAAGAGACATCAACAATCAGCATATGAATCTTAACAATGGTGACAATCAAAAGCTTCATGATGCAATGCATTCTGGGTACCAGGAAAGGACAAAACCATAGACAGTAAAAGAAATGGACACAGTGACCCCATTGGATTCAATGGAAACATGTGAAGTCAATTAGAAGCACGCACTTCCTGGGGGTCGTGCGTACTGCGCAGACTCAAACTAAGCCTTGATGATGTCACGTGAGCAACCTGTCTGACAATTGTAAGTCTTCTAATCGCTGTGCCAAGAGAAATCTGAATCACCCACCGAATCTTGCAGACGTTGTTGAACAATTTTGTCCCGTTGCTTTTATGGACTGTCTATGGGCTTCTCCCTTGACTTCATGCCTCCACGTCCCCCTGATAGCCTCATAGACTGTAAAAGACTGCCTGCGAGCTTCTCCTCCTGTCCATACGGTAATTTCTCTACTGTGCGTCAGAGAGTCGCTGTTTATGATGCAATAGTTAACCTATTTTTACAAAAACTGCTTCTACGGGGTCACAACGTAAGATACAAGGTAATGGGGCCCTTTATACATTTTCGTGTTTCTTTAGAAATAATGAATGGACAAATGGAGTCTTTAAATGCCTAAGATGTAAAGTTATTCACTGTCACACTGACGCCAAAATGAATGGGAGTCAATGGAATGCTAACAGCAGGTGGGGGTCCGCTAACCAATGGCGGCTCCCAGGGCTGCTTCAATAAAATATGAAACCCTGCCCCCCTGGACAAAACTCATCCATGACTCCCAGCATGCACTGCGGTATGAACAAATTATGCTGCTGAATTGTTCACTTATTTTCTTGAATTCTAACTATGTGCTTGTATTTTTTGCTTTTGTTTTTGTATTGAGTTGTGATGTTCAGAGTTTATCTGTTTATTTATTTAGTGGATTGTCACCATTGCTGTGATTTATACACTGATTCTTGATGTGTCTGTCTAAATTGCAAAAAAAGCTTCTTTTTTTAAAGCATGATATCTTTTAAATGGTCTTTCATAACTTAAGGCTCAGCAGTGCATGTTCTTCTGCTCTAGTATTGCTATTCAGTAAGAGCTCTTTTTGTTGTTGTTGTTGTTGTTGTTGCTATAACAAACAAGTTGCAAAAACACAATGTTGAAGCAGGCAAAGAAAAAAAAAACCCATAAAAGTTAAAAAGTCATAGTTCAAGAGCCCAACTAAAGTAAACACTGATCTCCATCATGGTAGTGGGGGGAAACAACACACCTAAACCTCTGTAACTCTCAATAAGATCTTCTGCAGACATCTGACAGAAATAAAGTCAGTCTGGTTAATAATGTGAAGCTGGTGAAGCTGCTTTAGGAGTTATTTAATCAGATCTTGAGAAATTTAATGTCTTTTATTTCAGAAGATTTCATCTAAGACTGTTGCTGAAGTGAGTTGTAGTTCTTGTGTTTCTCTTTTCTTCAGTGATTCTGCTTGTTAATAGCAGATGTTCATCACTAATGCTAAGTCAGCACTTAATTAATGACAGAATTATCTCATTAACTTCACTGATTCAGTGTTTCTTTAACATTCTGTTTTGTGCACACATAGTAAGTGTTAATTTAGAACCAATTATTTTGTTGTGGGGTTTAAAGGGTTAAGTACTTCATCACAAGCATGTGTGATATAGCTAACAATGAACTGCAATGATTTGAGTAAAAGTCATGTTTTTAGTTTCTTCTCAGTGGACTCAGATGAAGTAAGTTCACAGTATAACGTTGCATAATTGCTTGTTTTTAAGCTCAAACTGTTTTATCAATGGGAGCAGAGTTAATTTCCATGGTAGAATTATGGTAAAAAACAGTCAAAATTAAGAGTTGTAAATTAACAACCCTGCTGCCAGTAAATTACTGTTATTTAATTCTATTATTAGAATAACTGCTTAAAGATATCTTTGTACCGGGTTGGTAAATCCAGCATGTTATATACAGTACATATACATCTTAGAGTAGTTCTGTGTAATTCATAGCAGGTATGTCCTTGTTATTAATTAAAAAGTTAATTTACAAAACGTACAAACAACAGTCAAAACATGCACCAAAAAGCTCTGGTTAGGGAGTTCCCTCACCCTCTAACAGCTCACTAAATGAATTGTATTTAGCCTATCCAAATATCTACCCACAACCAGCTGGCCTGGCAAAAATGTTGATTATGACCTTTTAGCTGATGGGTGTTATAGCCCAGAAATGGAAGAGGTTTATTTCGGCATTACAGATGGAAGATAATAACATTGAGATATAATCTTTAAAAAAAAAAAAGTAATGCACATAGAAAGACAGAGATAAATACAAAAGACAAACTGATCACAACCTCATTGACTGATTTATGCTGTTGGATAACAATATGAAAATATCATACACTTGCTCCTTTGAAAGGCTGCAGAAATGGTGCAAATTATTATTATTATTTTTTCATTATTACTAAATGAGACAGGCTATTTCTTGAATAAGGTTTTAATGGTCATGTTATGAACTGTAGGATACTTGATATCTCAAGGATTAAGGAGTCCCATTTAAAACAAATTATGAACTGTATTAGCACTTCATGTCAACGATTGGTAAATTTTCTGGATGATGTTAACAACTAAGCTAGAAGCAATATTGTAGACTTTTAATCATCCAAATCTGCCACCAAGCCCAGGTCCAGCCCAAGTATTAAGATCAGAAAGTGGAAGATGTTTCCATTTGGGAAATCATTACTGACTCTGCATTGTGGGAAAATTTAAAGAGGGACTTTTTGAGGAATATTCACACAGACAGAGAGAGGAATAGTCACTTTCCATAATAACAAGAGTATTTATCATCCATCATGGAAAGCAATAAAGATGGTCAGGCTTGCTTAGTAACCAGTGATTTTCTTCAGCCTTTTATCAGTCTGTGCAGGTTAACATTAGGTTTGTAAGACAATTGACTAGCTCTCTGTGTTAAAACGGTGTTTCTTTTGAATAAAAAAAATTGCTAGTGGTCCAAACCCTTTATAGATGAGATGTTTCTTTGGTCATGATGCATTGATAAAGTGATATTTGAAGCTGTCATGAAACAGAGGTTGTGTCAATCTTTTCTTCCCTATTGTGACTTACAGCAAAGTGAAAAAGTATAAAAATGTAAGGCGATAAAAAAAGAAAGAAAAATTATAATAAATACTGCAACATCACATAAAAAATAAGGGTCACACTTTATATTGTCCCTAATACCTGTATACTTACATAGGGACTAGATGTGTATGAAGTATGTAACCACAGTGTAAGTACAGTCGTGGCCAAAAGTTTTGAGAATTACATAAATATTAGTTTTCAAAAGGTTTGTTGCTAAACTGCTTTTAGATCTTTGTTTCAGTTGTTTCTGTGATGTACTGAAATATAATTACAAGCACTTCATACGTTTCAAAGGCTTTTATCAACAATTACATGACATTTATGCAAAGAGTCAGTATTTGCAGTGTTGGCCCTTCTTTTTCAGGACCTCTGCAATTCGACTGGGCATGCTCTCAATCAACTTCTGGGCCAAATCCTGACTGATAGCAACCCATTCTTTCATAATCACTTCTTGGAGATTGTCAGAATTAGTGGGTTTTTGTTTGTCCACCCGCCTCAAAATTTCAACATTCTGGTCCCTGAGCCACTTAGTTCACTTGTATCACTTTTGCCTTATGGCACGGTGCTCCATCGTGCTGGAAAATGCATTGTTCTTCATCAAACTGTTGTTGGATTGTTGGAAGAAGTTGCTGTTGGAGGGTGTTTTGGTACCATTCTTTATTCATGGCTGTGTTTTTGGGCAGAATTGTGAGTGAGCCCACTCCCTTGGATGAGAAGCAACCCCACACATGAATGGTGTCAGGACACATTACTGTTGGCATGACACAGGACTGATGGTAGCGCTCACCTTTTCTTCTCCGGACAAGCCTTTTTCCAGATGCCCCAAACAATCAGAAAGGGGCTTCATCGGAGAATATGACTTTGCCCCAGTCCTCAGCAGTCCATTCACTATACTTTCTGCAGAAGATCAATCTGTCCCTGATGTTTTTTTGGAGAGAAGTGGCTTCTTTGCTGCCCTTCTTGACACCAGGCCATCTTCCAAAAGTCTTCGCCTCACTGTGCGTGCAGATGCGCTCACACCTGCCTGCTGCCATTCCTGAGCAAGCTCTGCACTGGTGGCACTCCGATCCCACAGCTGAATCCTCTTTAGGAGACGATCCTGGCACTTGCTGGATTTTCTTGGACGCCCTGAAGCCTTCTTTACAAGAATTAAACCTCTTTCCTTGAAGTTCTTGATGACCAGGTCACCATGGTTAACAATGGAAGAACAATGATTTCAAGCATCACCCTCCTTTTAACATGTCAAGTCTGCCATTCTAACCCAATCAGCCTGACATAATGATCTCCAGCCTTGTGCTCGTCAACATTCTCACCTGAGTTAACAAGACGATTACTGATATGTTCTCAGCAGGTCCTTTAATGACAGCAATGAAATGCAGTGGAAAGGTTTTTTTGGGATTAAGTTAATTTTCATGGCAAAGAAGGACTATGCATGTGTGTAGTTACAGATATATTACAGCTGTAGATACAATGTGTACGTACACTGTGGTTACATGCTACGTACACATTTAGTTACTATGTGAGTACACAGATATTAGGGACGTTTAAAATAAAGTGGGACCAAAATAAGAATTTTAAATATTGATATTATCGGGACTTTAGTAACTTTTTTTTGTGCATATCTAATTGGAATCAGATCATTTTTAGCAAATATGAGTGGTAAAAATCTATTCAAGTTACATTCACATGTTGTTTGAAACCATACTCAAATCACATTTCTGTAAGTTAATTTCAGTAAGACTGCTGTGATACATTTTTTTGTAGCTTTTCTCATGAAATGCCATTTTCTCACAACGCTTAGAATGTAAACATGTCAGGTGTTGTTGCAGGACACAAGATGAAAGTCATTGCAGAAACAAGTTTGTGATATTGTGAAGTTCAGGTCGAGCAGGAAATTGCAATAAACTGCTAACTGGGCTTGTCTACATGGCTCTTTGGATTTTGAGACTGGTCGAGATGACAGTATGAAATAAAGCCACATATGTCCATCACCTATGTTTCTGCCACTGCCAAACAAAATGTATTAGTCCAGAGCCATGGATATCTATTGCCATGTAAGATAACATCTGTACTGCAAACCTATCCATATTGCTGGCATAGGCTACTATTGCAATACTAATACAATGCAGCCCCCCCCCCCCAAAAAAACAACAAAAAAACAAAACAAAAACAAAAACAAAAAAACAACAACAACAAAAAAACAAAAAACAACAGGATGCACAAATTTGATAAATAGTTGTGATACACAGTGTGAACATTCAGTCATTTAGATCAGATTCCAAATGAACACACAAATATTCAGATTTGGATTGACAGCGTGAACATAGTTGGTAAGACCTCCTGATCTTAAGCACTATGGCTGCTAATTACTTCCATAAATCAGCAATGACAATGGCATTTAAGGCAACTCGTAAATGTCTTTTTTGGAAGATCTACTTTTAAATTAATACTCGTTATGCAATTTGTATTGTGGAGGCTGCTTTAAAAATGCATGGGCTTCCCCTAAAAATTCATCAAAATGCAGCAGTGTCATTTATCTTAGAGAGTACTGTGGTTTGTGTCAACATGTTGAGCAATGGTCATACAGGACTTTATTAACATGGTGATCAAGGCAAATTTCAAAGCAGTGCATCTGTTTTGAATAAGTCAGTTCAAAAGTTTCATGTGGTTTAGTATGGAAGAGCTTGAGATGGCTTATGGTCTAATTCAACACTGAAAACACAGGCTTGTCAGATATTACAATGCATACTGATTTGCAGAAGGAAGTGGGTTGTGCTATGAAATGTGTTTATTGGCTCACAGCTTTGAAACAGGGCTCGATGGAGACCCTTGAAACACGAGGGAAGGGTTTGGTGTCCAAGCAGGGAACTCAGATATTGCCAGCCCTACTTACAAACACATTGAACTTGATTGTGGTTTTCTTATGGCATGAATTCTTGCTGACGGTGTGACACTGGTTTTAACCATTCATTGTTAGCATAATCTTATAGCATTTCATCTTCATATGTTGACAGTTTTATTTATGTCACGATCTCAGGCATCCTTGTAACTCCATTAGTAAAGCATGACTCCTAGCAATACTAAAGTAATGGGTTTGAGCAAATGACCTGTTCAAATATTTACTGTTGTTGCATTTTAAAGGCACTCCAGACAAAGGCACAGACAGTTATGTTGCATCTTGACAACACATTACAATCATATATTTTGCATTAACATACTGTATATTTAAGAGAATTTGTGCATGTCAACATGCGTATGTGTTGGTGCTAGTTATTCTCTTGAGAAGCAATGTTAGGTCAGTGCATCCTCCCAGGACGGCCTTGTTTGAGGAGAGTAGGCAGGGAGTCATAAACACATCTCACTTTGTTTAAACACAGATGACTTAGAGTCTCCTATTACTCGGATGAGTGTTCTCTCTCTTTCTTTCACTCGCCTGTTATTTCTATTTTGCAGAAAAAAAAGTTCAGGAATAAAGAAAGTGCAGCTTTTGGAAAAATTTAAGCAAAGTATATAATTGATAACAATGTCTGTCATAGTCTATAGGGGGTGGGTGAGTTATCATAAAACTTGAAATGTAAGTGTCACACACCTGGACTCATTTTGTGTGTTTTTGCCCCTGTGACCCAGTTTCTGTCTTCCGTGTGTGGTTTGATTAGTTCCCAGGTGTGTCTAGTCATTTCCGCGTGTTCCATGTCCCTGTTAATTTAGTCATGCCATCCACCTGTGTTTCCCCATTATCCCTTGTATAAATGCCTTGTCCTTTCAGTTCTGTTTTGTCGGGTCTACTCGTTACTAGTCACTTGTCAACTTGTCTACTTGTCCACCCGTTTACCTGTTACTTGCCACTTGCCACTTGCCACCTGTTATTTACTACTTACCTTGCCTATGTTTAATTTAATAAATCCTTGTTTCGTTTATCCCTCGGCTCCGTGTTCCTTTCAGCAGCGTAAGCCGTGACAGAAGACCCGACCTAAAAAGTTTAAGAACTGCGTGTTTTCCCTCCGTTTTGTTTTCCGTTTTTTCACAGTCTTTTTGTTTCCGTAGTGTGTCATGGATCCCCTCTATCGCCCCGAATACCTCCTCCTCCTGCTGGAGCAGGAGGGACTGTCTCTCGAGGACCATACCAGACGGTTTCTCTGGATAGCTAATGCCACCAGCTACCCGGACCACGCGCTCTGCACCTTTTATCACGCCAGCCTGAACTCCAGGTGCAGAGCGTTGTCGCCCGAAGATGGTCCTCGGGAGGATTTAGCCGCTTTCATAGAGTGGAATCTGGTGAGAAATGGGTCACCTCTCACGGTCGGCCCAATGGAGGATCTCGCCAGGCCCACTCTGGACCCAGAGCCCAGCCTACAATCTCCCCACGGTACGAGGCATCAGCCCGAGCCCACCGATGACGGAGAGCCAGAGAGCTACCCGTCAGACCAGGTGCGAGAGCCGGCGACACTGCCCACCACGAGGGAGCAAAATGTGGAGCGCCAAATGGGTCAAAATGAGGGGGTTTCCAACACCCCTATGCCAGATCTTCCGTTAAGCCCAGGAAGGGCTCCTGATCTTCCGTTAAGCCCAGGAAGGGCTCCTGATCTTCCATTAAGCCCAGGACGGGCTCCTGATCCTCCTGTAAGCCCAGGACGGGCTCCTGATCCTCTGTTAAGCCCAGGACGGGCTCCTGTTCCCCCGTTAAGCCCAGGACGGGCTCCTGTTCCCCCGTTAAGCCCAGGACGGGCTCCTGTTCCCCCGTTAAGCCCAGGACGGGCTCCTGTTCCCCCGTTAAGCCCAGGACGGGCTCCTGTTCCCCCGTTAAGCCCAGGACGGGCTCCTGATCCTCTGTTAAGCCCAGGACGGGCTCCTGTTCCCCCGTTAAGCCCAGGACGGGCTCCTGATCCTCTGTTAAGCCCAGGACGGGCTCCTGTTCCCCCGTTAAGCCCAGGACGGGCTCCTGACCCTCTGTTAAGCCCAGGACGGGCTCCTGATCTTCCGTTAAGCCCAGGACGGGCTCCTGATCTTCCGTTAAGCCCAGGACGGGCTCCTGATCCTCCTTTAAGCCCAGGACGGGCTCCTGATCCTCCGTTAAGCCCAGGGCGGGCTCCTGTTCCCCCGTTAAGCCCAGGACGGGCTCCTGATCCTCCTGTAAGCCCAGGACGGGCTCCTGATCCTCTGTTAAGCCCAGGAAGGGCTCCTGATTCCCCGTTAAGCCCAGGACGGGCTCCTGTTCCCCCGTTAAGCCCAGGACGGGCTCCTGATCCTCCTTTAAGCCCAGGACGGGCTCCTGATCCTCCGTTAAGCCCAGGACGGGCTCCTGATCCTCCGTTAAGCCCAGGAAGGGCTCCAGCCCCAGAGCTTACTCCAATGCCTGCTCCTCCAAAATTCCCACCCTCCCACCCACTCCTGCCTCCTCCTCCGCTGTCGTCTGGCTGCCCCTCTGCTCGCCCTCAGCCTACCATCATTGTGGTGCGAGCTCAGCGGGACCGCCATCCTCCAGCGACGCCTTGGTCGGCGTCTCCCTCACCTCCGCCTCCAGCCTCTGAGGCCTGGACTCCGCCTCGGCCCGTTGACCCGTCGGCTCCACCATGGCTCCTAGCTCCTTCCTCTCCGCCGTGGCCCGGCAGTCCGCAGGCTCTGCCTGGCTCCCTCGTCCCTCCGGCTCCGCCTTGGTCTGGCGTCGTCCATCCTATGCCTCGGGACTCCACTCCTCCGGCTTCGCCTCATCCCTCCGTCCCTCCGGCTCCGTCAGGCTCCTTCATCCCCTCGGCTACACCTCAGTCCTCGGTCACTCTGGCCTCACCGCGGCCTTCCGGATCCACATCGCCGCGTCAGTCACCAGAGCCATCAGTTCCGCCTAGGACCTCCGGCTCCTCCCCGTCACCCTGGCTCTTCGGCTCTCCGTCTCCGCCTCGGGCTCCTCCTCCACTTGCTCCGTTGCCGTGGGTCGAGTCCCTGGAGTCGGTGACCATTCCTCCTCCATGGCTTCTTCCACCGTCGGCCCCACCTTGGGCCGTTATGGCTGTGGCCTGGGTCCTGCTGGGTACCTCCTGCTTCAGATCCTTCCTGTCTCCTCCCTGGCTCCTCCCTCCGTCATCTCCTCCCTGGCTCCTTCCTCTGTGGTCCCTGTCTGCTGGCCCCCTCCTGGGAGGCTGTCCTCCACCGGAACCTCCTCCCAAGTTCCCACCCACGCCTCCCTTTGTTGTTTCTACGGTGCGAGGACGCACCTACCGGGAGGGGGGAGTACTGTCACACACCTGGACTCATTTTGTGTGTTTTTGCCCCTGTGACCCAGTTTCTGTCTTCCGTGTGTGGTTTGATTAGTTCCCAGGTGTGTCTAGTCATTTCCGCGTGTTCCATGTCCCTGTTAATTTAGTCATGCCATCCACCTGTGTTTCCCCATTATCCCTTGTATAAATGCCTTGTCCTTTCAGTTCTGTTTTGTCGGGTCTACTCGTTACTAGTCACTTGTCAACTTGTCTACTTGTCCACCCGTTTACCTGTTACTTGCCACTTGCCACTTGCCACCTGTTATTTACTACTTACCTTGCCTATGTTTAATTTAATAAATCCTTGTTTCGTTTATCCCTCGGCTCCGTGTTCCTTTCAGCAGCGTAAGCCGTGACAGTAAGAACTTTAGTTCCTCTGATGTTCTGTAGTGGATAACTTGGTGATATCTTAATACATCCTCTTTTATGTGGGCCTGCATGTGTTATTGAGGGAACAGCTGAGAACAGGGTCCTGGACTGAACTGACAACTCACTGTATAGCTGGGAGATCACCCCTTCCTGGAGAAGATTGTTAACATAGTGGTTTATTGTACCTTGATGTATTTGTATTGAACACACTGTAGTGCTTGTGTTTTTCTTCTGTTGCTAACAAACTTCATTGTCTAATGGAGGCTCTTTTCATTTCTCTGATTGTGTTTATTGGGAGGATTTTAGCATGATTTCCCATTTCCAGTTGCTTACACCAGTGGTTCTCAATGATTTTGAAATTAACAGTTATTTAAAAATAACAGCCTTTATTTTTTTTTACTTTAAAATATTTTCCAAATATCACTGAGCTCTCACTCTTTTACTCGACTGTACCCTAGCTGCTAATGTACTGTAGTCAGTATATCAGGCTTATGTCATAGCACACGGTCATCACACAGCTGTGGATGAAAGGAGAGCAGAGGAGAAATCCGCTGTCAAGTCTGTTTGGCCATTGAGAATGTGGGCCAAAAATTAGAAGTATTTAATGATGATGTGAAGCATTGAAGTGTTTATAATAATTATAATGGACCTACATACTGTACATGTAGAAGATTTATAATTTCACTATCTCAGTCGTTAAAATTAAAAGTGTTCTAGAGGAATATTGGATTGGCATTCCAAAAAAAAAAAAAAAAAAAAAAAAAGTTATATTATGGGCCTTTTTCCCGTTTCTATTAGTTCTGGTGGCATTCCTTGAATATGCTAAAGTCAATTTTTTTTTCTTCCTTTTTTCTTGTCTTTTTAATTTTTATAACTATATAACTTGAATAAATCAGTATTCTCAGTATGTCTTGAGTTAACAAGTTCTTACTGGAGTGAAACTCTTATGTGCAGAAATGAGACAGTGAAGTGACTAAGAAACGTATCCAACCCTGTGGTTACAAACTGACTTAATTTCCCTATAAGCAGCTTTAGACTAGGAGGTATTTTTGAGAGGCCCTGGTTACCTTGCCTAAAGTCATTTGCCCATCACACATGACATGGCAGGTTGGTCTGTATGACAACCAACGCCAAAAAATGTCTATTTTATGTTTTTTGATCAACTGTACCAAACCTATTTAAAATCTGGCTTGAGTATGGTGTTTATGTATGTGTCTGAGGCAGCATGGGGTCTTCTGTTTACATGGCAAGGGAATGGAAATATGTTTTTAAGCTGTCAAAGTTTAAAGGACAGGATTACATGGATCAGCGAGAGAGACAAAGAGACTAAATTAAGCTTAATTTAATGGAGTCAGTCATGTCAGAACAAGCTTCATTTGTCACTTGTGGATGTGTGAGGGAGGGAGGAATAAAACATGATATTAGCTTATTTTCCCACCAATTCAATGAAAAGTTACTCAGAGCCCATCCCGAAAAGTCACTCTGATGATTAGATGAACACAAACCTTTCATGGAAGAGTTAAAAAAAGTCCCTCCTTGTGCTGTTCTTATGACTTCTTGGAAATAACGCAGTATATAGACCATTGAGTATTTTAATAAATCAGCACTGAGGGCAAATTACATCCACAAGGCAACTTACAAGCATTTCTTATTTTGGAAGGGGTTGCTGTTAAATGATCATTGTCTAATTATAATAATGATAGGTAAATATTGATAACCTGAATGCACTGTAAGTCGCTTTGGATAAAAGCATCTGCTAAATGCATAAATTTTAATTTGATTTGTATTTCTTAATTCCACAGTGGTGGTTGTTTTAAAACCGCATGGGCTTCCCCTACAATGTAAAAATATAACAAAAATATGTAATTTAATTTATGAATATATAATGTCACTGAAAACCTCTTGAGAGCTTTATGCAATGTTGACAGCACTTGTAATTTAAAAGCACCACTATACATGGAAGGCTTGGAGATAGATCACACAATTAATGGAAGTCTGTTGTGGATTATAAGGCATTTAAGTCAATTTGTAAAAGTATGCCTTATTGGTCAGTTTAAAAAGACACTTTTAGGTACAGTACTGCAGATACACACAGAAACATAAAATAGATCTTAATTCCAGTTTTACCACGATAAAATCTGTGCTTCCTACCTCTTGAAAATCACTTTTTTTTCTATATTCACATACTATTTAACTTTTTTTATTATTATATTATTTATATATATATATATATATATATATATATATATATATATATATATATATATATATATATATATACTGTATTTATACTGTGAAGTGTTCTGTTTGAAAAGCTAAATAAGACAACGTATTTGATATTTTAATCATTTTAGGAATCTGGGAGGAACTTTATGCTTCTCTGCTGTGTTTCAGTGTCTTGGAAATTAGCTCCATGAGCTCAGTGACACATCTTCATGTGAAATACTTGATGTAATGCTCAAAGTACATTCACATAGCCCTGACAAAATACAACAATTCAATCTTTGTGCAGGTTAGGAAAAGAAAATGCGTTTATCATATACTCACACCTACAAAATCATTCATGCATACAGATTTCAGAGTATTGACTGAAAGGAAAACAGAAAAAATGTTTTCCCCAAATTACTGGTCTCTTATGAACACATGACCTTCGAAAAGGTTCTCCTGACCTATAGTATCATCACTCGTCAGTTACACTGTATTTTGATCTTAATTAACTGAATGGTGTGGTTCCCATAGACACACTTGCATACATTGGATTCAAAACCAGTGAGCAATTGTTGTCCTTAGCCAGATTTAAATTAATGTTGGTGAATTGGTTGTTAACCCTGCATTTGTGGAATGTTAGATATACTGTGTCAAAGCCTGAACTGGAGGTCAAAGAAGCAGGAAGCATGGTGTCAGTGGAGTCACATAATGGTTATCTCTGGTCACCCTCCCCTAAATCTCAAAACGATATCCTTCACAGTAAAAAGCTGCTGTAATTTAGCTGAGGACACTAATTTGACTGACCTTTGCTTCACCCCTTAGTTCTTAAAAGGGATACTTCATATACACACACACACATATATATATATATATATATATATATATATATATATATATATATATATATATATATATATATATGAAAGTATATTCTTCTGCGGTCTTTTTTTTGTGTATACAGTTATTAGAAATAATAATAATAAAAAGATTACAACACATGACTAGAGTCATACATTATTTATTTAAATGACACATTTATTATATACAGAAAATGCAATGTTTATTTTGGGCTAGAATGCAGATTTATATCTTGCCAATGGGTTTGTTCTTTTCTATAGCTCTGGGCCTTATTCTCCTGAGTCCACCCTAAAAAAAAACCCTCTTAATTACCCTTAATTGCTTTACAGCCACACTGACAGAAGCAAGCAGGACATTCCTGCAAGTGTGAGTTGTAAGACCAGAGAGAGACAATGAACACAGCTTCACAAGTACTTGTCAACGTCAGGACAAAGTTACTGTAGAAACACTGTATGTACAGTACTGTTGATTTGTAAAGGTCACTGTGGACTATTAATACTTTTTATAATATTAAAACAGTGTTAATTTATCACAGTATAAATATAATAAAACTTCATCTACTGTATGAGATTTAAACTATTTTATTGTATTAGACAACAGCTCCAATTGCTAAAGGCTTGGTTGGTGTAACTCTGCATTTCTGGTTTTCAGTGTATGGCTTTCTTTTTCTTTAATTACGTAATATACTTTATGACCTTTTTTTCACTAGCAAAATTCAGAATGTGAGCTTTCTTTAGAGTGGGTCCAGCAAAAGCTTTCTCTGGTGTTAATCCAAAATAGCACTACTATATATAATTAAAGAATTATTGTAATTTTGAAATTTTGAAACACATACATGTATTAAACTATATATGTGAACCACATATGAAATGCTGTGGCACATTTACATTTTTAATCTAAAGCAGGCTCTATGAAACTCCAGCTCAGCTTGGTCTCTGCACAGGATCTCTGTTTATAATAACCCTGACCTAATGTGTAAGTATATTATAGTGAAATGCAAAGTTTGGTTTGGAGGCTTCTGGTAAATTGAGGCAAGAACATAATGATAACATTTTAAAAATCACTCTTACTCCAGCAAAATCCACCAACTATAACATAATACTGTTGGAATCAATTTCAAAATGAGTTATTGAGGAGATCAATGATTAAAAACATTGACAGCCAATCAAAATATATCAGACTTTACTGATGTTGATCCAGGGACATGTTGTACTTGATAAAATCACATTCACCATTTTGGTCCCTCTACTGAATGTCCAGGTAACCAAAACATGACAGATCCAAAAAGGTTAAAAATGCATTGTAAAACTAATCCAAATTTAAGATTTTCTTTACATATGAACACACATACTGTATATAGATCACATCACATCTGGAAACAACTAACACTGACTCTTTTACTTTACATTTGAACTGCTTCAGTGATTTACATCTGTTGCAGCTACATGTGCTTATTTTGATGTAGTTCCTGTTTTCCACAGACAGGATGGTACAAACTAACCCTAGTCCTCTCCAGCTCCCAGCTCTATTGCCTTTATTGTGCTTAGGAAATGGTGAACGGAGCTAACAGAGCATTACTGACAGACCTGTTCAGAATACAGAATCAAATCTTGACACGACTGCCACACTCTGTGAACCTAGAGAAGAATGTTTAATAATTAGACAGTATCAACATAGCTGTACAGTAGTTTGTAATTATAGGAGTTGCATTATTGTATTTGTATTTATGCCTTGTATAATTAATGCTTTTTCCAAAGACCATGTTTCCCCAACATAAGTCATGTGATTATGTAGCATGTCTGAACACAGACTGCTGAGGGTTGTCGGGGAAAGTGACAAAACACTTGTTGCTTGCTGTAACATGCATGTTGTGTCTTGTTATTCATATAACTGTTCTTCATAATCACAACAGTAGCTTGTAAGAGGGTCAGTGATGGTTGTGATGAAGGTTAATTTCTAGTTATAGCAGTTGATTTATCATCTGGTTTGAGCTAGTTTTCAGTGCCTTTATGGTGTACTGGTAGACTAAGTCTCTGACTAAGAATTAATGGTATGTCTGGGTGATTTGACATAAAGAACAGAAAGTTCTTAAAAAGTTCCTAAAAGTTACTTAGCTAATTATACCTTTTCGATTTTTTACACAATATTATCAACGACGTATTATTCTGATCCAATATAGCTTTTCTTGTAGACATGGTTCCCTGTTATAAGAAATGAGTCTGGAAAGTCTGGAATTACTTCGAAAGTCCATCATATTTTTAATGTAGGTAGTAGTCCTTTTGAGAAATGTGCTAGAGATGTTAAGCGATTGGGTAGGTCAGCTTTAGGTGATAAGAAAACTCCCAGTTTGATTTATCAAAGAGGACTATTGAGATTCTTTCTGAGTTGCAACTGGATGTCCATGCTTGTCCAATCATTTGGTGTAGAGTGAGTAATGGTTAAAGCACTGAGCCATGTGGTGAGGCTATGGGTGAGGTGTGTGAGCTTTTCCAGCTGAACTTAAGATCTGTTATCTTGGAAGGAAATAAACCAGAAGAGCAATGACCTGGAAATGCACATCTTGGCCAGTTTAGATATTAACTGTTTGTGGTAAGGTCTCATGAAATGTTATCTGTAAAAACTGTGATAATTATCCACACACACTCTCTCTCTCTCAAAAAAAAAAAAAAAAAAAAAATATATATATATATATTACTCCAAAAGGGTACATATTAGTACATAGTAGTACACATTAGTACATATTAGTACATAAAATGTTAAAACCCCCAAATAATAGGTAAATGAAGATGAAACTTATTATTATTGTTGTTATAGTGTTCCTGTAGCTCAAGTGGTATCAAGCGCAAGGTTGGGGGTTCGATTCCCCATGAACACATGATAAGTAAAAATTGTTAGCCTGAATGCAATGTAAGTCGCTTTGGATAAAAGTCTCTGCTAAATGAATAAATTTAATTTAAAATTTAATTTTAATTTTTTATTATGTTTCTAAGACAATTCTGAAAACAATCTTACCATCTTAAATCAGAATTCATTAACTAAACTTCCATTACTATTATTATTATTAATAATAATATTTGTAGTAGTAGTAGTTTTGCTATTGCATATCTGTTGGGTAAACAACTGAAGACAATAAAATCATATCAGGATATATCCTGACAAGTAATGAAGGTGGATTTTATTTATATAGAACTTCACTATTTAAACTGATAACACTGTATTTAATTAAATGAATTTAAATAATTACAAAACAACAAATGACATATTTATTTATATATATTTATAAATTGATTTATAGTGCAGCGTGAACCTGTCTCAAAGTTCACAGAGTCACTTTCTAACCTTTTGAACATCTGGCTGTTCTCTCTTATCATCTGTGCTGTAATTAGTGTGTTTTCCCCTCTGTGTGGAGATGAAACAGTCTAATGCATGTGATCCACCAAATAACTGTTGAGATTAAATTAATACGGGAATCATTTGTGGCTTGTAATAAAGTGTTATTGTGAAAATAGATGATGACTTAGAGAACTGACTTTGAAGTTTTTATATTGTTAAACTGGTGCTGAAGATCCCTCGCCACTGTGGTGAATTTGCAGTGCCATCGAGCAGAGCGAGGGAGTTTGCCGCCGTGGGACTTGAGGCCGATGAGTGGAGCAGGTGTCGCTCATTTCCAATCATTCCACCGGTCTCGCTCCGTTCCCACGGCTCTCGGCCCCGCCCCACTCATCAGGGGTGTGTCTAGAGCATTTTCAAACAAAAACACAGTGACAGAAATGTCAGAAATAGCGCATGGATCTGTCACGTGATTAAGTAATGATTTTAACCCGAAGACAAAAGGTGAGTTAATCACAGACTGACCCAGGTAAATAATTAATTTATCTTTTCTGTATCTTTATAGTATTTTAGTTTTGTATTGTTTGTAGTGTGATCAACGTTTGCGTAAGTACTAGATGTGCTGGGGAAGTAACGCGTAACATTTTAATTACATTTTGCTAAAATGAACGAAATGACTCGAAAAAAGATTCGTTCATTTTGCTGAACGCGATTCAAAAGTCCGAGTCGGTAAAATGATCCGAACTTCCCATCACTAGTGTCTCGACTTCCCACACTTGATAAAGTAAAAGTCCTAGTCTGCGACCAGCGTTGTTTCTCTGACGACGCTGCTTCTTTGAATCGCAAACTTCAGTAGAGTCTATAAACTGATTGGCCATAAAATTAACCAATCACAAGACATCTTATAGGGGGGGCATCTGGGGTGGCCAATCGAATTTGCCCCCCCTGACCACCACGTAGACCCGCCCCTGCCACACGTCACCAGTGGTGGGAAGGTTACTTTGGAAATGTAATAGGTTACAGATTACAAGTTACCTATTTCAAATGTAATAGTAGTGTAACTTTTTTATTACTTTAATAAAGTAATGTAACTAATTACTTTTGAGTACATTTTGATTACTTTTCTAAATTTCTAATTAATGTTTATTTGCAACTGTTAATCATTTTCAAACATTTACACCATGCAGGTTTAACCTTAAAGTAGTAATCAATACTGTCAGACTTTCACCATCCTTCATCACTTGAATTGAAATGATCACATTTGAACACATCCACCACACAATTGGACTTTTAGTATTGCCTTTTACTTTGAGATTGATCTGAAGTTCAATGCAGATTTAAAATAAAAAGAAATAGTTTATAGATAAGGTTTTTGAAACCAAATCTTTGCATAACTACAGGAAACACTGCATCTAACAATGGTTTGTGGAAAAAATAGTTAATAAAAAAAATAAAAGCATATACATCAACTCAAATACGGTTATCTAATAAGCATGTGTCCTATTTTGTGTACAGTCGTGGCCAAAAGTTTTGAGAATTACATAAATATTAGTTTTCAAAAAGTTTGCTGCTAAACTGCTTTTAGATCTTTGTTTCAGTTGTTTCTGTACTGCTCTGCACTGTTGGCACTCCGATCCCGCAGCTGAATCCTCTTTAGGAGACGATCCTGGCGCTTGCTGGACTTTCTTGGACGCCCTGAAGCCTTCGTTACAAGAATTGAACCTCTTTCCTTGAAGTTCTTGATGATCCTATAAATTGTTGATTTAGGTGCAATCTTAGTAGCCACAATATCCTTGCCTGTGAAGCCATTTTTATGCAACGCAATGATGGCTGCACACGTTTCTTTGCAGGTCACGATGGTTAACAATGGAAGAACAATGATTTCAAGCATCACCCTCCTTTTAACATGTCAAGTCTGCCATTCTAACCCAATCAGCCTGACATAATGATCTCCAGCCTTGTGCTCGTCAACATTCTCACCTGAGTTAACAAGACGATTACTGAAATGATCTCAGCAGGTCCTTTAATGACAGCAATGAAATGCAGTGGAACGGTTTTTTTGGGATTAAGTTAATTTTCATGGCAAAGAAGGACTATGCAATTCATCTGATCACTCTTCATAACATTCTGGAGTATATGCAAATTGCTATTATAAAAACTTAAGCAGCAACTTTTCCAATTTCCAATATTTATGTAATCCTCAAAACTTTTGGCCACGACTGTACTAAACTCCTGAAACATTGGTGTCTTTTTGAAACACTGCTGTCTCTTTGTTTATGATATGATGATAGTTTCTCAAAATAAGTAAAATGCTCATGAAGTGACTCACAGCAGTTCTAGAGATTATGTTTGTGTTCAGGTACTCATATATTGAGGCGGCAGAGGCTGAAAACACTGCAAGCTTCAGTAGGCCTATGTGTAGTAAATGAAGCCGCATGTCTGCGCCATTAATTTCCATGAGGGGCAGACTAGGAAAAAGAAATAAGGCTTGGAAATCTCACACTCATACACCCACAACACATTCTGAAACATGGACAACCCTATTTTGCGTATGGATCTGACATGAAAAAGATTTAAATCCTTAGGTTGGGGACATGCAACATAATTAAGAGTTCTCTCCTGAACTGCACCTTCACTTCCATTATCCATCCATCCTTTCATGACTTTAAAACTGACGATTTTTATTTGACTTTTGCCATGTTGTGTAAGTGCATTTTTGTTTTTTGGTTAAATTAATTACCACTTGTATTTATTTTTACTACTTATTCCATGGTTAAACCACGGTTAGTGCCATACCATAGGCTACATTAATTTTCCTAAGGATTGTGTTTTTGTATGCACTAGCTTCCCCTAAACCTATGATAAAATATGATTATCTGTCTGCTAAATTACTACTGTAACATTACAATAGATAATAATGATGTCGTTTATACGATATTTTTAGTGAGTGAGAGCAATGTGCTGCTGCTGCTTGATTAAGTAAACAAAGACAAAACTACAATAGCATATTTACAGATGAAACGGACCTGCCCTTGAAACCCTAAGCTGAAGCTGAAGAAATAGCCTAAGCTGTATGTGGATGTGTGTAAATATTCAAATGTAATCCTCTTTGTAATCCTTAAAATTTTCATAAGTAACTGTAATTTAATTACTAATTTTTTCTTAGTAAGTGTTTACATTTATTTTGCAACTGAGAGAATAAAAGGTATGCCTTCTTAATTTTGCGTTTTGCAGATCTTCCCACCTAGTGACTTGGACATGTGGGGGCGTGTTTGAATGAGCCTTTTTTTTTTTTTTTGCAGAGTCCTAACTGTGAAAAAGAATATCTCTTTGGTTTTGAGTTTAATCTTTGCAGCTTTACAGATCTTCTTTATGCACCAAGAGCTTGTTACACAAAGAGAAAGGAAAATTTGACATTGCATCATATGACCCCTTTAGAGGTTTGAAATATCCCAGCCGGCATTTCAACGTTGAAACAACATCAGGTACCATGGTTGAATCAACGTTGAATTACCTTTCGATTTTGCAAATTGGATCACCGTTGAAATCGCAGCGCTGTTTCACCGTCTTACCTTCGTTATGGGTGAATTATGGTCGTTCCGCAGACCTTGGATTAACGCGGAATGAGGTGTTGATTTTGAAAAGTTAATCAACGTTGATGACACGTTGTTTCACCGTCGTACCTTGCACCGTGTATAAATACGCAATTGTATGTTCAATTAGATCCTAGTTTGCATTTAGATCAACACTGTACAGGCAAGGTTAAAAAATCAAATGACTGCCAGCAATGGCTTTACAATCAACTTCAATAAACTACCACATGCTCAAAATAGTAAAACAGCAGTTTTATTTTGGAAACATACTGTATAAAACAGATGAGAATAATCCCAAACTTTATTATGCAGAGTATGCGTGGATGTATTGTTAAAAACATGTAGTAGAATAATCCAAATACAATAATATTTAAAGGTTTTTGTAAAATATTTTTGCAAATACTGTACATGCATATTTTTTTGCAGCACTTGCAAGACGAACCCTTGTACCCTTATGACTGAAACCAGTGGATCTTTTATTTTGGTGGAAAACTACAGTTTCTGTAAAAAACATGTTTTAGTAATGTGTCTCATTACAAGAGATGTGTACATTTGTGCAGTGAAAATGTGTTGCACATCTCGAGAAGGGAACCTTCAACCAGGGACACTGTAAGGGGAGGGAAGATTAGGACAATTCCAAGGGCCCAGCATTAGAGGGAGCACCCCCAGGGGGGGTGTCTTCTTTACCGTGGGGCATGCAGAATGAGATTTCTACCGAAGGGGACTCTAAAATGTTAGAACCAACAGCCTCGTGCATACAGTGTGGTTGTGCTTCGGGTGATCCTTGAAAGAGTCCCAGCGCTAGGTCCAGTCTTTAGATGTTTCTTGAAGATGAGTAAAGACTCAGCTGTACGAATTGAGATTGGGGGTCATTCCACCAGCTGGGCACAGTCCAGGAAAAGGTCCGTGAGAGTGATTTTGAACCTCTTTGAGCGCAAACTTCTGGAGGGCACATAAGATTTAACCAGTGAGTTTAGGTATGTTCACAATGTTTCACAATAACTTTGATATTGTGAAATATATTTAACTAAAAACTGAATACAAAATAAATCACACAATATTTTCACTTTACAGTTCAGCAACGAGGTTGGAAACAAAGTGGACAACACTATTCATTAAACACTTATTTAATGTATTCAGATGAAAATTTACAATATTACAATAATACCATTTTTCAACATAGAAAGTTGGTCATGTGCTGGAAGTTTTTCAACCGTTCATCTTTAAACGTTGAATCAACATGGTTTCAACGTTGAAACCACAACTGACCTTATTTCAACCTTATTTCAACCATATTTCAACGTTGAAAGTTGGTCATGTGCTGGAAGTTTTTCAACCATTTAGCTTTAAATGTTGAATCAACATTGTTTCAACGTTGAAACCACAACTGATCTTATTTCAACCATATTTCAACGTTGAAGGTCGGTCATGTGCCGGCTGGGATAGCATAAATTGCATTTGACTGAAATGCTTGTATTGACATATTTTGCATACTACCTATGATAAAACTTTCATGGACTTCTACATTAACTGTTGCCTCCTGGTGGAATGACCTGCCTAACTCAATCCAAGCAGCTGAATTCGTAATATTTTCAAGAAACGGCTGAAAACAAATCTCTTTCATCCTCATTTGACCCTCTAACTATAGTACTCTCTATTCTAATGCTAATTGTATCTCCTTTTTTTATCTAATTCTGTTCTATCTTCTTGTTTTATTTATAAAGAAAGAAGAGCCTCTAGCACTAGCGTTCCCTATTCTTTTTCTATTATTTCTACTTGTTTTCTTTTTATTTATTATAAAATATATATATATATAAGCAAGCAAGCAAAAAAAATGTGTTACGTATACTGTTGGGCGAAGCCCCGCCTCCTACTGTCATCCTTTTGAAAAACGAAAATATGGTCACACTATATAATATGTTATTTGCGTAGAGTGAGATTCATTGACAATGAGTGACATCCTTTTTAGTGGTTATTATGAGTTATCTTTGCATGGTTTAGGCAATCCATTTAAAAAGGTAGAACTTTGTTTTCCAGCCACACACACGTTGCAAAGTTTCGGGAATAACATCCGTATATTTATTTATTCGGGATTCTCTCTCGAAGTAGCAGTGTTTGACACGGTGATATCCAAATCAATAGACGGGACAAAATATGTGAAAATGTGCATTAAGACTAAAACACCCTCACTAATTTCAGAAGCACCCTCAGTGATTATTTCTGGAGCCTGGTTAATACCCTTTTATTGTATAACTGTATACAAAAACAAAAAAATACAAATGCACTACATAAAATAATTTACTTACAATTTAAGCTCTTAATTAAAATAATTCTTTATAAAATAAATAACAAGAAGGCTGACTATAATCAGATATCTTCCATTTAGTGAGAAAAGCTCTTCACCTGAATTAGAAAAAAAGCTAATCTGGTCTTCAGCAGTGATGCGAGGAGAACGTTTGAGCGTGTACACGTAGCTGAGAGAGAGCAGAGACAATTCATAAAAGAACATATTTAAAAGCACACGTCCAGTTTTATGTGAGTGAAGAAAACTACTTGCGAGTGGAGATTCGTACTCGCGCTTTACATGGATCGCGTAACATGCGCTCTCGATATTGTCATTATGGTCACTATAGAAACCGCCTAAAATTAAATCTAAAGAAGAGAAGAAAGCGGTCCTAGTTAGCTGCCTACACACGCCAGGATCCGCCACTGCCAGATGCAGTTAGATATTTACTTAAATCGCAAGACATCTGGTAGGGGGGCACCTGGGTGGCCAGCCAAATTTCTGTTGATGGTTGGGGATGGGGACTGTGGCGCCCCTGGCCACCACGTAGACCCGCCCCATGCATATTAGTTATTATTTATGTACTTTTTTAGGTGTTCAATGCTTATTTTTCAATATTTTTGAAAGTGCCACCAAAATAAATACATTAAAAAAAAAAAAAAAAAAAACCTGAACAATAGGAAATTAGGGTGGGGGCTTTGCCGAGGCAAGGGGCTTTAGCCCCGTCAAGCCCCGCCCTAGGGCCACCACTGCAAGTTGGTGTCCACTCACTTTTTCGGGTGGGCAGTGAGCCCCTCCTCTAAATGCCTGACGAAGTTATTTAGGGTGTAAAATGGATTTGAATTTGCTGTTAACGTTCACATTCTGTGTCCGGACAACAGCAAGCAACACACGGTCCAGGGAGACTGAACACAATTGAGGAGAAGGAGAACACCTTTTTTCCATTCTGATACAAGGACACGTATGAAGGTTTCATGTAGACTCACTGTGAACTGGGATTAAGAAACATTTATTTTCGTTTGGAGTTATAACTTTCAGGAAAGGTATAGTATTTCATTCATTATTTTGAACTGTGGTCTGTATGTTATGACATTATCGTTAGTTAAAGAGATTCTGTGATTAGTTGTACGAATTTATAACGTCATAATATGATTACATTTAAATAAACCAGAATATATATATATATATATATATATATATTTTTTTTTTTAATACTATATGTTTTAACAAGTGTTTTTCAGTCTTCTTCGTCTTATTATTATCATAATTTATTTTCTGTTGTCCTGAAATTTTATAGTAGGCTATTTTTACAATATGGAGTAGCCTAATTAATATTCAACGATATTTTAACCTGAGTCACATGGACGCATTAAAAGTTCCCACGACCTCACTCAATACAGAAGTAGAACTATCCAAAGAGAACCAGTGAACTGATAAAGTAGTGCCAAAGACTCGTTAACAATCCTCCACATCTCTGATGCTGAGTTTACATCATTGGGCGTGACTTGTAATAGGTTCCAGCTCCGTTTTAGGGCATCTAGGGCAAGACAGTTCTGAATATCCATTCACAGATAATACTTGACTATTATACATCAACTGTAGCCTGGGGGATCTAACTATTACAGAGTAATGATGAACTTCCAATAGAACTAAAGGAGAGAAGAGTGCGCACTTGGACATTGGACATTTGTGCCGCGTGAGTGAATGAAAAGTGATGATGTAAGATCTCAGACGACTTTTTGGATGATAATAAGAATTTTCATACATGAAAGTGATTATTTGAAAAAGTTTTTGAGTAGATAGCCTAGTAAGGATTATTTTGACAACATGTAGGCTACTTATATATATATATATATATATATATATATCTTTTTTTTTTTTTTTTTTGATACTGTATCATTTGCCTCCATCTATTTTTGTCACAATGATTTATGTAATTACTCTGTTTTATGAGTTTTCTGTAATGGTCAAATGTGTGATGACCTCATCACTGCACGTTTTTACCACTTTGAGTTTTCTTTTAACACTGTGGTGGGGAAAAAACACGTCAAGGAGCTGACTTTTTTCTTATACTGTATGAAGCACGGGATTAAAAATGGAAAACGTAATAACACGGTCAGTTAGTCTCATGAGTTTAGTAGTGTGGCGGTGGCAACAATTTAAACCTCACCCCCCACAGGGGATTATAGCAACTGAATACTTAATTCCGCCACCCACCCTCTGAGAGGAAACGCTTTCTATGACCAACACATAGCCTCAGTCAGATGAGTAAATCCGTTCAGCATACATGCCACTTAATAGCTAGCAAATGTGATTCAGCTCCGTATCCAGATAGATTTAAGTGACTTGTCAAATCAGTAAATCGATTCTTCTTTTCACCTCCTAGACAGGAAGATGTTGCTAAATATAAAACACATATTGTGGTTGATCTGCATATACCAAACAACGACTGAACCTGGTAAGCTTTTTACTTATTTTAACAGCATCTATATTATAGTGTTGTCTGGTAATACATCTTTACATGTTCAATAGTTTCTAAATGTAAGGGTGACAAGGTGTAAATTTGATTCGTTATTCTAAGACTGGTGTTTGCATGAGTATAAACTACACATCCATGTTCAGTGCTTTTCAGATTTCATTTCATACAACAAAAATCAACTTATTTGTTAAATTAACTTCAATGCTTCTTCTAAACCATTCAAACTGTAACGAAGAAGACCTTAATATCTCATTCCCACAAACTATTGTCCCCCAGCTGCCTCTAATGGTTTACTTCCAGTCACCTATACCTTTTAATTAGGATCTTCTTGTAGTCTGGTGCAAACAGATGGCTTGACTTCATCACTCCGAGAGTCCATGCTCTCACACGGTGGTGTGCTACCCTGAGGGGTAATCCCACCTGTCCAAAGAATTTCTCACATTGTTGGTCTGAGTATATGGTGATTTTCTCAGTTATGATCCTTTCAACGTCCCCCCTTCAAGGTTGTATGCCCTTCTACAGGAAAGTAGTTTCTGGTTTGCTCACCCGTAGGCTTCACAGAGGCAGTAAAATAATTCTCAGCTCAATTATCATAAACACAGTAAGGCATGATTTCCTGTGCTTTGCGGTGGATGCAGCTGTGTGTATAACGTCTCATGCCTTTCATTCTCTCAGTCTCTAGCACGATATTGGTGATGCGTCCTGTCAGCGGCTTGTTGTCTGGGAAAGTGACCCTTCCATGTTACTTCTCCATCATCCCCACTGTTGGACCTAGAAACAGAAATGCCTCAGGAACAGATTACCTACGCATCAAATGGACCAAAATTGAGGGTGGTGTTGAGTCGACTGTTCTTGTAACTCAAAATGGCGTCATTAGGATTGGTTCGGGATACAGAAGCCGTGTATCTGTGCAGAGTCACCCGGAAGACATTGGGGATGCTTCTCTGACTTTGGTGAAGCTCCGGGCCAGTGATGCTGGAACATACCACTGTGAAGTGATGTTTGGGATTGAAGACACACAAGACACAGTCAGTTTGAATGTTGAGGGTGAGATTTTATTTAAACACATTATCTGTCTCCTATTCTCTCAAATTTGTCTTGTCTTTTTAGAGACACCATTGTTATATATGAAGCACATATGCTGCCAATATGATAAAATCCTTAAAGCTGATTGATCAATGACAGTCATAACCCAAGTAAATTATAGATAAATGAAAGTTCAGTCTGTTAAGTGAAGCTGTTTGTCGGAGAAAACCCGCAAGCACAGATTATCTAAATTGTTGAGGGATTTTAAGGTTGTTTTGGACTCTCTCATATTACACTTACAGTGTTAAAAGTCAAATGCACTCCAATAAATTTTGCCTCTCTTAATGTATTCCCTCTGCTTGGATATACTCTGATGCCGGGACACATTTTGTATGGGCTGATTTATGCTCAGACCACGTGAAAGCATGGGAAGGGTCAACCCTGAACTGCTTTGGCTCTAGAATTGGAGCACCACCCTGCTCTCAGCAAAGACACACTGCCATTTTAATTAGATCCATTACTCATTTAATTTGAATTTGTTTCAAAGCGACAATTATGGGGCTGGATGGAATGTCCCCTCATTCAAACGAATGTCTCAACACTGCTTTCTTTATTAATTTGTTTATAAGCAACTTGCAGACATCATCAAGAACGAAGCAGTTTCTATTAGGCTTCATATTTATTGTGGTCACTGACAACAATGATAGTAATACAATATTCCCCCATTTAATGAATATGTTAATGGATGGAATGGACTTTGTTACGACATGTTCATTTTTGTTTGTTTTATTTGTTCTTTTGAACAGGCGTGGTGTTTCACTACAGGTCAAAGGTCAGCAGATACATTCTGAACTATGCACAAGCTGTGCAGACCTGCAGCAACATTGGAGCCACCATTGCTACAGCAGAACAGCTGAGAGCTGCACATGAGGACGGGTTTGATCAGTGTGATGCTGGTTGGATAGCAGATCAAACAGTGAGGTTAGAAGCAACACACACACACACACACACACACACACACACACACACACACACACACACACACACACACACACACACACACACACAGACAGTCTGTATTTCAATATCCTCTTCTGGCAAACTCCATAATAAATTTAAAACAACATGTCAACATGTTGATATAAAAAGGAAACTGCAATGGCTGTACTACTTGCACTGCTTTTTTAGTTATGAGAAACTTTTCTGTCTGTGTGGATTGTTTCTATCTGTAGATATCCAATCACTAGACCAAGGCCCGGCTGCTTTGGAAATCTGCCTGGAAAACCTGGTGTCAGGTCGTATGGCAAACGAAAGCCCACCGAGACCTTCGACGTGTACTGCTATGTGGATAAGATTGAGGGTACAGATTTTACTATTCTTGTTATTTCTTACAACTCCACTCATTAAAAAAAAAAACACGTTGACATGGCCAGCAGTTCTGTGGTAATGTGAAAGAGCAGTAGTTTATCTATTATATTTGCTCTATGCAGACATACTTCATGTGGTTTTAAACTGCGGTTATGACCAAAAATGAGTATCAACAACTTGGCAGTGAACATATGATGTATTAAACATTGAAGTGGAAGCTTTCAATATTTTATCTGCCACAAAAGACAAGTTCAAGTCAAGTTTTTTTTTTTTAAGTAAATCTGTAAATCTGTACTGTTTAAGTAAATCCAATTTTAGTTTGAACTAGGGCTGCACGATATTGAGAAAAAATGACATTGCGATATTTTATTTTTCTGCAATATATATTGCGATATGAAATCTAATCTAATTTTTTCTTACAAACAAAAATGGAGTGAGCACACTTACACTCATTTTAAATTATTTAAACATCAGAGTATTATTTAAATTAGAGTAAATTATTTGTTTGTAACTTTAGGATATGGTTTGAATTGTTAACATATTAACTAACATGAACTTACCACGAGCAATACTTTTGTTACTATATTTATTAATCTTTGTTTATCTTAGTTTATAAAAACACAGCTGTTCATTGTTTGGTAATGCTACTTCACAGTGCATTAACTTTGTTAACAAATACTGTACAACTTTTGATTTCGACAATGAAGGCTATAGCCTAAATGTTGAAATGAACAATGTTATAGAAGTGCAGTTTAGTAAATGTTAAATACTGTAGTTAAATAGTTTGATAAATAGAACATTATTGTAAAGTGTTACAGATTTTTTTTATACACCAATTCAGATGTCTCCTGAGTTCAGTGTTGGACAGGTCAGTTGTTAAAACCATTCATTAAATTGAATCGGTTCAAATGAATCATTAGGTAAGACTCGTGTCTTACCTTAGACCTGCCCTGAGTGAGCTGTCATCAGTCTGCCACTGTTTCACAGCCGGAGCATATGTAGACAAGAATGACTCCTAAGGGATTGAAGTGTTTTGTTGTTAGATGTAATAATGAACATAGCAGTCATCATTTACTCCGGACATCTGATCCACTGAAGACGCAGTGGATTATGTTTGTTTCTGAAGGGAATGCCCTCTCCAATCTACCTAAATGTTTGTGCAAATAATTTGTGTTCCAGCTTCACCTTCAGAAGAAGTGAGTATAAGGCTACGTTCACACTGCAGGCTGAAACGACCCAATTGTGATTTTTTTGCCCCTATGCGACCTGTATCTGATCTTTTCATGACAGTCTGAATGACACAGATCCGATCTTTTCAAATGTGACCCAGGCCACTTGGGTATGTGGTCCTGAATCCGATACGAATCCGATCTTTTGAAATGCGACCTCCGTCTGAACGGCCAGGCCACATGTATCCGACCCGTACGTCATTGATACGCTACAAACGTCATAATTCTGCGTTGAAGTAGGCAGGAACGAGAAGATAAACTGATTAATTCTGTATTAGTGAAGCCACTCACATCAGTATCCCACCACTCCTGGCTGCGACTCCGCACCCACACGTTTCTCTGTACCGACGTTGCTAACACTGCTCCACAAAACGCCATGGCCAAAAACCTTGCTCTCCTCCTTCTTGTTAATTTTCTTCTTAAAACGAGAAGATTGTAATTGTGCTGGCTCCGTTGGGAAAAATAACTTTAATATTGCAAAAAGAGCTCCGCTGTTAACTACACTGTTGTTGACATCCATGTTTAACGTTAGCTACTTCCTCAAACAACGAGTTACGTCATTGACCGTTGAGTACTCTTCTGCGCATGCGGGTCACTTCTGGGTCATTTCACGTTCACACAGGAGATCACAAAAGGTCGCATTTAATTGGAAATGTGAACGGCCTTGCAAAAAAATTGTATTTTTTCAAAAAATTGGAATTCAGCATTAAGCTCTCAGAGAGTGGCTCGGCTTGCAGCTTGCTCTGAAAAAAAAAAACTTTTGACAGGGTAAATAGCGTGTTGTTTTACACTACCACTGAGAAATTTTATCCAAAGTATGTTATAGACTTTTCATTAAGACCCTTAAGAATCATATCAACTTGTGGAAAATGGGCATCCCATGACCCCTTTAAGGTCTTTGCACACTGCCTTCGAAACTTTCGTCTGTCATAAACAAAAAATCTGCGTTTCTGCATTCAAAACAAGCATTTCAATAGGAAAAGATGATGAATACAAAGGAGAAGAATAACAAGAATTATATAAAAAAAGTTTTATCATATCTTGTCAGGATACTTGGTATTCTTAATATGTGCTAAGTCCAGCTCAATGATGTGACAAAAGCATGAAATACAACTAACATCAGAAACAAATGGAAAATGGATTTGTGAAATTAACACCCTGCTGTATGTTGTGTCACATTCCCTCATGAAAGGGTTAGGTTAGGATTAGAGTTAGTTTACTGTTCTGCAGTAAATTACTTTGACGTCATAAAACACTTAATTCTAGCTTTTGACAGCTACACCCAAGGATGGGTGAAAATAACTCATTTTTATTTTCATTTGATTCACCACAGCGTTTGCTAATGGGAAAACAATTCTTTCTTTTCTAAAAACTGTTTAATGAATTTGCATTTGTCATATTTATTAGGGTATCCCTCCTCCACTCAGAGCCAATATGAGGGTTTTGATTCATTGACCACCACTTTGAAAATACTTGCTAGAAAGACTTAAATGATTATGATTATACTATTAACATGCATGCTTTTTTTATGACAAACTCAAAATGCAGCTATTTTCATATATAATAATACAAAATTTTTCGTGTGTGTGCTTTTTTTACTTCAGGTAATGTTTTCTTTGCGCCCACTCCACGTAAGATGATCTTTGATGAGGCCAAGGCTGAGTGTAAAAGCATGAATGCAGAGCTGGCCTCACCTGGTCAACTCCACGCTGCCTGGAGACAGGGTCTGGACCGCTGTGATTATGGATGGCTGTCTGATGGCAGCGCTCGCCATCCTGTCTCCGTACCCAGAAGTCAGTGCGGTGGTGGTCTGCTGGGTGTCCGCAACATGTACCGCTACCAAAACCAAACAGGCTTCCCAGATCCCAATATGAGGCTAGGAGCGTACTGTTTCAAAGGTAAAAACTTTACACTAAGCTCATTATTGTTTATGGCATAATAAACAAACACTTGAGTTGTTGCGAGACTAGCCACTTTACTAGCTGCTTTGACATAATTTCTCTCAGTATGCATATTATGGAGCCCTCACCCCACTAAACACATAAACATGAGCTCCAGAGTTACTGTGAAGCCCTCTTAAGGGCAGTAAATCAAAGCAGAATATAAGTTAAAGTGAACCATTTTTTGTTCTTTTAAGTTGAGACGTCTGGTATGGAAAAGTTTACATGAGAGTTGCTCATTCTTCAGTGATTCACTGACCTCACTCTGCATTCTGGGTTGCAGCCCATTTCAGGGCTTGGTTAACAGGAGGGTTTAAACATCCATTGGTCCATTTTGCCACTGTAGTATTTTGTGGATAAAGTGACAGATGCTTGTCAGACTTTGCCTTGTGGTGTTGTAGGTACTCAGACTTCAGAAAGACTTGATGTTCCCATCAGCTTGGATGACCTCATAAGAACAATATTATGCAACTAGTGGGTTATACTGCTTATTGATATCATAATGGTGAATGCTGATATTGAGGATTTTTTTGTTGTGTTTTAATTTAGCAGCCAGTATTGTATATTTAATTGTGATGATTTCACATTTAACATTCAAATTAGTCTTGCTGTTACTAAAGCTCACCTAGAATTAATACATTTAAATTAAATTAAACTTATGGATTTAGCAGACGCTTTTATCCAAAGCGACTTACATTGCATTCAGGCTAACAGTTTTTCCTAACATGTGTTCCCTGGAATACGAACCCCCAACCTTACGCTTGCTAACGCAATGCTCTACCACTTGAGCTACAGGAACACATTAATTAACACAATTAATCCTTGAAAACACAAATTATTTAGTAATATTGTTAAACTGTAAAAGTACAAATTTTTATTATTGTTCATTACAATGTTGTTACTCCTAATTATACTTTTAGCATTTAAATGCCTGATTTTAGTTAGTAGTGTTTTAATTTTCATTATAATATCAGCTATCAATATTTTTCAGAGAGGTCTACTTAATGCATACCTCTATGATGCATATATGATTGAAGTCTTTTAACTGAAAGGTGAGAATTCCTTCCCTAGATTTGCCATATTGAGATTTATGTTTTCTCCCAATCATTTTATCTGAATAATTATGAATGAACCCTTTTTTTGCCTTCTTTCCTTAATGTTTCTTTATAAGTTTTTTGTTGCGTAACATACCTTTTTCATAACTTAGGAGCACAGCACAGGCTTAAAGACATCAATAAAGACTAAAAACGACTTAGCTATTACCTGCTACTCTTTCTTTTTCTGTCTCTTTCCACTGTCAGACTCTCCATCTTTCCTGTCATTTGCACCAGCGCTTATCTGAACAGACATGAGGATAAAGGAGAACACTACTACCAGAGAGCTAAAATCAGTGGGCCTTGCTAATCCCTGACCTGGGGGGTTATCTTTTCAACTGAGGCTAATTTAGACAACCTACCCCATGCTAGGCAGGGCACTCACCCAGAATGACAGCCACTGACTGCTGTGATAAGTAATGGACCTGGGGTTAACCCTAAACCTCAACACTATGACCTTGTTGTTTGTTTGGTCGGTTTCAACTCTGTCAAGCCTCTCTGATCAATGTGGCATTGAGTGTGTTCAAGTGTCTTGTCTTCCATGGTGGGTTTGGTTCTCATGTTCGTCTGACCTGTGATATAGTGACAGAGCTGGATAAAAAGGGAGGTACATTATAACATCCTACAAACCGTCAGACCAATCCAATCCAATCCGCTTTGTTTATATAGCACAATTTTATGGGATTTAAATCCTGCCATGATTCAAAACGGAAAATAAAGGTCTAAAAGGTTGAAACTAAGTGTTCGAAAACTCAAAATCTTACAAAAAAAAGTTTTGCAAGATCGAAAAATAAGATTTGCGAGCTTGCAAAATGTAAAAAAATAAAAATATCTCTGCAAACATGAAGTTGTTTTTGAGATTTCCTTCTTCAGAACTGCGACATTTTTTTTACGATGTTGCGCAAATAATTTTTCAGAGTTTCAAATTTGTCAGTGTTCTCCCACTGTATTAGATTGTTTTCCAGGTTTGAAACCTTGTAAATGGTGATCTGAAAACTGGTGTGCGAATGTGTCAAAAAAAGTTTTGAAACTCTGAAAACAGAGCTTTGCAGGCTTGCAAAGTGGTAAAAAAAATTTATCACTTCAAACATCATTTTGTTTTTGAGTTTTCCTTCTTCAGAAGTGCAACACTCTTTTTAATGGTGTTGTGCAATCATTTTTTCAGAGTTTCCAATTTGTCACTGTTCTCCCAGTGTATAGTTTGTTTTCAAGATTTGAAACCTTGTAAATAGTGATCTGAAAACTGGTGTGCGAATAGATGAAAAAAAGTTTTGAAACTCTGAAAACTGAGGTTCAAAAGGGCAAAACTTATTACATTACATTACATTTGCAGACAATTTTTTTAGAGCTGAGTTTACAACACCCACTTTGTGGAGATACGCCCACACAGTTGCGAGCTTGCGACTGTGATTTGTGGCAGCGTTGTCACGCAGCTCTGCTCTGAAACTCTGAAACTCAGACTGAGCGAAAATGAAGCTTCGCAACCTCGCAAGTAAAAAAAAGCCTGGAGGGAGGGCCTTCTGCTCTTGGCCAATGCTTTGCTGTCTGCTGACTTACAGTCCAATCACAACACATTTTATTTTTTTACATTTTGCAAGCTTGCAAATCTTATTTTTCGATCTTGCAAAAAAAATTTTTGTAAGATTTTGAGTTTTAGAACACTTAGTTTCAACCTTTCAGACCTTTATTTTCAGTTTTGAATCATGGCAGGATTTAAATCCCATACAATTTAAATAAACACAAGGTTTCCAAAGTGCTGTACACCACAACAATAAAAGACACAATAGGATAAAAAGATAAACACAATAAGATAAAAGTAATAGAATAAGATAAAACAACATAAATTTATATAAGTAAAATTAAATCAAATAAATAAATAAAATGCACTTCCCACACAACACATTTAAATCACATTAATCACGATTACCTGGTCTTAAAAGCCAGAGTAAAAAGATGGGTTTTAAGCAGAGATTTAAAATGAAACAGTGAGGAGACTTGTCTGATGTGTAGTGGCAATTCATTCCATAGTTTTGGAGCTGCAACAGCAAAAGATCTTTCTCTTAGAACGCTTAGTTCTAGGCATTGTCAGGAGCAGCTGGTCAGCTGACCTGAGAGAGCGGTTGGGAATGTAGGGGTGCAGCAACTCGGTGAGATACGGTGGAGCAAGGCCATTCAAAGCTTTAAAAGCAAATAAGAGTAGTTTAAATTGAATTCTAAAATGAACAGGCAGCCAGTGGAGTGAAGCTAAAATAGGTGAAATGGGCTCATACTTTCTTGTGCCAGTTAAAAGACAAGCATCAGCATTTTGAACCAGTTGAAGACGGGCAATGGAGGACCCATTAACCCCCAAATAAAGTGCATTGCAGTAGTCCAGCCGAGTGGTCACAAAGGCGTGAATTACTGTCTCAAAGTGCTGTCTCTGAAGGACTGGTTTAATTTTTGCCAGCTGCCTTAGCTGGAAAAAGCTGGACTTCACTACGGCTTTAATCTGGTTGTCAAATTTAAGGTCAGTGTCCACCTTTACCCCTAGATTAGTAATAATTTGCTTGTGATACTGTGCTAAGGAACCCAGATCAACCAACGGGGTCACAGAAGTGCCACTACCACTAAAGACCATGACTTCTGTCTTTTTTTCATTAAAATTTGAAAAATTAAGAGACATCCAGGCCATAATGTCATGTAAACATGCTAGCAATGGCTTAACACAGTAGGAGTCTGACTTTCTAAGAGGGACATAGATCTGACTGTCATCTGCATAGCAATGAAAGTAAATACCATGCTTCCTGAGAATTGAACCAAGTGGGAGTAGATAGAGGGAAAATAAGAGAGGGCCAAGCACAGAGCCCTGTGGCACCCCATGTGACAGGGGAGCAGTCGGGGAAACAGAGTCAGCAAGGCCAACACAGAAAGTTCGCTGGGACAAGTAGGACCTAAACCATTCTAACGCTGTACCACTGATGTCCACCCACTGCTCCAAATGAGTAATCAGTATTTCATGATCTACTGTATCAAAAGCAGCAGTCAAATCTAAAAGTACAAGGACAACACAGTGACCCGAGTCAGTAGCTAAAAAGATGTCATTAAAGACTCTTAAAAGTGCTGATTCGGTGCTATGTAATGTTTTAAAACCGGATTGGAAAATCTCAATAATATTATGTTCATTTATAAAGTCCATGAGCTGGGAATAGACAATCTTTTCCAAAATTTTAGAAAGGAAAGGCAATTTGGAAATAGGCCTAAAAATAGCCAAAACAGTAGGATCCAGCCCAGGTTTTTTCAACAAGGGCTGCACAACGGCATGTTTAAAATTAACAGGAACCACTCCCGAGGACAGACTGCTATTAATAACTGTAGTAAATGATGGTCCATTAGTCGGGAAAACCTCTTTAAGAAGTCGAGGAGGGACAGTATCACCCGGAGAACCTGAGGGCTTCAAATGACCAACAATCTCCTGCACAAAGGGCAGAGTCACAGGCTCAAAAGTGTCTAGAACAGCAGAGCAGGGGACAAACACTGAAGGATCGAAACCAGGGGGTGCAATAAGTGCTCTGGCAGAAAATACTTTATCAATGAAGAAATGGAGAAAGTTTTCACGCACAGCCAGGGAAGCATCTATTGCAGCAGTTGGAGGTGCATTCAGAGCAGAATTAATAACCTTAAACAAAACACGAGGCTTGCAGGAGTTCAACAGGACAATATCAGAAAAATATTTTCTTTTAGCCTCTCTCACAGTGAATTGGTAATGGCGCCAGCGATCCCTCAATATTTGAAAAGAGACTTGTAATTTGTCCTTTTTCTACTTTCTCTCAGCTCTTCGACACTGCTGTCTGGAAGCACGGATGGATTCATTCAGCCAGGGCTCTGACTTAGTTTTTGTCCGTCTGATTTTTAATGGCGCTGCTATGTCAATGGCAGTTTGACAGGTGTCTAGAAACCAAGAGTTCAAAGCCTCAGTATCATTATACACACTTTCAGGCATGATGCAGTTTTGACTGAAAGCAGTCAAGAAGTAAGCAGCAGTGGAGGGGTCAATAACTCGGCAAGTGCGAGCGGCAGCACGAGATTTAACTGTTTGACAGCAAACAGTAGCTTCAAACAGTACCGGCATGTGATCAGAGAAAAAAGCATCACAGATCTCCAGATTAAAAACAGGCAAACCATAGGATAAAACAAGATCAAGTGTGTGACCACGTTCGTGTGTCGGCCCAGTTACAGATTGGACAAGATTAAAAGAGTCAATGATATTTAGAAAGTCTCTCGCTAATGGATTCTCAGGGCAGCATACATGAATATTACAATCACCAACAATAAGGACCCGGTCATATTTAGGCATAATATCCACCAAAAACACAGAGAAGTCCGTTAAAAAGATCACATGGATGACGGACATTTTTCTTTATGGAAAAAGTACCTCATGGCTGACATCAGACTAAATAGAGAGAGCCTGTAGATAATGGAGAACAGCTGGAGCCTTGGCAGTTGGCCTGTTATATTTGAAGATGACTGTTTTTTTTTTTTTTGGGTGAAGAAAGGGTAACTAAAAGCTATTAGGTCATGTAAGCTGCATGTATGAATGAAATTAAATTTGCAAAACAATTGTTAGGTTGTTGAACCAATATAATTATAATAATCATACAATCAAGCATGTCCCAAGAGATGGACTGACAGTTGGAAGCTTGTGTGAAAATTGAAAGATCCCATAACAGAGATTTATTTAGAGATCACAGTATTTTTTATTTCTTTTTTTAGATACAGTGGCCTCAAAAAGTATTTGTTCAGATTTGTAAATTTAATTCTGGATCTCAAACCAAGACAACCATGAGACAAACAGAAAATGTCATAATATTTAAATACTCCTATTATTCTTAAATAAAGATATAAATATATATATAATTTTATTTAGCTTTTTTTTAACTAAAGTAATAGTGACTTTTATAATTTTGCTTATAGTAATAGTGCTTTTTATGTTTCTGTAAACAAGAAGTGGCAATCTGATTACTTATTAATTTTGTGCTATATTTCAGTATGGATTAAATGCACTCTGTTTTCTATAATACAAAATACTCAGTAATACTGTGATTTCTATTAATTAATAATTTTTTTACTCTAGGTTCTAAGCTTTTATTCAACCAGTCCTCTTGGGTGGATGTCACAATTCAGAGTGGTACCACAATGGAGCCCACCACTGCATTCTTCAGCACAGAGACCACCACAGGCCAGACTCTCTCTCCTGAGGCAAGTCCCTCTCATGGGTCACAGGCCACCTCTGATGAAGTCCTTTCTCCAACAGATGCCCCTTCTATGTTTTCTACAAGCATGGCACCACCAAAGACAAGCCAAGTCCCTGACAGACTAGAATCTGTCATCACACCTTTTGCGGAATCTGACGAAAGCGTTCCAACAACAAAACTTACAGATTTTGATATTAGTGATTTTGGCACTGAGAAGGCTGGTGATGAAGCAAACATTCGTGGAGATGTGATCCGTGGAGAACTTAGTACTGCAGTTCCCACAGCCTCAGTGGAAGCAATGGAGGAGACAGAG
Organism: Carassius carassius; assembly: GCF_963082965.1. Taxonomy (NCBI): domain Eukaryota; kingdom Metazoa; phylum Chordata; class Actinopteri; order Cypriniformes; family Cyprinidae; genus Carassius; species Carassius carassius. The sequence goes on along the minus strand of NC_081759.1, from coordinate 23,869,802 downwards.
GACATGAGCATCATTGAAGTGAAGACTGTTCTACCTGACATTTTACTCTCAGATTCTCTGAGCACAAAACCGATGTTTGCAGTCGAGAAAACAGAGGAATCTATTGTGGTTGGGGTTACAACAGACAACATTTTAGAATCAGAGGCCACTGTACTGACATTAGTTAACACAGATGTATCTGGAAACAAAACTGAATCGTTCTCACTTAGCGAGTCAATACCAAAATTTCCAGCACAGATTCTGACTCACACAGCTAGTGAGACCAGTGCTGGTAAAGGCGAGGATGAATTACACACTTCCACAAAGTCATCTTTTACATTGGCAACAGAGGCTACTTTTCTTGAGAGTGCTAAGTCTACTGTATTCTCTGAGTATGAAGATGAGGCTAGTGTTGGTGTTGTTATGGCGGACCCCCCACCTCTGTCTACACAGAGATCCACCAGCCCAGAACCTGAACATTCAGAGACCTCTAGTGGAGTTACCATCGCTGATTCTGCAGTTACAAACAGTTTTTTTATGCAAAGCTTAATAACTGAAGAATCTTCAGGAACCTCCAAATCAACACAAAATGCATCTCAGACATTCGTCAGCTATTCAGAAAGCAAAACTGCTCAACTGACTGACCGTGTTACGAAGTCACCAGGCTTGACTTCACCTAGTTCAGCCACAGTTGCAGCAGGAGCATTGATGATGACACCGTCACTTACTGACCATGAAACATTACATGAAGAAGCTACTTCAGGCCCTTCAGAGGTCCCCAGGGAGACATTAACAGAGGCCACGCACACCACCACTGATTCTGATCACTCATCAGGTATGATTTCTCTGGTTTTCTTCCTCTGAGGTTTTCACATGCTTTCTAAACAAGGTGGTTTGAAATTGCTTTTCTGTCTCTTGGATCACTGATACTGGAAAGATGTGCACAGCAGGGCTACATCATATCTTATGTAAATATGAACATGTGACATGAAAGGAATAGTGTATGTTCTCACCCTCAGTGGTTTTCATTTGTTATCAGTAACAGATTCAATATATAATGGTTATTTGAATTGTTTATGTTTATACAGTATATATATATATATATATATATATATATATATATATATATATATATATATATATATATTATTGAAAGATTAACATAAAACTTGCTTTATGCTTGGCTAACCTTTTATTCATAGATTTCATGATAAACGATAAATCATGATTCATTGTTCATAAATTATTATGGTGTATTTTTATATATTTATTTTTTCTTGACACAGAAAAAATAATGGTCATTCTACCACTATACAGTAATTGTTATTAAATGCCACAAAACTGCTAAAGGTCTGTTCATACCAAGAATAACATCTTTAAAGATGACAATAACTTTATTAGTGTACGCGTCACTGGACAATAGCATCCTGTTTATTATACTGCAGTTATGTTGGCTGCCACTTTACATGCTCAAGCTCTTTGAAGTCAGGTAGATTGGTTGTCCATCTTTTAGTCATCCATCAGTAGGAAAAAAAATTACGAAAGTATATTCGAAAGATGTTGTTACTTTGTGTTGTGTGGACTTCCCACATAATTAGAATGCTTATTAAAACTTAGTTGTTGTAGGTATTGTTATAATTATCATTCTAGGTGTGAACAGCCCAACAGTGCTGTCCAGGGTCCTGAAAATAATGTTTATATACATTTAACATGTACTTAGAAATGCATTTAGTAGTACCCAAGATCCAAATTTCTGTCAATCTCTGAGAATGTCACTTTCTTGTCACTTTCAAAAACCTTTGTCTTCTAACTGTTTCTGAAAATGCTTTCATGTCCTGAAACCAAAACTGCCTGCCCTATTTGCTGATTTTACAGGAGGTATTGAAAGCCTTGTCAAATTTTGTATGAATAATTACTACAGTACCATACAGCAGAGATTTAGCCTTGTGTTCTTTGTATTGCCTTTAGCAGTACTTTTTAACTCTGATTTTCTAACACTGTAATTCTGTTAGAAAGAAAGATGCTTTCTTGATGATTCAAACAGGTCCACATTGTGTTCACTACTGAGTAATTTTGAAGCTCCAGGCAGTAATCATTACCTACACTACACCAAACTGGCAGGTCTGATTTTTTTTTTTTTGTCTGCATCTAGCAGAGATGGTTTCAATACAGATGTGTATCCATATAATTTAGATAGCTGTTCATTAGGGTATGCCCTAACAAATCTGTTCTCCCAGTGATTTTTGTCAGTGACGGCAGGCTTGTCAAAATAAATCTTTGGAAACATTAACAGTGCAAACACAGTGGTCTGTTAATGCTCTGATGTCTGGACACTACAGCATGGCTGATGTCATCTCTACAGCAGTCTCCTCTGTATATAAAGACCGAGAAAGTGGTAGTGTAGAGAATGCGAGTGTTGCATTTTTATATTGACCTACTTGGTTGGTTGTAAGAAGTAAGTGTAAGACCAAAGGAAAGATGTAAAAATGAAATAATACGTATTTCATGTCAAAACATTGTGATTAAATGATTAAACTAATGAGTTCAAGACATTATCCAGGTGGCTAAGGCCGGTGAGGTAATGATTTAGGGACAAAAGCACATTTGTGCCTGCCGTCAGCCCTCTGCACTGCTTTCCAATTTGAGCACGCTCCAACTTGTTTTTACCAGATGCATAAAATGATGCTGGGAACTTTGGGTTTGGCCATTCCCCTGTGTCTTAAATTTGGACTATATGCAAATGAATGAGAACGAGAAGAGGATTTTTTTTTTTTCTTCTGTTGGCTTAACCAGGTGTCTATAGACATTAACCTTTGTCCCTGCAGGTGTTCCCAACATCAGCTACTAATCTGCACAAGTTCAGAAATATTGGTCTTTATCTGACCTTGAAACACATATTAGTAGCTGTGTGGGATGTTTACTCAATATGACAAAGGTTGCTTTAATATGCAATGGTAGATCTGATAGATATGTAGTGCTTTAAATATGTGGCAGCCAATTATGAAGAAACCAGATGTCTTTCTTTTCTCCAGTCTCTGATGACACAGTCACAACAAGGACATTTAGTGGAGAGGATCAGTTGTTGTGAAGTCTGTATTTATGTATGCTGTGAAAGGCCCAGTTTTGTTGTTGGTTTTAATAATTCAGTATAAAACTGAGGTAGTTTACTTTTGAGGTAGTAACATTTGCCAATTCTTTTTGTCTCCACTGACAAGACTTTTAATATAGACAAAATATACAGTCTCGGCTTTTTAATTAAATGAGCCCAGTAATGTGCATATGCATTAAAAAAAAAATAGCATGTTTGAACTTTTGTCATTTTGTCACTTTTTTTGTGAAATATTAAAGTGTCTGATTTAGTCACTGTTCCACTGTAATTCAGGGTTGTGCACCGTTGAGAAATGTGACCCTGGACCACAAAACCAGTCATAAGGATCAGTTTCTTGAAATTGAGAATTATTTGGGATACAACCATTTGAAAATCTGGAATCTGAGGGTGCAAAAAAATCGAAATATTGAGAAAATCATGTTTAAAGTCGTCCAAATTAAGTTCTTTGCAATGCATATTACTAATAAAAAATATTTTGATATATTTATGGTAGGAAACTTACAAAATGTGTTCATGGAACATGATCTTTACTTAATATTCTAATGATTTTTGGCATAAAAACGATAATTTTGACCCATGCAATGTTTTTTTTTTTTGGCTATTGCTAAAAATATACCCCAGTGACTTAAGACTGGTTTTGTGGTCCAGGGTCACAAATGAACTGAGAATGTCTTTGAAATTCTTATTCAGTTCCTTAATTTAACTGAATTTGAAGCTAAGTTCTAAATAGGATACTGAGTTACAATTAATGTTTAAATGTTATGAAGTATAATTGAAATTAATTGAAATTCTAAGAAAATTCATATGTCTGTATAACTAGAACTGAATGTTGGTTCAGCCATGGCTGAAAGAAAATGTCAATGTTTGAAAAAAAGTTAACGATTAAAGATAATAAATTACCTATGTTGAATTTCAGTTCATTGTAAACTTCAATTGAAGTAAATTTGAAAAAAAATTCAGCTGATATTAATGAACTGATAGAAACATGATTCTTCATTTCTGAATTTTGGACAATAGGGGCAATGAATTTTTCATTTTTTTTTTTTTTTCAACAGTTAACCAAAATCTGATGCCTTTTGGAGAGTCACATTTTGACACTCCCCAGTTGGTAGTCATCCCTGAGATACTTGATTATCTTCTTCCTGTTGATGGGGAGAATGTTGTAGCAAGTGGAGATACCATGACCCCAACAGTCAGCTTCATAAATGGCAAGTTTGAGATGACACTTCAGCCTAAAGATGTGGCAGAAGAAGTTAGAGGAGATAGGTTTGGAAGTGATTCTCTTGGAGTACGCAACTTCAGTGAACAAGAAGAAGTAACATTTAATTTTGATAGTTCATTAGTGGAGGCTGGCAGAACACCACATGAATCACTGGTTTCAGGATCCTCAGTAGTGTCCCCCTTTCATTCCACAACCCTTCATCCAGACATTAATTTTGGCCCAGGAGGAATAGTTGTAGAGTCCACTCCGCCATCATCTCCCATAGCAATTAGCGAAGATGAAACACTTGTATCTGAAGGAACTGTATCTTTTTCAGTGCATAGTACTGGCTCATTAACAGAGGACAAAGTCAAAGATACAGCTGTTACAACACAGGTCATGGGAATGACAACTCAGAAAGATGACTCAATCAAAAGGACAACACACACAGTTGATTCTGGCCTAGTCCCTACTGCTGCACATATGGACCGTTTGGATAGAGATGAATCAGGCTTAAGTAATCAGACAACTAAAGAATCTAATTTGACATTACCAACTCAAGTACATAGTACAACAGCAACAAGAAAAAAGGACATAACATTTACATTTACACCATCATCAAGTGTGACTGTTAAAATGCAGAAAGAGGCAACTTCAGAATCAATGAGGCCTTCAAAAAATAATTTAGAAATGACAACAGCAAAACATAAGCTTTCACCATCACATTTTTCTTCTGTTTTACCACCTTCAGAGGCTTCAGGAGATGAGACTTTGTTTAGAACCACAACAATAAGTTCTGCATTGTATACAATAACTAAATCAGACCGAGAACTGAGCAAAACCACAAAAAAAATCTTAGTGTCCGGCTCAACAGATGCTGAGATCACAAGAGATCAGACAACTGAAAGACATAGTAATCAACCTGTTTCCACTCTTGACTCTATTGAAACTAGCACAGGACATACATTTATATCATTGAGCACTGGGTCTCTAGTTGCGACTAAAAGCACGGAAATAATCTCAGGGTCCAGCTCAGCAGATGCCGAGGCTACAGGAGAACAGACAAATGAGGCATATAGTAGAGAACATGTTTCCTCTCTTGATTCCACTGTAACTAGTACTGTCAGTACATTTACATCATTAAACACTGTGGACTCAACAGGACAAACTGACACAAGTCAAGATAGATCACATACAGAAACAACCACAGCTACTCTGATGGAGGTCAAAGATCTGTCAGCAAAACAATCTGAGTCCACCATAATTAATGTTACAGATACTCTTTTCTCCTCTGCTCAGACCGGACATTTAGATGAAACATTATCTGAAAGCATTGTAACGAGCACAATGAATACAAAAAAGACAGCTGCTGAAGATGTGCTGTCACCGACACATTTTACATTAGTTTTGGCATCTTCTGAACCTGAAGCTTCAGGAGATGAGACCTCTGACATATATAGCAAGAAGTTCACAACAAGTCCTTCACTGTACAGTGCAACCAAATCAGATCTAGATGACACCAAAACCACAGAGACAATTTCAGTGTCCAGCTTAACAGATGCTGAGGCTACAGCAGAAAAAACTGAACACTCAACATTAAGAACAGTCACAAGCCAAGATATTGCATTTCACATAGGAACAACCCCAGCCATGACCATTGATGCTACAAAGACTCTGTACTTCTCCACTCAGACTGACCATTTAGATGATAAATTATCTGAAAGCAGTGCCACATTGACCTCAGAGATGAAAACAGTAAAAGATAGACTTTCACTTTCAAGTTTTGCATCAGTTATGCCACCAACAGAGTCTGAAGCTTCAGGAGACGAGACATCTGACATGTTTAGCAAAGAATTTACAAGAACAAGTTATTCATTGTACAGCACAACCAAATCAGAAATAGAACTCCGCAAAACCACAGAAACTATCTCAGGGTCCAGTTCAACAGATGCTGATGTCAAAAGTGATCAGACGACTGAGGGAGATAGTAGAAAACCCATTTCTTCTACTGGCTCTACTTCAGCTAGCATAGTACATACATTTGAGTCATTGATCACTGGGGAATCAACAGCACGGACTGACACAACTCAAGATGTTACTTTATATACAGCAGCAACCACAACTACTACACTGGAGGACAAACATCTGTCAGCAAGACCATCTGAATCCACCACCATTAATGTTTCAGAGACTGTGTTCTCCTATGGTCAGACTGGAAATTTAGATGACAAATTATCTGAAAGCAGTGTTACAATGATATTAGAAGATGTACCATTACCATCCGGGTTTTCTTCAAGTTTGCCATCTACAGAGTCTGAAGCTTCAGGAGATGAGACATCTGATCCATTTACAACAACAAATTCTTCACTTCATAGTCCAACCACATCAGACCATGAACTTACCAAAACATCTGACATGACAGAAACAATCTCAGTGTCCAGCTCAACAGATGCTGAAGCTACAAGCGATCAGACAACTCAGACACATAGTAGAGAAACTGTTTCCTCTCTTGCCTCTTCTGTAACTAGTGCTGAGCATACATTTTCATCAGTGATTACTGGAGATTCTACAGGAGAAACATTTACAAGTAAAGATGTTACATCACATGCAGCAACAACCACAGCTACTTTAATGGAAGAGAAAGATCTGTCAGCAAAACCATCTGAATCCACAATCATTAATGTTTCAGAGACACTGTTCTCTTCTGCTCAGACTAAACATTTAGATGAGAAATTATCTGAAAGCACTGTTACTATAATCTCAGAGAAGACAACTGCCAAAGATATACCGTTATTAAGTTATCAAGATATACCGTTATCAAGTATCTCAGTGTCCAGCTCAACTGCTGTTGAAGCTACAAGAGATCAGACAACTGATACACATAGTAGAGAAACTGTTTCCTCTCTTGCCTCTGCTGTAACTAGTGCTGTAAGTAGATTTTTATCCATGAGCACTGGGGACTCAAAGGGAGAAACAGTTAGAAGTGAAGATGTTACATCTCATTCAGCAACAACTACAGCTACTATGATGGAGGAGAAAGATCTGTCAGCAAAACCATTTGAATCCACAATCATTAATTTTTCAGAGACTCTGTTCTATTCTGCTCAGACTGGACATTTAGATGAGAAATTATCTGAAAACAATTTAACAGTGATCTCGGAGAAGACAACTGCCAAAGATGTACTGTCAACAAGTTTTTCATCAAGTTTGCCATCTACAGAGTCTGAAGCTTCAGGAGATGAGACATCTGATATGTTAAGCAAAGAGTTCACAACCACAAGTTCTTCACTTTATACTGAAACCAAATCAGACCATGAGCTTACAGAAACATCATCTGATATGACAGAAACAATCTCAGTGTCCAGCTCAACAGACCCCGAAGCTACAAGAGGTCAGTCACCTGATGTGCCTAGTAGAAAACCTGTTTCCTCTCTTTATTCTACTCTAACTAATACCATACATACATTTACATCATTAGGCACCAGGGAATCAACAGGACAAACAGTTACAAGTAATGATGTTATATCACCTATAGCAACAACCACAGCTACTATGATGGAGGACAAACATATGTCAGCAAAACCATCTGAATTCACAATCTTAGAGAAGACAACTGCAAAATATTTACCATCATCAAGTTTTTCTTCAAGTTTGCCATCTACAGTTTCTGAAGCTTCAGGAGATGAGACCTCTAATATGTTTAGCAAAGAGTTCACAATGACAACCTCTTCACTTTATACTCCATCCAAATCAGACCATGAACTTATCAAAACTTTATATGACATGACAGAAAAAATTTCAGTGTCGAGCTCAGCTGATGCTGAAGCTACAAGAAATCAGGCAACTGAGAAACATAGTAGAGAACCTGTTTCCTCTCTTGATCTTGCTGTAACTAGTACTGCACATACATTTTCATCACTGAGCACTGAGGACTCAAAGGGAGAAACAGTTACAAGTGAAGATGTTACACCACCTATAGCAACAACCACAGCTACTATGATGGAGGACAAAGATCTGTCAGCAAAACCATTTGAATCCACCATCATTAATGTTTCAGAGACTCTGTTCTCCTCTGCCCAGACTGGACATTTAGATGATAAATTATCTAAAAGCACTATTACAGTGATCTCTGAAAAGACAACTGCCAAGGATGTCGTTTCACCATCAAGTTTTTCTTCAAGTTTGCCATCTACAGATTCTGAAGCTTCAGGAGATGCGACCTCTGATATGTTTAGGAAAGAATTCACAATGTCAAGTTCTTTACTTTATACTCCAACCCAGTCAGACCATGAAGTTACCACATCATCTTACACAACAGAAACAATCTCAGTTTTCAACTCAACAGATGCTAAAGCTACAAGAGATCTGACAACTGAAACAGATACAAGAGAACATATTTTCTCTCTTGACTCTACTGTAACTAGTGCTACACATATATTTTCATCAGTGAGCACTGGGGACTCAACAGGAGATACAGATACAAGTAAAGAAGTTACATCACATATAGCAACAACCACAGATATTCTGGTAGAGGACAAACATCTGTCAGCAAAACCATCTGAATCCACAATCATTAATGTTTCAGAGACTCTGTTCTCCTCTGCTCAGACTGGACATGTAGACAAGATGTTATCTGAAATCACAGTCACAATGACCTCAGACCTCAAAGATATCATTTTACAATTCACAGAGTCTGAAGGTTCAGGAGATGAGACATCTGAAATATTAAGCAAAGAGATCACCACCCTTTACCCTTTTTATGTTTCAAACAAATCAATTGAACAACTCACCAAAACACCATATAACACAAAAGAAGCAGTCTCAAAGTCTAGTTCAACAGATGCTGCTCTTACAAGCACATTGCCAGCAAAGGGGACAACATCCAAAGATTTTGTTTCACTGCCAAGTTTTACTTCAGTTTTGCAATCTTCAGGATATGAAGGTTCAGCTAAGCCCTCTCATATGTTCACTAAAGAGTTCACAACAACAAGTTCGTCAAGTAATATTACAACCAAATCAAATGATGAAATCATCAGTACTACAGCACAAAAAATGAAAACATCTGAGAAAATGCAAACAGAACAGTCAGCTCTTGCTTCTGGAGTGCAGCCATCAGAAAACATTACATCAACAATAAATGTTACAACAACTGTAAGTGGAGAACCAATACCAAGTTCATTTTTTACACACACAGAGGTAGAAGGCTCTGGTCAGCAGACACCAGAGAGGTTCACAACGGCTCCCTCATCTATGATCAGAACAGTCACACGTCAGGAGGTCATGACACCTCAAAAAGAGTTTGCCTCTTCAATGACTGAATTTAAAGAAGAACCTAGCACCCACCGTACAACAGAAGAAGTTAGCTCAGGTTACACAACAACAGAGCCTGTTAGTACTAGACTTTCTCATACTATAACTGAACACACCACAGAATCAATTATTACTCATACTGCAATTGGATCAGGTAAACCTAGTCTCACTTTAGAGGCAAAAGAAGATGACCAGACCACACCTTCAGTTATCCAAACAACGACAGTCACTGCCAGTTACGAAGCAACTTCAGCTCTTCTCAGGACAAAAACAATGTTTACATCTTCTAGCAAAAGCCATAGCATTCACACAACAATTTCATCTGATGAAGAGGATGACACAACATATTATGAAGGATCAGGGGTGTCCCCTGTTATGCACATTTCATCAGCAGCCATCAAAACTCAAACTGGTTCTCCAACAGTTCTTATGACTAGCACTGGCTTCACAGAAATAGACAAAGACATCACTATAACACAAAAGTCGAGTCCTATCACATCTGCCTTTGTAAACAGAGAAGGCTCTGGTATTGTAGAAGATGACAAAGAAACTACTCAATTAGAAGGTTCTGGTGAAGAGGACAGAGTGAGTCCAACAGAGGAAATGTCTGACAATTATACTGATGAGGCAGAAATCAGTGAGCCTAACCGCACATCAGAGCCAGGGAGTTTTGTAAGTTCCTCCCATTCCACATCCTTCACAACTAAACCCACATTGCTGTCTAGCACTGTCCGGACAGCAGTAAGATTGTTATCTACCGAAGGTAGTGAAATAACAGCTGAAAGTGAAGTGGATGAAGATGATGGCTCTAGTGGTGAAATATCAACAGCAACTCTTGAGTCAATTCCTCCACAAGATATACCCTCTGAGGACAAAACAACTTCAACTACCATCACACAACCACAGATAACTGAAGCTGCAACATCTGCTGTAATAATGTCAAGAAAATATGAGGCTTTATCAGGTTCTGAGACACAAAAGAGTATGTTACAGCCAAACACTCCAGAAACCGACTTAAATGGGTTCAAATTATCAACCACAGAGGATGACAAGGAATTTACCTCACCTGGAGATCCTACTGCTGAGATATACAAAACACCAACAACTAAGGCATATGAGGACCTAACTGTAAGAACTGATGAGGCAGAAGTTGAAGAGACGGAAAAGAAAACAGGTTTCTCAAGTGCTGCATCTGTCACTAGCAGTACAGTTTTCATACATCAGTCAACTTTATCCCCATCTTCCTCATTCCTGACCTCTACCCAGTCAACTGTAATGCTTGCAACTTCACTTTCAGAGGATGGCAGTGGGGAAGACTCATCTGAGGGGGATGGAGCAGAAGATGATGGATCAGGTGATGAATCAACTCTTGGGACATCTTCACCTTTGCTATCAAGCTCAAAGATGACAGAAACAACAATTAGCATGACACCCTTTAGCTCAGTCAACAGTGGACAGTACAGTACAGTCAGAATTGTTTCACAGGAACACACATTCTCAAGCACAAATGCTGAAGGTTTCACTCTGGTCTCAGTGACAGGACAGACAGAGCAGGAACATTCTGGTGTTTTTGTCTCAGATATAGCAGCACCTAGCTCTACAACTCCTGGAACACCATCTGGTATGATAACAGGCCACACTAAATTGCCTTTTTTCATGACACCTCAAGATCCTGTGTCCACCACTACTCCATTGGTCTTGTCTAAGGACAGTGGTGATCAGCAAGTCACTCCAACAAGTCCAGTCTTACTATTCACAGAGGAGGAGGAAGATGAAGATAAGCTACTTTCAGCTGTTACAGGGAGTATAAGAGATGATAGCATCAAACGAGAAGATTTCACTAAGGATGACATAATTATTGATGCAGATACTTTGTCTGTTTTAGAGCAGTCTTCTCCCTTCGCCCCTACAATTGTTACAGAAGAAGCAGCTGGAGTAACCCCAATTGTCATGACGGCACAACCCTCAAGCTTTATGACAGAGGAGCCAGAAGGATCTGGAATGGATGGCACTGAGTTACCTCATTTACGTGTGTCATTTGGAACCACAACAGACAGGTTACTAGTTCTGCAAACCCTACAAACCCAATCAACTACAGACAACCTGCTGAGCAGTCCAAAATATTTAGAAGAGGGCATGCAAGCAACACAATCTCATGAGGCTACTGATGCTTATGTACCTGAACACACACAAGATGGTCAGACAGAATCCACAGAATTTACAATGAGACACTCAGGAGACACGTTGTCTACGGATGATTGTATTCTGGAAACATCCACTTTAACCCCCATGACATCTCAAGGGTCCACAGAAAGAGTCATAGAAATGTTTTCAGCTGAAGAGCACTCATCTGAATATGTATCAACACATACTGGAGATGATGTAACATCTGCCCCATCAAGTTCTGGAGAAAGTGTTTCTTTACAACATACAGGTGATATCACAATCTCTGAACAGACAGTTTCTCCAGTATTGGATGTAACGAGTGCTGCATCTTTCCATACTGCATCAAGTGCTAGCATGACTGAACCTGCCAAAACGACTACAAGTGCACACACAAAAACTGCAGCAACTGATGATAATGACTTAACAGCTGACACAGAGGAAACATTGTACATGACAAGTGCTGATAACATTAAACTCAGTAGTCCCTCTACTGATAAGGTAATTCAGGGAAGTGATTTAACAAGCACAGATGTATCAACTAGATCTGGTATTTCAGAGGAAACCACAAGTGCATTATTTTCTTCAACAGATTATGGCTCAGGTGATCAAACACTTGAAATGGGTACAGGACTGTCTCATTTAACAGACCCTCCTTTAGTATCTAAATATGATTTGTCATCATCATCTACAAAGAGTGATATTGTGATTCACTTTGCAACAACCTCTTTGCCTGAATCAATTACAGTAAATGATGGGGAACCATATCACAAAGCTTTGTCTGAGATGACAGTGACACATAAGCCCGACACAGACAACACAGAAGATGTGACATCTCCATCAACAACCATTCCCACAAATCTTATATCTGCATTAAAGTTTAATATGACTACAGACACAGTAACATTAGTGGGATCTCCTTCATCTACATCCATACCAGGAATGGGTGACAAAACAGGAGCTCCACTTTCTTCTGCGAAAGAGACAGATGAAATAATCGATTATGATACAAAAACCGAACCTTACATAACAGTATATTCCATACCAGATTTAATAAACACAACAAACTTTGACAGTGTGACTGACTTAGACGTTAGCTCAGAAGAAGTGACTAGCATTGATGACATCACCCAACCTGAAGGTGCAGAGAGTTTCCCCACTTCACAGCCTGATGTTAAGACTACTTTTGAGACCACCTCACAGCCTGATGTTGAGACTAGTTTTGAGACTACATCACAGCCTGATGTTGAGACTAGCTTTGAAACCCCCTCAGAATCAAAAATGGAAACTGGCATTGAGGACAGTGCAACACGTGTTGATGGAAAAATGCAAGAAGAAGTTTTGAATACTGAGACCACCTCTCAGCTTGATACTGAAATAAGCTTTGAGACTACCATGCAACCAGACATTGAGAGTGAAACTACTTTTGAGCGTGTCTCAAGAACTGAGAGTGATGCTTCAGTCACCAGCTCACCAAACAGTGGAACAAGTAGTTCAGAGAGAAGCACATCTGGGGAGGTAAACACCATATCATCCAATATGTATCACACCACAACAAGACTTTCTGATGTCACAGATAATCCAAGTTCCGCTGCTATAAGTGAAGAGAGATTCTTGGAAAAAAGAGTTGACACAGGATTCAGCACCACCATAGAACCTCAATTTGATGGATCCGTAACTTCCAGTAGCTGGAAGGGCAGCTCAGATGAGGATTCAGTTATTATTCCATCATCTGATGAGGTTCAGGCAGTAATTCTGTCTACTGCAACAACCTCAGCTTTACTTATGACACCTGATTCTGATATAAAGATTGTTAGCAAGGAAACTACCTCAAGGAAACAAGAGGCAACTGGTCAGATTGAGGAAGCTGTAACTCTTAATACTGAGATTCCAATTCAAAATGAAGATCAGATGACATCGTTAGTACCTACCACCCAGAGGGAGATTACTACACCATTTTCCTCCATTGAAGATGTTTCTGAGGCCGCTTTGGTTAGAAGCCCACCTCCAAGTGCACAGATTGAAAGCATAACACATAGTACAGCAGACCTTCCATACACAATGATCGGGCAGACAATTGATATTCCAGGTAGGATGTAAACACTGTTTTAAAAACCAAATTAACAGAATGCATATACTGTACTTTCTATACATATACCTTTATTTTTTATGACATGGCTATACCCTCCTTCTCTTACTGCAGATGTTCACTCCTGTTCTGCTGATGCTTGCTTAAATGGCGGTTCTTGTATAAAAATAGGCGGTGCTCAGATCTGCAGCTGTCCACCTGGATACAGTGGTGACCAGTGTGAAATAGGTATGCTGTATCAGTGTTTCATTCATTTATTAAAGGTGCACTACAGAAATTTGGGCCCAGTATTGCCATCTGTGGCAAAACGTAAATTACAAGTTACATATTTTGCATCAGATGTGTTTCGCACTGCTGTTCTGTTTGAATGAATTGGATAGTTTTAGCCATGAAGTAGCATGTCTGTCACTATAGTACTGGACCTTCTTTACTCTATTTATGGAAATTATGTAATAAATAAATTATTATTGTATACTTTTTGTTTGTCTTACCCTTTCTTACACTAATTTTCATTTCTAGATCAATAATTTGGATTTTGTTCAATTTTAAACACAACAAAGTCTTCTATTGTGCTCATATAAATTATAATTAACTCCAACTAATTCTAATGCACATACGTACATGTGCATTAAGTAATTATTACTTATAATAACAATTATAATAATAAATATCTTATTTTAATTTATTTTTATAGACACTGATGAATGTCACACAAACCCTTGTCGTAATGGAGGAACATGTATTGATGGCCTTAACTCATTCACCTGTGTATGTCTTCCAAGTTATGCAGGAGCACTGTGTGAACAAGGTAAGATAATATTTAACATAATCACTTTATTTTTAGTAACTTGTGAAGCTACTGTAGCCACAGAGACTGCTGTGGAGATAAACCTTTCAAATGATTTCATCATTAATAAAAATACTCAGACATTCCTGGCAGATATGAGTTTGGTAAATGTGACTCATGATTTGGTAGATTCTGATAGATAATAGATTTTTACTTTATGTAATAAACTGGGTTTGTTCCAGAACTGTTCTATGCTAGCAGACTTACATAATTAGGCTGTACTTTCCACTACTTAAGAGGATACATTTTTTAACATTTCTAATTTGAGCACAGCTGTTAAGATCATCACTCTTTATCTTATTACTCTGTAGATATTAATTTAAACTTTACATGAGTGAGGTAACTTTCTTGAGAGTTTTATCCCCTTCAAAGTATTTGTATACAATAACATTTTAAGAGTGAAGTATCTTCAGTTTAACTTGCATCTGGCTTTTGCCAGAATTAAAACAAATGAAAGCCAATGTCAAGAGTGCCTCACTGTCTTGGGTACTCTGAACATGATTTTCATCTTAAACTTGAGATAGCATCAACATTACAGACACAAAGAAGTCTCCTGCACAGAAACTGCCTCATGTTACTACTCAGTGATTCAGCAGTGATTCAGACATAGCTGTTTACAGAGAAAGCATAAATGCAGAAAATGCTGCTAAATGCAATCTATGCTAAATGATAAGCCAAAATCATAAGCCAACATTGCTTCATGCATTTCCACTTGCATTTGAACTGATATTACTGATGATTTAATGTATAATTATAAATGAATGAGAGTTTTCTTTGGTATAGTTTATTATTTTATGGCATAGTAACACATTAGTACCTGACATTTTCCCCTCCTTCATGTTAATTACAGAAAGTTTAGAGAGACCCTCACCACCACCAATTGGTTCTGTCAGGGCAAGTCTGCTATAATCACAGTGATTTCAAACAAGGAATCAAAGCTCTCAGCTTGATGTAGAACAGTCCAGGGTTGATCCACAAACATTCAGTAAGTGCGTTTACAAGCACTTTAAAAGTTTGCTTTCAGCTGAACTAAAACAACAATTTGTCTTTCTAAAATATCATGTGAGTCTGACTGAAGTTTTACCAACAGAAACTGTAGCTCAAAAACCAGCTTCAGCTTGATTATAACAGTGCACATAAATGTTCTTACTGCGACTGATGACACACTTTATTTGCAAATGTAATATTATCATAGTATCAAATGCTCATCTGTGAACTTTAAAATCATTTGTCAACAAGACTAATAAATTGCTGGGTTCATATGCTTACTTTAAAACGATGAGTTATTCCAAATGGTTAGTGGCTGTTTTACAGGTCTGCATGGCTCCAATGTCTCTTTCTTAAACAATGCCTCAGAGCAAAGCACCCAATCTTTCACCATAGCACTATAGACATTCTTATGCAAAAATGAATAGGCTTCCTGATATGATAGACACAAGGGTGTAGCTCTTGCTCTAATTGATCTTGTTTAACTGACATGTAATTTAAAAAGAGGATGAAAGGGAGTTATATTACGTCAGGTACGGTCTGAGTGAGAAATGATTTTCATTTGAAAAGAGTGCCACTGAAAAAAAAAAAAAAGGTTTGATTTATTTTACTGATAACAGCCTCACACTGTAAGCCCAAAGGCAAAGGACTAATAAAAAGAAATTGACAGTAGACAATATCAAGCACCTTTTTTACACTTCCAGCAACAGGATTATCTCAGTTTCAGTGTCTACACATCAAGTTTATGTGTAGTGCACCAACAAAAACACATGATTTTTTTACAGACACTGAAACATGCAGCTATGGCTGGCACAAGTTCCAGGGTCATTGTTACAAATTCTTTCCTCATCGGCGTAACTGGGACACAGCAGAGCGTGAATGTCGTCTCCAGGGGGCACACCTTGCTAGTGTCCTGTCCCATGAGGAGCAGCAGTACATCAACCGTGAGTATACATAAACCAAGTTATGGTCATTCTGTCTAATATCATCAGCTCTAATTAATTGCATCTAATCAAATGCAAACTAACAGTTATTTATGAGGAAGGATGCTGTTTTTTTTTCATTTTGTTTTTTGTTTTACTTCTAACTACAAAAGTGATCAGAGTTATGGAATAGTCCACTGGCTCAGGAATCTTTAGCCAAAGAGGACTTTAGAGTTTAAAGAAAGCTTAGTTTATCACAAATAAAAAAGGGGCCAAATGCTGCTCCAGCCCTAAATGCAGGAAGTGTGATGTATAAGAACAAAAATGCCTTTTATTTTTAACCACTGACAAAGAGTTCCTAATATGGCTGGTGAATTGAGTTTTGTTTCTCTCTCCTCTTGTAGGCCTTGGCCATGACTACCAGTGGATCGGCCTGAATGATAAGATGTTTGAGAATGATTTCCGGTGGACGGATGGTAGTGTTGTGGTAATAACAGTCTTCAAAATGTTCTTATTCTGTTTTAGAAAGATGGTATTGATAACACAGTTATTAGTGGACAATGTAGATGAAATCTTTATAATGTTTATTTATAAAGTTTCCTTGAATCTTCCATGATGCTTGCAGATTTTTTGTTCTTTTAAAAGCTATCAATTTAAATAATAAGTGGTAGTTTTTAGCAAGATTTTGTTAATGTGGAGAAAAAAGTAAAACAGGAGATATATGCAACCATCTCCCTGGATCTAGAGGTGTTCTTCCATTGAACAGGAAAGTGGCTAATTACAGTTGTTTAGTCCTGACTGGGCTCTCACTTCAAAGATAACGGCAGCATTTTGTGGGGAAGGGCCAAAAATCCCTGGAGGGCATGAGATAGGAGTTTTCATCTGTGGAAGTCCTCTCAGGACTGGAGGATCAAAATAAAAAGGGGGAAGGAAGCTTCCAGGTGTGGACAGGTATTGGAGGTGTGAAGAATGAGCAGCACCTGGAACAGGCTGCACTAGATACAGTCCAGACCTCACATGTGAGTGTGTGACAGTTCAGTCCAACTGGCATTAGTGAGGGGCTATAAACGTCCTCTGGAGTTTACAAGCACTCTTATTGTATTCTGTATACAGAAAAGTTACTATATCAAGAGATGATGTTTGGTAATGTATTTAAGTATGCGCCATTGGAATTGGGATAAAATTGCATTACATCAGTTTTCAAGCAGGAAGAGCACATTCCTTTAGTAAGAGGATAATAACAGCACTTGTTAGGTGATTGGTGTAGTATTCAAAGAGTTGCTGAAAGACCAGAGCTCCAACCTGTCTCGGTTGGGTATAATTACGTAATGTTTAATATATGTGCAAACTGTATATATAAATATTCAAGAACCACAGGTGTATGCATAGATCCTGCCGTATAATGAAAAAATAAGAATTTGTACATATAGATGTAAAAAATATATACAGCACGAGCAGTGTATTCCTGTTTTGAGCCAAGTTGTATTTTAAGTTGTGCAGGTGTGTTGAATGCAATTTCTTTTAAACACTCCAAAAAGACATTGTCATAACTCAAAGTGTATCATAATATAATTTTTATAATATATCGGAAATGTATTTCTATTGTATAATTATCTCCCTCACATTCACTTTTTCATCTCTATCTATATTCCTCTTCTGCAGCAATATGAAAATTGGAGACCGAACCAGCCAGACAGTTTCTTTTCCTCAGGGGAGGATTGTGTGGTTATTATCTGGCATGAGGATGGCCAGTGGAATGATGTTCCCTGCAACTACCACCTCACCTTCACTTGCAAGAAAGGCACAGGTGAGCTTTTAGCATCTGGATGAGGGGCATTTTCTAAAATACTAGGGCATGCATAGGCAGACATTTATTTTCAGTCTAAATTCTATCAGTGGTTTTTAAATAAATGTATAATAGGGAATCTGTGAAAATTTGGATGACTGCTGTACCCTTTTTTGGATTTGTCTGCAATGGTTTAAAACAGCTAAAATTTTAAAATAACATTACAGATTCAGTGCTCCATTACTGGTGGCTACTCTATTATGTGTTGTTTTCACCAGTGTCCTGCAGTCAGCCTCCTATTGTCCTTAACGCCCGCACATTTGGCCAGCTGCGCCCACGCTATGAGATCAACTCCCTGATCAGGTACCAGTGCATGGACGGCTTCATCCAGAGACATGTTCCCACCATTCACTGCAGAGGAGACGGCTCATGGGATCTGCCCAGGATTTCCTGCATGAGTCGTACGTATTTTGTGAAAATCTATCACAACAACACTTTTTTTACAACAACCATCCCTATAGAGCTTGAATGATAACTTTTTATACTCTGGTTTAAGTTTATACATACAGTACTATTCAAAAGTTTGGGTTGGAAAGATTTTGAAAAATGTCTCTCATGTTCATCAAGGTAGCAGTTGTTTGATTAAAAATAGATGAAAAAAGACTATTGCGACTTAAAAAGATAGTTTACCCAAAAATGAAAATTTGATGTTCATCTGCTTACCCCCAGGCCATCCAAGATGTAGGTAACTTTGTTTCTTCAGTAGAACACAAATTATGATTTTTAGCTTCGGTCGTTGCAGTCTCTCAGTCGTACAATGCAAGGCAAATGGTAACAGAATCTATGAGGGTAAAAAAAAACATGCATAGACAAATCCAGATTAAACCCTGCGGCTCCTGACAATACATTGATGTGTAAAGACACAAAACGATCAGTCTGTGCAAGAAACTGAACAGTATTTATATATACATACATTCCATATATAATTCCACATGTGTTAATTCATAGTTTTGATGCCTTCAGTGTGACTCTACAATTTTCATACTCTTGAAAATAAAGAAAACTCTTTGAATGAGAAGGTGTGTCCAAACTTTTGGTCTGTACTGTATATATATATATATATATATATATATATATATATAAATATATATATATATATATATATATATATATATATATATATATATATATATTTACCTCTGATTCACGCAATGTCCGAACTGTTAGAGCTCTCGTGAACACGCTTCACAGCAGTAGGTGCGTGAGGCTTCTTCTTCTGCTTTATGGCAGATCGCAGACTTATGAGTGCATTAACTCCACCCATCTCTAAAATGGACCATTGACACTATCTACAATCTCAATTGGGAGGGTCAATGGTACACTTGAGAGATAGGTGGTGGTAATGCACTTATAAGTCTGCGATCCGCCATTAGAGTCAGAGAGGCTTTATTTTAATTATTTATTTATTTTCCTTTGCCTCCATCTTTAAATCAAGATAAGCAGGTAAGCAGATAAACATCTAATTTTCATGTTTGGGTGAACTACACCTTTAAAATAAATGTTTTCTGTTTAATATATTTTTAAATGTTGTGTTTTCCTGTGATGGCAAAGCTGAGTAACTCAAGTCTTCTAATATGTTGATTTGGTGCTCAAGATGCGTATTATCATCCATGTTAAAAACTGTTGAGCTGCTTAATGGTTTTTTGTTGGAAAAAAAACTTACTGATCCTAAACTTTAAAACAGTAGTGTGCATATATGATATATGTTATACATTAAAGTTATACAAATATATTAATTTAATTTAATATACTTGTATTTCCTTTTCAGCCTCCAACTTCCAAAGGTCCTATGCAAGGTATGAGACATACAGAGTTTTTCGCAGTCATCAGAAGAGATTGGCAGAAAATTCTGTTGATGTACCCCGACGACACCATCACCATGGTGTAAAACCCAATCGGATACAACAATAGTTGCTGTTTTAACACGAGCCTTTTAATGTATTTTGATAGCATATGACGGATCTGCCTGCTGGCTGAAAGAAAAGATTTAAAAAAAAAATTATTAAAAGGACCAGAAAAGAGTGGAATATCACTGGAATGAAAGAGTGGCTTTTTATCTTTTTAAGAAAGATGGTTTTTAAGAACTACATAAAGGACACATTCAGCTGGCCTCTGAAAACACAAAAGAGTTATCTGACCTGCCCTCCATCTGTTCTGCTTCTTTTTGGGAATACACAGTGCTTTCATAAATTTTAACTCACAATCCAGATGTAAGTGAGCTATTTTAATGCAACCTATTTTAGCTTCTAAACATAATGGTACATTTTGATACACACTTTGCCATATGATTCTTTCAATCTTTCTTCAAATTTACAAGAACCACAGGTGTATGCAGACATCTTGCTGTTTACTGAATAAATGAGAAATCGTACAAAAGAATGTGAAGAAAATATATATTTATATAGAAAGTGTGAGCAATGGCTCACATGGAGTCAGTGTTTGTTGTGGTACAAAAAGGCCAATAATATCATTAAAAAACTCCATCCAATGCAGTGGATGGTTTTGATATCTTAAAGTCAACACAATGTGTTTTAATACTTTTAATGCATTGACTTTAAGCTATTTACTATTGAAAAGCCATTTAGATTTGAGATTATTTATATTACTCTCTTTGATGTTTCCTTCAAGTGTTTACAATGCAAATCTGTTTCACATACATTTAATTCCGCCGTCAGTTATCTATAAACCAAAATTAACTTACTTCACATCATTTTCATCAACATTTTCATTATCTTTTTCTCAGACAGTTTAAAACTACTTTAAAGAGAATGTACTTTGTGAGATGCCTAAAAGACTTGAGTGAGTGCCTTTTAAACAAGATGCCTATAATTTATTTCTTGCGCAGCTCCTTGTTTTTTTATTGTTGTAGTGAGATAGAACACACTGAGGACTTCACTTGGCCAAACTGTACATTGATGGAGTTCAGTATATTAGTTTAAGAGCACAGTGTATCAATAGCTGGCAGTGATGTGACTAATAGATGACATTAGGAACTCAGAATTTAGATGGATTTCATTAAGACATTTGGGGTGTATCAATGGACCAAAAGAAGAGGATTCATATAGTAATAGGAAAGTTTGTTGAACTGGTCATCCTTTTGTTTATTCCCAAGAATTCTTTCTTTAAGATCTTTTCTTTTGTGTGTTTACTTCTTGTGTCTGTTTTTATTTTTTTCCCTCTCAAAAGTGCACACACCTTTTTATATTTATAGTATAACTTGTTTATTGTCAAATGTGATTGTTTGTAATGTTTGTGAAATGGAAAACAAATTTGTAAGGAATGTTTTTATGCCTTCTGTGTAAACAAAGTTTATTATATTCTACCTGCATTCCTGGTCTTTTTGTGTTCTGATATGAAGTGAATTTTGGTCTATTGGAAGGCCTCATGGTAGAGAGAAAGTAGTTAATAATATGGGTTTAATTTGAAATATTGTTATATGGACAAATCTAATATTTAATATAACATTAATTTATATAAGAATATAATAAAATACACAGTGACACGAGTAAGCGAACTGTATGTTTAGTGTTACTATAGTATCATCAGCAGTGTCTAATGTTGACCACCAGATGGTATTGGTTCACTGATTTAAGGACACTTGAACGCCTGAATAACTCTACCAGATATAATCACTGTAAATTATGGTTTGTAAATCTGAAATTCACTTAAACATTAATACCATTAAAAATTAAATAAATAGAATACTTGTAAAAATGAGAGTTTAAAATGGAAACTTAGACTGGCAGCAAGAAACTATAATGAGTTACACTTGTGCCAGGATTCTGCTACCTGTTTAGTTGATCCACAACTATACATCCACTATGACCTTGAGATATAAGCGTAATTGGTTGAAATATAGTTTGATATTTGGTTTACTATTGTTACGACATTTAGATTGCACTTTGTGTACAACATGTGATCTCTTGTCAAGGTGCATACCTTTGTTGATTATAGTTTTGTAAGCAGGGGCGGACTGGCCGTCGGGAGCACCGGGACATTTCCCAGTGGCCTGACGGTCATTCTGGCCTGCCAGCTGCCGCTGTGCAGTCGATCAGGCTGACGTGCAATAGGCTGTTATGCAACTGCGAATTAAAGGTGCTCTAAGTGATGTCACACATTTTTTTAGGCCAAAACATTTTTTGTCACATCCAGCAAACATCTCCTCACTATCCGCTAGCTGCTTGTCCCCTGAACACACTGGAAAAAAACGGGGTCTCTCTAGACACCACAGGCTCCACAAACAACAAGAAAAACAAACTGGGCTCACCCACACCACAAAACACAACAAATATAACATAACAAAACAAAACAAACAACTTTTTTTGACAACAATTTGAACGTCAACAAGAAGTTACGACTCCCGGCATCGCTTAGAGCACCTTTAATTGACGTTCTTATGAGTCTACGAATCAGGCGATCGCGGAGTGAAAATGACACCATCACATGACCAAACATCAGGAAGCACTGCCTAATTGGCTATATCCAGAGGCAGGCTTTATCTTAGAAAATCGTGCAAAAAATGGAGCGTAAACGCAAAGGAGGAGCAGAGACGGAACGTATAAAAAGGAGAAAAGCCCTGGCCACAACCGTGACTCTAAAACCGTAAAACAAACCGAACTGTGAAAAAGTTGAACTGTTCCACCCTAATATCGGACGCTTTCATTCAAAGCGACTTACAATAGATAAAATCTATTTAAAAAAAAAAAACAATAATAATAATGACAAACTAGCACACTGTTTTACATGTGGTGATACAATATTGTTTTTAGTGCCAAAATTGACCAGAACTTGATTTTCCATTTCTAGCCTACAATATGTATGCTTATTTATTTTGAAGGTGACAAAGGAAGCAACAGTAGCACTAGTGCTGCTAGTGCTCCTGCTTTGAACAAGAGGGGGTGGGCAGTTCAGCTTTTGAGTCAGAGCAGGAACCTTCAAGTAAAGTTTAAGCTATAAGCAAAACTAAACATGCTGGCTATACTCTTAGAAAAATATGTGCTTTTATGATATATAAGGTCATCAGTAGTAGGACTGTGATCATTGGGACGTACAATTAATGGCTGCATAATTAATATAAATTATTGAAAGTGCTTATTTCATATTGCAGAGAAACTCAATGTGCAGAGTGAGAGAGGGGGGGGGGTTAAGGGAAAGATGATAGAGACAGTGAATGTCTTGATACTTCTTGATACTTCATTTGATTATTTTGCCCGTCCACAGTCTAAGGATTTTGATTTATTTTTTAAGTATAACCCAATTCTAACAACTGAAAGAGCCAAAGAGTTTAGCAGTCTGGTGGACACATGAATTGGGTGGTGGTGACTGCAGCAGCAGAGGTGGCCTGGGGTGGAGTCAAATTCCCGGCCTGATTTACTGTCCCAGTCCACCACTTATTGTAAGTACATTACGCAGTTATGTTGAAGGACAAACAGAGACAGACTTTTGACATGCCTTGTGTTTTTGTAGTCCCATTGCCATATTTAATTTGATATGAATGTATTTCCCCGCTGGTACCGCTGTGTCATTGTTCGTTAATACTGACGGTTTTCTCATTTTAAGTATTCGAAAACACGTTGCTATTTTCCATTGCAGAAATTATTTATTTTTAAACAACTTGAATTAATTTAAGTTGAAAAGGTCTGCATTAGTCACAGAACATTGTATAATTGTAGCAAGTTTTTCCTGCAAATGTTTCCAAGGTTTCTCATAGATCTAAAGTTGAGATAGATAGTGCTATTCTAAATAATTTAATAAAAAGTCTCACAAGCACGCACGCAACACACACACACACACACACACACACACACACACACACACACACACACACACACACACACACACACACACACACCAAGCCAAGCCAAGCTGGCATTCATACTGCAACAAACATCAGCATCTGGACCTTAAAAATCCATGGTTATAGGCATTGTAGAAATAACACAGTTTAAAGTAGAATGAAACAAAAGCCAATTCATTTTTATGGGTTTTATTTTTCATTTAAAATCTGATTCATACAATGCGTTTCAGATTTTTGAAAAAAAAAAAAAGAAAAAAAAAAAGACAAATTCAAGCAACATGTCATGTGCACTGTGGCTTCTTCAGTTCAAAGCAAAGTTATAAGTGGAGAATATTTTCCACAAAATAATAGATGTTATGTTCATCAGTAAACAGATATCGTTATCTGAAGTCGTCTAAACAATGCCTGTTACAACATTCCAATGTCACTGTTCAAACTTGGGCACAATTTTTTAAATGGCTTTTAGTGCTGTTGCTCTTTTGGAAACAGTGGAATTACAATATCATTCATTTGAAACTTATTCGTATCTTAAGCAGTTAGGCTTAAGATAGTCTTGAAACGTTGAATATACAACTGGTCCTCAAAGAATCTCTGAGTGTAAATTCTGTTTGCCGTTCTCTGCCATTTAACAAAGTTCAATGCATCATCAGCAGTTTGTCAAATTCTGTCTCTGTCTGTGATGAAATACTTGTGTAAATATGTGCAGGGAGAAACACATTTTAAACAGGAAAAAGACAAAATACACATTTAAGGGAACGAATGTTACAATGAAACAATGGATGAACATAAAGTGTATTCATATAGTTGTTATAAAGCATTGTAAAACTGAGGGCCAAACCATTCATTTGATATTCCACATGAGATAATATGAGATCACAGTTCAGAGCATCGGATGATAAACCAACACATGAAATACAGAAAATTAAAGAAAATTAGCATTTGGGTAAGATCACACAAGTTTATAGGAAAAGAAAGGGTGTCAGGTCCATTTTGTATTTCAGTTTGGGCAAGTTTCAAAAACTTTCTGTCAAATTTTTACTATTCAATAATATTTTTATATTTAATTGCAATATCACAATGGAGATCCTTGACAAACTTACATTTAAAATGGGTTTTGATCAAAATGATGTGACTTTAACTTTCCTTCCAGCTAAATTTCCTTCATGAATGCAATTTGTGTTATTCTCGTCGCTTCTTTGTTCATACATATTGTGTACTAATCTATATAAATTGTAAATGATAGGTAGAATAACTGTTTACATTAATATTCAGAATGCTGCAGTATGAAATTGGTTTTTACAGTATAATTTTATAATTGTCACAGTTATGGCTAGTTCATGCAAAAAGTCATTCATAATTTTGATTGTGGAAATCTGTGTATTGGTGCTCTTTGGTGATGTGTCATGAAGCGTTTCATGGCTCAGGTTTGTAGCAGTAGACTCCGTACAATTTCTGCTTTTTGTCTGGGAAGCCAACAAAGCGAACCGCAGCCTCCGTGGGACTGCAGTTCTTCCTGGGCCTGGAGATAGGGTAACGAACGCTACCGTCGGCCAGCCAACCAGCATCACAATGGTCGTATCCCTGCAGCTTCCAGGCAGCATATATATGGCCCACCTTTGCGATCTCAGCTCCGTCTCTCTTACACGCGTCAACAGCATCATCAAAGTTCAGCCTCTTGGGCTGGATCAAGTAGTAAAAGTGTCCTGTCATTGGAATCAAAGAGTTTCAGGATTGTGGACACAGACAAACATTATGCTCCATTTTATACTAGAATTGAATGGTTTAACTCACCTCTAAGGCTGGCTGTGAAGCAGAACACATCATAGCGGCTGTTGGACTTGTTCTGTCGGCCGTAGGTTCTCAGTCCAGCTGAGGTCCTTGCGCCTCCACAGGGCTCTCTGGGTTTGGTGATGGGATACTGCACGGTTCCGTCACTGAGCCAGCCAGCATTGCACCAATCCATCCCATTTCTCCATTCCCAATAGAGCTGCTCGAAGGAGGCGACCACAGCGTCCTGCTCCAAACACGCGGCTTCTGCATCTTGGAAGTTGAGGTTGTACCGACCCAGACGAGGGGAGTATGGGAAAACAACCCCTGTAAAAGAAAGTTAATCTTTCCCTAAAGAAAAGTTCAACTCAGTTTAACATCAGACTGATCTGATGAAGATATTTTAGGACCACCCCACTGAACAAATAAGAAAGATATTAGTAAAACCCTAGGTTTTAGTTTTCTAAGAGCCTCCCTGCTTTGCTGAAAAGATTTTTGTGGTACGGTGTTAGAAGAGAGAGAGACAATTACTTGCAGGTCTTAGGCTTTTCAATCTTAGACTCCATTGTTCCAAGGTTAACAATGGCTAGTTCTGCCAGCCTGTTTCATTATGCTCATGCACCTCACTTTTCTGTGTAAAGAACCCCTTTGTTTCTCTGAAGTTATGGTCTTGGCCAAGAGCACAAATTACAGGATATTACTGGAGAATGAGCAAATGATGAGTGGCAAAAACAAGTGTTGAAAAAAAGTGTCTTCATATTTAAAGTGCTAATGGTGAAGACTATTTATTGGAATGAACAGTTTAAATGTGGCTTATGAACTGTAAAGAGTGAATTAAATATGTTCATACAGCAATGTCAATTTGTTGCATATTACAGCCAGTGCATACATACTGTATATGTCAAAACGTAGACAGGTATGGAAAATATCTACTGTTGGCTTTGGTAAGTGACTTTGGATGAAAAGAGCATGCTAAATATAAATGTTACAGGTAAAATGACAACTTGCTTGACATCATGAAATAATACATGAGACCAGGTAGCATAATAAAGTTACCTTGCAATTCAAGGTCCACTTCAACAGTCTTGTCGTTCATGCCATTGATGATCTCACACTTGTATGTTCCATAGTCGTTCAGATCTAGGTTTGTAATAACTAAAGTTGCATCATTGTCATCCATCTCCAACAGGTAAACGCGGTCCTGGAAATTTCCGTAGGTTCTCTTGTGGAACCCCATGGAGATGAGCACATCAGTTTCTGTAGAGTCATCCTCAAGTTTGGTCCACTTAATTCTGTTTCCAAACATATTGGACTGACCTTCCAGTCTGCAGGGCAGGGTGATATTGTCACCTCTGTTGGCGTAGACCTTAATCCTTGATCCCCTACCTGAAATTAAACCAAATGGGATGTCTATAACAATGGTTTTTGATAAATCCATATATTTTGTCTTTTGATTGTGAAAAAGACTACAGTAGCCACAAAAGAAAGAAACGCAGTTCTTAGCAGAAACAAATAATCTAATTATGATTTACTGGAATCAGATGATGTGCTTGCAGAAGAACCACAGACACCATTTTCCCATTTTAAATGAAGACAAATGTTCCCTCCTTAAAGCTAAACTTTTTGCTCACAGTTGCTGTTACTATATCTCTTGTACGAGCTGCTATGTCTGTTTGTGCTTAAGGGAAAATTTGTCTCATTAAGCTCCTTAAGAAGTTTCCTGATCTATGTCTGAGTCTTGGAGACCCCAGTCCATCACAGCTCTTGATGGAATAATTGATGGATACCAAGGAAACTAAACCCGACCCAAGAGTTCTCCTGGCAAGCTATACTTCTCCATCAAAGTATCAATTGCACAGCAGGCATTATTAGATTTAGCTTAATGCAGTATGGAGTCTCATTTTCCCAGTGGTTTAAACTGTCTACAGATGCATTTTGCCAAATTATTCAACCATTTTATTTTAAAGAAATTAATAATTTTGTACAGCAAGGACACAATAAATGAATCAAAGGTGACAGTAAAAACATATATGATGTTAAAAAAAGAGTTCTACCTTAAAGGTGTCATATGATGTGATTTCAAGTTTTCCTTTCTCTTTGGAGTGTTACAAGCTGCTCGTAAATAGATAAGATCCCTAAAGTTGCAAAGACTAAAGTCTCAAACCCAAAGTTGAGACTCGTCCATTCCCCACTAAAATGCCTAGTTTAAACATGCCCCCACATCTATGTCACTGTGTGGAAAGATTTGTATAACATCAACCAATATCTACATGCAAAGAAAGGCATAAATTTTATTCTCAATGTAGTATTGTTGCTGCTGCCACCGCCGCTATGTCATGGAGGTACCATGTGTTTCGTTGTGAAAGCAAAACTACTTTGTTTGGTTTTCCAAAAGAAGACACAACTAGAAATCAATGGTTAAGTTGTTTTACAACACTGTTCCAGAACAGTTAAAACCAAATATTTGGATGTGTGCAACACATTTTACGGAGGATGAGGACTGTTTCCTGGGAGAGTAGCCTAAAAAAGCCAGTGTTCTGCCAAATAATGCTGACTCACAGTCTGTAAGTACGTTTTCATATTTAAAAGATTTGCCACTGATGATTCAAACATGAGTTCTGAGCTGTGTAGAGTAGCACGTGTTGTTTGTCATTTCTCTGATCACAAATGCAGACATGGTTTTATGTTTACGCAGCATGATGCAAGGCAAAGTGTAAAAAGACAGTATAAGTCATTATAATCAATTATGTGCCCACTGGATGCTACAGATGCGTCATTTATAATGGGTTGTATTGGTTTTTTCTCGTCACCCCAGAACATGGCATCACAGTATGGTAAGGGGCTTAACAGTTCTGTCACATACTTAAGGTATTTGGCCAATCACAACGCACTGGATAGCTGGCCAAGCAAAAAGAAGAAGAAGATGCGTCAGGCGCCTGTTGTCGAAAAGAGAATGCAGTTCGGACATTGCAGTGAAAATCAGAGGTAAAAAACTACTCCGTTCAGTTTCTTGCACAGACCAATGGTTTGTCTCTTTACACATAAATGTATCATCACAAGCCGCAGTTTTTAATTTGTGTATGTTTTTGGACTCCCAAAGCTGTGATTTCCACCCACTTACATCATAAGACTGATAGACTGCAACGGTTTGAGTTCAGAATCTTCATTTGTGTTCTACTGAAGAAACTAAGTAACCTACATCTCTGATGCCCTGGGGGTAAGCAGATAAACATATTTTATTTAATTAAATTATTTTTAATTAAATTAATTATTTTATTTATTAAATCCTGCTCTTTTTAACTTTCTGTTAATCAAAAACTATATCATTGTTTCCGGAGCACAGATGTTTTGAACTGTGATAATAATAATACATGTTTCTTCATCACAAATCAATACAGTGATTGGAACAATCATGTGACACTGAAGACCAGAGTAATTACTGCTGATGACTTTTCCATCCCGTGAATGAATTACATTTAAAATTTAATTAAAATAGACAACACTTATTTTAAACTGTAATCTTCTTCTTATTATTATTATTTTTACTTTATTTTGTACAGTTTTTACTGTATTTTTTTTGATTAAAAATGCAGCCTTGGTGAGCATAAGAAACTTCTTTGAAAACATTCAAGACATGTAACTACTCTAAATATATAAAGTAAAATGTTCATGGTGTCTTAGCTCATGATATCTAATGCATTAATGTTAATGTATTGAAACTTATTGTAAAGTGTTACCAAACAACAACTTTCAATGAATCCTATAATACCATGCATAATAATCTAATTATTTTCAAGTATTCTCTGATATGAGTTCTTGATCTGAAAAGTACATTTGAAAAGTACAGTTTCTTCAGCCACATTGTCTTCCAGCCTGTGACTTCTGCAGAGCAGTTTTTAGCCTTAGGGTTTTGTGCTTCTGACCAACATGTTTTACAACTAACCTTAACATTCAGATGCAATGTATCTGCAGAAAAACCTTTCCCACATGTCTGAAACAAACATGGGACTCATTAGCAGGTACTCAAGACTTTCTCCCTTATGCTTCAAACCACTTACCTTCACTTAGTCCACTATTACTCTTTACTCAGCTGAGCTGGAGCCTTTCCACATATAGTAACATGCCCAAGATGTGCTCAGAATGAATACACATGGTACAAACATCTGAATGTTTCATGGATCAGAAGCCACGTTAAACTGTACTGTTTCCACCTTTAACTATACAACACATCATTCACATTATGACCAAATAATTAGAGATTATCCTCTTTTGTTGTTGTTGTTGATGTAATTAAAACTGAGCCCTACAGTCCTTTCAATTATTAACACCACACATCTGTTCCTGTTTTACACTTCATTGTGAGTCATGCACTCTCTCTCACACATTCTTCCTATTAAACTCTCACTTTGGAGACAGTGTGCCAAAGATACAAGATTGAACCAGAAAGAACAGATGTAAAATCTCTCAGAAAAAAAAAAACCAATTGATTAAGTACAACTTTCTTTTTTATAATAGGCTTTTCAGATTTGGTCTCCACACATCTCTTTGTTGGTAGAATACATGGAAATTATTGTACCAATTTTCCACAACTCTCAAATATCATCCCAAACCCACTAACTGATAATGTTATCCATATACCCAACTCCCACCAGTCAAGTAAATCTCCATGCAAGTAAACACAAGGAAAGTGTATACTCTTGAACATCAAAATATAAGTGCTTGGGTAGTTGAAATATTTATAAGTGCCTCTTTCCTACCCTTTAAGAACTCAGTAATTTGGTTTATCGTAATAAAGTAGTAATAATATATACATTTTTATAATAATATATATTTTTAAATAATAACAATAATAAATTTATTTTTTGAATAATAATTTAGAGAAAATTGTAAATTTTTGTAAGAAATTAAACACACACACACACACACACACGAACGCACGCACGCACGCACACACACACACACACACACACACACACACACACACACACACACACACACACACACACACACACACACACACACACACACACACACACACGAAATAAGGTTATATAACCAAGTAATTAGAGACATTTGTAAACTGAAAGCTAAAAGGGTGTTATACATTTACATTATAATCATTCAATTAACATGGCCATTTAATAAATGTATTTGGGATCCACTGGCATCTTGAACACATCTGCTGCATAAACAATGGGGTTGGAGTCCTTTACAATTCAAATTATGTTGTGTGAGGTACACAACACTACATGCATGAAAATACCCTGATTAGGGCTTTGCATCTGTGCATACAAGTATCATATGGAATCATTCCCTCACACGTGGACAGTTTTGATGGCTAAACTTCCTACACTTTTCTGAACAAGCAGAGGTCAGTATGAGCTATGAGCATGAATTATTGCACACAACTGGATGGGGCTCCTATAATCATCTTACTTGTGTATTGACATTTAGGGTCTCTCTCTCTCTTTATATGTATTATAGTCCATTTTTTGAATGTCTCTTTCACTATTTTCCCCTTTCTCTCAACCATCACACACAAAGCCATGCTCTTTCTTTTCAACCCCCCCCCCCCCCACACACACACAATCACTATGTCTGACTAATGGCTGCATTAGGTCTTGAACAGAGCCTCTGTGAATCAGGCCCATCTTGAGCAGTCTCTAAGAGCCCAAAACCATACAAATCCTTCACTCCTTCCTCCATTCCCACCTCTTCTCTGTTAGCCCCAGCCCAGCCCAATACATGCAAACCTATCACTTTACAGGCCACTACATTAGAAGCAAAATTACTGCTTTCAGCAAGGGATTCTTTACATTTTCAGAAGCTGTTAATCTTGCTGTAGCTCCTGTCAAATACATACATTCAGTAGCATCAGTGTAAATTCTGAGGATTTGGCAACACATATACAGCTGCGTACTGACAATATAAAGGTCCACCTTGTCTCCTTAGCTACCAATATGCTCATGACATTACTGGCCATTAGAAGCTAATCTTGCATTTATCCTCAAAGAAAGGTATTAGATCTGCACTGTATGTGATCAGCAAAGCCACTTTTCACAGTCAGTTTGGTAATGACTCACATTCCCCACTATCTGTCAACAACTGTTAAACAACTGCTAAAGTACCTGCAGCACATGGTTTAGAGCTTATGAAAGTCTGTGGTGAGCTGAATCTTTGTGGCTGTGTGTGTGCATTTGTATAGTGGGAGGAGTCTTTTAGAGATGAATAGTGAAATATTGTCTTAAAATCCGGTTATAGTAATAGCATAGAAGAAATTATGTTCATCCATTGGGGATCTTATTCCACATTCTTATTAGCATCTGATTGTTTAATAAAAAATAAATAATAAATTTTTTTTACAATTTATGCTGTGAAGTTTTTCAGTATAACATTTATCTAGCACGCGTTCATGTGCACAGATGCAGACGTGCATGCTGAACCATAATTTCATTCATTCATTCATTCATTCATTCATTCATTTATTCATTCATGCACGAGGGGATCAGAAGCAGTTCTTACCTTGTGCTTCGACTTGTAGACTGCTTGCAAACACCACCAGTGTCAAGGAAAACAGAGCGATCATCTTGTCTTTTTTGTTCTTTGCCTTAAGGCCCTTTGACTAGAAAAAGCAAAAGAACAAAAAACGAGGGGAAAGAAAAAAAAGAAGTCAGGTAATGAATATGAAAGGGGTATGGAAAAATACTTTTTTTCCTCTTGTTGTCGATGAAGAGGTGGAGGTGTTGGTAGTTGTGCCACAAGAAAGATTGGGCTCCTCAGAGGTCCATACAAAAGGCTTATATTGAAGCCTTGGCCAATTTTGGCCACTCCCCCTCCCCTTTGAGAGAGATGAAGCCCATCACCCTACATTTGTGTGTGTGTGTGTGGACACCCTCATTTAAGAACAGCTTCCCTTTCTGCCATGTGTGGTTCTTCATTTAGAATAAAGGGGAGACGTGCAGACTAAAATGTGCCGTTTGTGCTAGCTGCATTATGGTTAGCAGTAATTATTTAAAAATGCCTTTAAATTCAGAAAAGGAAGCTTTAAATATTGGAAATATATATATATATATATATATATATATATATATATATATATATATATATATATATATATATATATATATATATATATATATTGCCTAACAAAGGACTGTGTGACACAATATGTTTAGACACTCCAAACTTTTTATAGTTATTTATATACCTTTATCTAATAGTGAGGTTGTGTTAGAAAACCTCTTTAAATATTTCTTTCTCAACATGTAGTCTTGGCACTTCAAAGCAAATCTGTCAAATAGTGATAATGTCTCACTGGAAACAATGGACTCTCCACTAAGAATATATTAATCAAAAACACTGATCACCATTTATATGCTCTCCAAATGAATAATTACACCTCTTCACCTTCTTGTAATACATGTCTAGTGCAATGTGACTTTGCTGATTGATTTTGCATTTGCTTATGCCTGCTGCGTTGATGTTTTAAACCAAAGCCTGCTAGGCAGATTAATGATCAACCAAGAAATCCAACAAACACCCACCTTCCCATGTGCCCCTCTTTTCGGTTCCTCTTGAAAATTCTTCTTTACCTAGCATAACCCTCATTGCAGATTAATTAATGGATGCTTGTATTGATAAGGTAGGTACGTGGTAAAGATATAACCTAAAAAAAAAGTGTCTCTAAAAAGACCTCATTGTCATTGGAGAGATATGAGGATGTGGAAGGAGAATGGTCTGTCAGGATGTTTTCTTAGTGGTCCCAAATGGAGTGATGGTGAAAGGGAGTTACAGTACCTGTTCAATGCAGATGATGTTTTTAGCCCTGTCACGGTTATTACAACTGTGATTTATAGACTGTAGGTGAGAAAGGTATATGTTCCATCCCCACAGGGCCTCGTGGTACTGACTAAAGGTCCATCATATGTTCCACACCCTGAAAAAAAGCACACAGAAGACATGGGCCATTTTGCCAATACCATCACAGTGACTGATTTACACAAAAACTGCGGAAAATGAGGAAGCGCCTCTGGATTGGAGCATGACGTACTGGAAATCTCACCTTAGCGTGGATGACTCATTTTCATTTGTTTCATAAATATTTTAATTTTCACTTATGTTCTGAATGGTAATAATGTGGGCCTTAAACACTTGCCAATGTTTGATTACACCAGATGATGTGACGAGTTGCTTATTATTTTGTTCCAAATGTTTGAAAACAAAAGAACCAATCTGCTAATATAATAATTATTGTGGTTATAAAAACTAGTGTGGGCAGTTTGTTTGCTTGCTCTTTACTGGTTAAGGTGATTTGGTTAAAAATGCTGTTTTGAGTTATTAAGTTAAAGGAAAACTGTATGACTGACTAATGTACAATGGCAAATGAGAAAAAAAAGCTTTAAAATATACTGCATAGATCTTTAAAAGTCATGTTAAAGTCAATGAACGAAGGCAATCATGATATATGACCAATTTGTTATCTCTATTGAAGATAAATAATATAGCTTAATCCTGGCCTAAATCCTTCTGCTTTAGTCATTATGAAAGTTAGGCTAGGGAGTTAAAACTATGGCTGGTTGTACTGCACAGTATGTGGCTATAAGCCATAGTGCACATCTGGAGCATTTATGTTACATACAACTATACAGGTCATCCTGGTTTATTCAGATTCACAGTTTTCAAGTTTTTGTTTTTTTACTTTTGAAATTCTCCTAATTCTGCCTAGTGATGGCAAAATAATAAAAACACAAGCTTTTACAGCAACACCTACCAAACAAGCCTGTCAGTGTTTAATAGATGATGCATGCTACTCACCTCATGCTGAAGGAAACATAAAATGAAAAATCATCAGCAGAATGTATACAAATATATTTTCCACACAATGGAAGTTATAGGCCAGGGCTATCATTTTTACTCTCTCTTTTTTTATTCTTAATATAAAATAAAAATCAATCTGTTCCTCACACAGAGCTATCATAGGATTCAGAAGATTTTAATTTTAATTGTTTTATTTACTTATTTATAAAGCACAAATAAACACAACATGAGTTGAACACAGTGCTGTACACAAGAGGAGAGGTAAATAAACAAACAAACAAACAAATAAAATAAAATAAAATAAAATAAAATACACTAATACATAAGTATAAATGAGACCAAGAATTATAATGTATTAAATGCAAGAATAAAAAGATGGGACTTTAATTTAGATTTAAAATCATACATAGAAGATGCGGATCTCACTGATAAGGGAAGCCTGTTCCATAACCTAGGACCTCCAACCGCAAATGCACGGTCACCTTTCAACTTCAATCTTGATCTTGGATATGACAGAGTAATACTGTCTGAGGATCGCAAACATCTGGCAGACCCATTACCATTAACAAGATCTGACAAATAGGAAGGCGACAGACCATTTAAAGACTTAAAAACAAACAGCAACATTTTTAATTCAACTCTGAAATGCACTGGCAACCAGTTTAGAGTAATTAAAATTGGAGTAATGTGTTGTGGCTGTGGCATTTGAAGTTGTGACATGGAGGATTTGGTAGTCCAATATACAAGGAGTTACGATAGTCCAAACGTGATAAAAGAAAAGCATGTATAACTCTTTCATGATCTTTAAAAGATAGAAAAGATCTAACTTTTGACAGAAGTCTAAGATGGAAAAAACATGATTTAACTACTAAGTTAATATGTTGATCAATTTAAAGGGAGGAATCAAAAATAACTCCCAAATTGTTCACCGTTGGTTTGATATAAGAGTTTAAATGACCACAGTTACTATTCGGGTTTCCTTTACCCACAAAGGGTCTAAAGACAATTGCTTCCGTCTTTCATTTATTTCAATGCAAAAAAAATTTTGGACATCCAAGATCTTACATCAGCTAAGCATGCAAGCAATGTTTCTGAATTATTCTTTCATTTGCTTTAAAGGTAAATAGATTTGGGTGTCATCAGCATAAAAATAAATGGACACACCCTGCTTCCTAAAATTTAACCTAATGGAAGCATGTACATTGAAAACAAGATGGGAGCCAAAATAGAGCCTTGAGGAACACCAGAGGTAAGATGAGCTACAGATGAAACAATACGACCAATACCTACTGAAAAGGTTCTGTTACTAAGATGAGATCTGAACCATCTGAGGGCTCTTCCTTGGATGCCCATACACTTTTCAAGGTGCGATAAAAGAATGCCTTGAAACTTGGATTAATCTGATCCATTCAAATGAATTTTCTTCTTTTAAAACTTTTTTATGAGCCAAAGTTTTTGTGGAACAGACTTTCATTGGAGGGACAGTAATCTTTCAGGTTTCTTAAACATATCTTCCTCATGTCTTATGGGTTTGGAATGACATGAGAGTGATCTATTACTTCGACAAACCCCCCCCCCCACCCCAACCCCACATGCCCCCCATCAATTAATCCCTTTTTCCTTTAGAGGCATGGGTATCCTTATAGATATTGCCCCTGTGCACAGATTAATCTTGATAACCAATAACAAAAGATCCTAATTTGATATGCTGCACAGTGCTTTGCAGTGGGAAAGCTCCTAAAACAAACCAGGCACTCAAGTGTGTTTGTGTGTGTATGTGTGCGTGGTGGCAGGACCAACAGTGGAGGAAAATCATGTAGCTTTCCCACATAACATATAGGGTTCCTACTGCACAAGTACAGTTATTAAATGACTCATACGTTAATATGTCTCTGACTCAGTGAGTGAGTAAGCATGTAAGGAAGCGTAACTAAACGTATGTGTAGATACAGTTGTACTGTGTATTAAAAAGCAATGAGATAAATCTCATCTGCCCCACCTAGGACCCTTCCCCAAACTTGCACCATTTTAGAGCCAAGTGTCTGAGTTTCTGAGCACAAAAACAGCTGGCCAGCAGTTTCCATATCATACAAATGCTCTGTGCTTGCTGCATTTGGCAGGATGGTATAGTTCCCATCACTGTCATGCTGTTTTCTGGTCACCTGCCATAATGGCTTTAGGAGCACAGCCAATACAACTAAAACATGGGCAAACAAGAGACTGCTTATGTAAAACGCTGAAATACCAGGTTTGATAACATTCAAATCTTGTGGAATGAAAAAAAAAAGCTTTTAAGTAGAGTGTTCATATGTGACTTCAATTGGCTTATGAATGAAATAAGATGCTGGAGTTGATGTTTTCCTGCAGCACTAAATGTCCTTTCAACAGCTACGTGGAGTTGTGACCGGTGACCCTTGAAACGTGAGCTCATGTGTTACCCATACGTCATGGTTGAAACAATAATTAGAAACACAGGCGCTACTCTCATGGGTAAGTTGTGTGACGTGCACACACACCTCAAAGGGCTTCACTGGCGCATGGGAGACAAAGGCCCTAGTATGATTTTCATTGCTCCAGATTTTCCTGTGACTTCAAAACACAAATAATGAGATACAAAGACTGATTACTGTTAAAATGGCTCATAAAGTGGATTGTATCAGCAGTAAAAGCCCTCTAGAGAAGCAGGAGAACAGCGCAGAAGGTGCTGACTAATTGTGGGAGTGTGGGATGATGCACTGCTAATGTCAGCATATAAAGATCATCAGATCAGATGAGATGAAGGGAGTATCTCATGTGATGTCAATACGGATTAATTGAGTCCCCGTATGCATTTCAATTGTTGTGCTTTGACATGTTTGGCACAATTGTGTGGTAATGCCATCTGTGATCAATGCTTAGCATATAAGGTGATGATGGCATTGTGGGCCTTCATTGCTTCCAGATACTTGTCACTGTTTGAGTCCAAAACCATCAAAAGGGTGGCCTAGATACAGTTTGGTTAAATAATGGAAATCTGACCCTTCAGCTGTAAAACCACTGGGGCATTTGGGGTTATTAAACAGTTGCATTTTGCACTAGTACAAAGCTCTTTGGTAAGAGGAAAAAAAAAATCTTTCTCCAAATTCAGAACTCCCCCCCCCCCATTTGCAGCATCAACTCGCTTATGATCACTCAGACTATACACAAACCTTACTAATCCAGGGGTCTTTAAACTTTTTAAGTCAAAACTAGAGACCCCCTATTACATAATGTATAAAACTGTTGCATTTTGTGCAGTTACTGATTTATAAATGGGCAAAAGGTAAGATGGAATTCTTATATATATATATATATATATATATATATATATATATATATATATATATATATATATATATATATATATCTTTTTTTTTATTAATTTAAATTTATTAATAGACGACTACTTTCATAAAATACATATACATATCAGTTGTGCTTTTGTCTTCCAATAATATGGCTTAGTAAAATATACATTTAAATGCTCATTGATCAAAGCTCTGTAGTTTGTAAAGGGTAAGTTCTCCCAAAAATGAAAATTCTCCTAATTAATTACTCACCTTCATGTCATTCAAACCCTGTACAACCTTCGTTCAACTTCGGAACACAAATTTAGGTACTTTTGAGTCTTATTACTTAGGACTGGTATGGAAGAGAATAAACTGTTGAATAAAGTAATTATTTTTGTTTTCTTTGCACACAAAAAGTATTGCTGTAGCATTAATAAAATTAAGATTGAATTACTGATGTCACATGGATTATTTTTTACAATGTTCTTACTGCGTTTCTGGCCCCTGAATGTGATATTTGTGTTGTTGTCTATGGAGGGTTGTTCAGAAAGCTCTCAGATTTCATCAAAATCTCTTCATTTGTGTTCTTATGGTTCTTAAAGGTCTTGAATGAAATTAGGGTGAGTATTTAATAAGAGAATTTTCACTTTGGATGTACTATGCCTTTAATGTAACGGGCAAAATAATGCAATGCAATACAATAATGACTGAGAGATTACAACTGAACATTTCTTAAAAGCCTGTTGTATCATATTTAACTGTTAACTGTCACTGGCCCACCGGTGGGCCCATTTGTCATTGCATGTTTAAAACAATTATATACTATACTTAACCTGATCTAATATTGACAAACAATATATCGTTGGAAAGCTCTAAGTGTGTACTTTTCATATTTGAACACTGTTTTGCAGGAAATATTATGTTGTGTCAAACATTGATCAATTTGTGACAAGAGAAAGTAACGAAAAAATCAAAACTATACCAGGAGTTGTGACCTTTGTTATGAAAAACCCATAAACACACTTACAGTGACTTAAATTTCAGTTTTTATACTAATAATCCAAACTAAATATATTTTCTAGTATTTGTCCAAAAATATTGAGAATACAATCGAAAATTTATATATTTTTAATGGTTGATGTAATGTGTCAAGTGGGAACAAGTGTCCTTTAGGAATCATCAACTGGGCATGAATGTCACCTAGTGGCCTTTGTTGGTATAACAGCTCATAAAAATCTCATTTTTTAAGATATTAGTCTCAAATTTGGAACACAACTTCTTTAGAACTATGGCTTTTATTTCATATAATCTTTAGGGTGAACCAAATTTTTATTTATATATTATTTTAATAAAATATGATTTTTTTATTGCATTACTTTTTTATTACAATAAACTTAAACAGCTATAACTTTTTTATTATTTAATTTTTTAACTACAGACACCTGTACAATAAACCTCAAAGTCTCTTCTTTAAAACAAGACCAGAATGAGGATTATATTCAAAAGCGTTCCAGAATTACATTCATTTCAATTTCAACATTAACTTTGCAGGCCTACACTCAAAAATGTGCGTGACAGTTAACAGGTTAATGCTCACATTTTAATATGATTTTATGTCTGTGAGTGTGTGTGTGTTACATGTGTATCAGTCATGTGTTGTTGATAATTTAGTATCAAATATGATACAGATAAGGTAAATGATAATTGGTGGACCCCCAGAATGGTTTATCAAGTGATTTTGGGTCCATTTAATAAGAAGACGACATAGGTACCAAATATATGATGTATTTTTAATGTTTTCATAAATTAAAGCAATATGAATTCATCAGAATATAATGAGTTTCACAGTTTTTCCCTCCTCTCTCCAACCCGGCTCTCCATCTAGGCTCTAGGAGCCCATGACAGTGAGCAGGCTTCAATTTTTTTCTTTTATTTTTTCTCTCCATGACTGGCTTTAAAAAACTGTTAAAGTGTAGAATGTGCTATCATGCCTCGTACAACATTTTTATACCTTTAAATCATGCAACCATGTAATGCTCAGAATTTGGCATTCTGCTATTGGCAGCACTCTCTGCCAGTTCTTACTAAGTGACTTAAGCCCGCACTGACAGCATAAGCATAACACTGGATTTCTGGGCATGGCTTTATTGACCATATTTTTTGTAGTTATGTAAGTGTTGGTGTTGAGAGTAAACGCTGGCATGCAGTGTTTGATGTAATTGAAATAATGAGATCATTGCCAGGCTTATGCTGTAGAAAGAGACCAGTGGAATAGACAGTGTAATTGAAGAGTACATTACTGTTTGGAAACATGATCTGGCAGTTGTCTGTTCTTGCACATCTCTATGGTGTATAGTCACTAATTTGTGTTCTTTGTGGTTTTGATAAAACAGTCACAAAAATAGGTGTTGACATCAATATAGCATTAGCCTGAATGAAAAACAGATGGGTCAAGCTAGATTTTAGAAGAAGAATAGTAGCACTCCAATATTATGAAAGAGTAACACTCTTTTATAGCAGTTGAACAGCTTGACTATTTAAGCAACAGCACACTGAGTTCAAGGCTTTGGCTACAGGAAATTATACTTCAAATATATGCCTTTAAACCCTACTATTAAAGTAGACTGATGACCAGTCCTGGAAGTGCCTCCCAGTATTCGACTGCCACTACACCTGGATGCGTACTTGAATAACCTATTCCCCATGCAGTCA
Source organism: Carassius carassius (assembly GCF_963082965.1). Classification (NCBI taxonomy): domain Eukaryota; kingdom Metazoa; phylum Chordata; class Actinopteri; order Cypriniformes; family Cyprinidae; genus Carassius; species Carassius carassius. The sequence goes on along the minus strand of NC_081759.1, from coordinate 23,828,947 downwards.
GTTACTGAATCTGGGAAACTCTTCTCCATAAGGATGACTGTTTTTTAAAGAGTGTAGTGTATATTACAGGTTGGATGTGGTGTTCTCCACTTCACAATGGCTGTGTTCCCATTGCTTGTCACATCCAAGAGAAACTGGAGCACATTTCCTGACCAGCCTGAGGACTTACTTAAAATGAGTAATGCCCACATATTTCTTTCTGCATTTTCTTTGCCGACTATTGCAGTACACTGATCCACTAGATGCCACAGAGAGATCTTAATGTTCATAAAAAAGCATTGAAGCATAAAACCATTGTACACGTACCACCTTTCCATTGAACCTCCAAATATTTTATATTGTATAGTACATAACCATTTTTTGATAATCATAAACATTTAATGACTGCAAATACTTAAACGGATCTTCATTAAAACATATTCTGTTTTATTTTTTTGAAAAGGGGTTGTGGGGGTAAATGCAAAAAAAGGAAAATAAAATGAACAAATGAATAATCTGGCATGAGTGAAAAATAGCTTCACATTATGTGAAAATAAAATTGTCAAGAACAATCAAAACAAAGCACTCAAAACTAAAATGTACACACTTTTCCACCTGTATTTGAATTACTACTCACATATATTAATTTTTTATAGCATAAAATGCTGGATGGAGACCTCACAATAGGAAAATAGTTTTTACCCAAAATGTGCATAAAATGAACATAGTTGCTTAGGATACAGTTTGTATTTGGTAAAAAGACAAACTACGGACACACATTTTCCAAATACATTTCTAAATGTGCATAAAAAAAAGAAAAAAAAATGTTTTCTTAACAACTTCTGGTTTCTGGTTTGCAACTTTGGATGGAAACATAGTTTTTGGATGGTGTGCCTACATCAATTGATATTAATGCAAGTCATAATCATAGTGAAAAGTTATAGAGGAAGTGCAAATCTATTATTTTTTTTAAGATTTGTAATTAGTGACAATCAGCAGGGTTGTGACTTGTCAGAAGACTCAAAGCTGATTTACACCTTTGTTTGACTTTTCCCGAGAGTGGCTGTTTTGATGACAAATTTAGACTACAAATCTTTTTTCTTCACTTTTCATTTATAAGTGTATGAAATATGTTCATCATGTTCTGTTTCATTTTCTGACCCCTCTGAAACAGTTCAAACACAAGGGCACAGATAATGGTATACATTACAGTCAACAATACTCTTCTGGATCTCCTTAAAAGGACGGAAAATGGCCCTTAAAGCCATGAGAACAGCTGCTGGTATGGTGCCAGGAGCTCACAAAGCACAAGATGATGACTAACTGACAACAGACTTGGTTCCCTCATGTCTGAAATAAAGAACATGATGAAAAAGACAATGTTGACGTAGGTGCCAAGGAGAACAGGAATAAAAGTCTGGTAAACTGATTTAGATTGCGGTTTCACACAAGATGAAACTCTCACAACCAGAAAAGGTAAATACAGCCAATTGTGTTGGTTGAGATATAAATGATGACCTGAGATGTCAGGTTTAGGAGTGTCCTCTCGAGTTATTAGCAAGGTTGGCTAGTTTGGACTCAGAGCAAAGACTTGGGAGAAATCAACTGTTGTGAAGAAAGGAGTCATTGTTCTGTTTGGCTAATGCTATGTTGAGTGAAGAAGACAGTGGATGAATGGGAAATTGGGTGGACCTAATGGATGATCCAGGACCCATGAGCCCCAGCCGCGTTTACAGTGACACATGATTGTTTTGCATAAATGCAGTTTCAACATTTCAAACAATCTGTTTATCTACTGACCCCAACTCCAACGTCTGCCAAAGACATGGGTGGTGGTCTGCACCACCACCTCAGCTAAACATCCAAACCTGTTAATGAAATCCAGGCTGCCCATTGTTCTCTTTTGTTTCATATTACTGTTGTGTCATTTAGTTGAGATTTAACTGAAAGCAGTGGACAAATGTGAAACATCTGAAAATAACAACAACAAAATTAGGTTTGTTTGCATGAAAAAACACAGACACACACACACACACACACACACACACACACACAAACACACACACACACACACACACAAATATATATATATATATATATATATATATATATATATATATATATATATATATATATATATATATATATATATATATTTGTGCACTTGTGCAGTGTCATAACAATAGAAGAAATTTAGAACACAAAAAATGGATCATAATGCTCTTTGAGAATTTAGCCTATAAGATAGACATGCTGAGGTAGAGCATATTGTACAGCATGTGAAGCCAAAAACCATTAAGTGAATTGTTCCTTAGATGGCTGTCATCATTCATCTCATTGAGTTTGGAATTGATGTAATTAATCGCAAATCTTATATTCGCTGAAATTTTCTTCTCTATATATTTACATTTTATGTATTGTCTATGTATGTGTCTATTCATTAGGGGTGTAACGGTACGTGTATTCATACCGGACCATTTCGGTACAGGGCTTTCGGTATGGTGCACGTGTGTACCGAATGACCGAATGCAATATTTTGTGTGCGGAACAGAGGTACATTTTCATGTTTCCAAACGAACATATTAAGTGGCGGAAGTCTCCGCGTTCAGCGCAAATCCCGCCCTGCAGCTGATTCTAAGGCCGGTAACACACTGGCTGTGTGGCGTAAGCATGTCGCTTCTGCTGCGTGTCAGTTACGTGACGGCTGCTTCGCATTTTCTGTGTCTTTACACACCAGAATCGTGCCTGACGCGGCGCTGGCGCGCTGCTGCTACTGTAGGTGACATAGAGGGAGGCCGCCGAGGCGCCGACAGACCAGGATCTTGTCTTCACGACAACAATATCTATACTTCAGGTTGAGCATAAATATAAAGCCTACTGATAAAGGAGACCGTCAACAGTATTGACGGCAAAATAGACTATGTTTGACAGGTGCAATATGCCAGTGTGTCACCGGCCTAAGGTTTTCAAAAGGCATCACGCGAGTATGAACATCAATACAACTAGGGAAAAAACGATTGTAATTGAAACGCAGCTCCTGTCGGCATTTAAACAGACCTTTGCTCTTAATTCCGATTGTTCCAACGCAATAACGAAATCTGAGCAGGTCTAAAAACTGAAACTGTTGATGCTGCACTTTACACTTTGGAAAAGTTATATATATATTTTTTAAATATGAGCAGGCCTACAAGCTGGGATTGGTAATGCTGCACTGTAATCATAGTTATTTATTTATATTTTTCATTATATTTTATTATATAATATTGGTTTGAGACAGAGTATTTTATTTAGTGGAGAACTTTGCAGCAGTATTTTATTTCTTATTCTTTTTTATGTTCTATATATTTTATTAAAAAGTATTTAAAAAAAAGTGTAAACAAATTGTTAAAAAAGTTTATAGTAATAAACAACCTGCAGTTTAATGTTTGCATTTCTTTCCCTTACTGTACCGCAAATGAACCGAACCGTGACTTTAAAACCGAGGTATGGACCGAACCGTGATTTTTGCGTACCGTTACACCCCTACTATTCATCCATCTAACCATTCATCTATCTAGCATGCTCAAGAAATGTATTGTATTCATTTTTATTGATTTGAAGTCTTGGAATTCAATTGCAAAGTCTTCCTAAGAATAAAAGGAACACAAATATAAAGACTATATATTCAAGTTTTAAAAGGCCTCAGCAGTTATCTTCAAAAATCACAGACTATTTTAAATGTTAAAAAATCTATGGCCCAGAAGTTTATCCAGTTTGTTCTTACTCCCAAGAAGTTTAAAAACAAAAGTGCCTTCACTGATCTGTGAGCACCTAACCCCTACCCTAAACCGAACAATTATAAAATACAATAACAGGCAAATAAATGGTAAATATTGCACAGTAAAATGTATACAGTATATTGCAAAATCTGAGCAAAAAATTATAAAATTATTTGTGTTCCATTCCAAGTCTTCTAAATCTATACAATTTTAATTGCTGAAAATTTGCTCATTCCATTAATGCCGTTATATATCATTTTAAGGATAAATTCAAACTTTAGCTTGAGATGAGACAGTCATGACTCATGAGACACATGAGAGTCAACAGTATTTCACAAACAATGCTGATGTAACACTTCTTTTTTTCCCAATATGTTTGTGGTTTGAGCATTATAGTGATAGAGACAACAATCAATTTTGGGTCTGCAATCATTTGGCTTCAGAGGATTAATATATATATAAACCTGATTCCAAAAAAGTTGGGACACAGTACAAATTGTGAATAAAAACAGAATGCAATGATGTGGAATTTCCAAATTCAATATTTTATTCAGAATACGACATAGATTACATATCAAATGTTTAAACTGAGAAAATGTATAATATTAAGGGAAAAATAAGTTGATTTTAAATTTCATGTCATCAACACATTTAAAAAAAGTTGGGACAAGGCCATGTTTACCACTGTGTGGCATCCCCTCTTTTTTTTATAACAGTCTGCAAACGTCTGGGGACTGAGAAGACAAGTTACACAAGTTTAGGAATAGGAATATTGTCCCACTCTTGTCTAATACAGGCTCCTAGTTGCTCAACTGTCTTAGGTCTTCTTTGTCGCATCTTCCTCTTTATGATGCGTCAAATATTTTCTATGGGTGAAAGATCTGGAATGCAGGCTGGCCATTTCAATACCCGGATCCTTCTTCTACGCAGCCATGATGTTGTAATTGAAGCAGTATATGGTCTGGCATTGTTATGTTGGAAAATGCAAGGTCTTCCCTGAAAGACACGACATCTGGATGGGAGCATATGTTGTTCTAGAACTTGAATATGCCTTTCCAGATGTGTAAGCTGCCCATGCCACACACACTCATGCAACCCCATACCATCAGAGATGCAGGCTTCTGAACTGAGCGCTGATAACAACTTGGTTTGTCCTTGTCCTCTTTAGTCCGGATGACATGGCATCCCAGTTTTCTAAAAAGGACTTCAAATTTTGCCACCGTCCATTTTAAATGAGCCTTTGGCCAGAGAAAAGGCCTGCGCTTCTGGATCATGTTTAGATATGGCTTCTTTTTTGACCTATAGAGTTTTAGCCGGCAACGACGAATGGCACGGTGGATTGTGTTCACCGACAATGTTTTCTGGAAGTATTCCTGACCCATGTTGTGATTTCCATTACAGTAGCATTCCTCTTTGTGATGCAGTGCCATCTAAGGGCCCGAAGATCACGGGCATCCAGTATGGTTTTCCGACCTTGACCCTTACGCACAGAGATTGTTCCAGATTCTCTGAATCTTTGGATGATATTATACACTGTAGATGATGAGAACTTCAAAGTCTTTGCAATTTTTCTCTGAGAAACTCCTTTCTTATATTGCTCAACTATTTTTTGCCGCATCACTTCTGAGAGACACTGCGACTCTGAGAGGCACTTTTTATACCCAATCATGTTGTCCATTTACCTACTAAGTTGCAAATTGGTCCTCCAGCTGTTCCTTATATGTACATTATATGTATATGTCCCAACTTTTTTGGAATGTGTAGCTCTCATGAAATCCAAAGTGAGCCGATATTTGGCATGACATTTAAAAAATGTCTCTCTTTCAACATTTGATATGTTATCTATATTCTATTCTATCTAATTTCTATAAAATATAAGTTTATGAGATTTGTAAATTATTCCATTCCTTTTTTACTCACAGTTTGTACAGTGTCCCAACTTTTTTGGAATTGGGTTTGTATATATTTGTCTGTAGTTCAGTCTGGCTGTTATGTTTAATCTGGGTTGGATTTGATGCTCAAAAATGTTTAAATAGTGTAACAAATTAAATCACGCATCTGTGGATTGATGGCAAAGGTTACTCATCGAAAGCAAATTAGTTCCTAGTTTGTCCATATAGTGTCACCTGGTAACTTTAGCATCTCACCATGCTTCAGTTTTTGATGCCATGGGGGTGGGAATGGATTGTTTTATCAGTTATTAGCACCTATAATACATCCAGAGAAATAAGCACAATAAATAAGCACAATTAAATGTAAATCCCTTAGAATTATGTATGACTTTTTCAAGATCTCCACACCAGATGTCCACAAAAGAAGCAGAACAGATTGGGAAATGGATACCTTTAATACATATTGTCTCTGTAGAAAGAAGAACAAGAGGTGCTACCCATGACAAATAGAGTAGACACTAGTTGGGCTGTGAAAGAGCCTTCAAAAAGGCAATACAAATGGTAAATACACAAAATAATGCATCCTAGGTCCTTTCAATCCAATTAACCACAGAAGCATGGGGTCTTCACAAATGTTCTTTGTGGACCCTTCTCTTATTTGTATTCTTCACCTCTAAATAAAGTACTCTTTAAAGTCAAGTTGGCCTAGGTTGTGTGTCATTGCAAACTCAGCCTTACTAAATCAGTGGTCTGATAATTACACAGACTTGTGGAAATGGTCAGTGCTTTTAAAAGTTACTTTTAAAAGTAATGCTTTACAATATTGTGTTACTTCCTAAAAAAGTAACTATTTACATTACTTACCGGTAGTTACTTTTTATTGAAAGTAATGGATTACTTAACTTTTGCGTTACTTTTTAAATCTGGGCTGGACTTGCTTGTTTGCTTTTAATATAAAAAGTTATATTTTTGACAAATGTAAAAGCCCTTTTGCACCAAAAAGCCTCAGGCAGAAGGAAATGTAAATTCAAATCTGTACAGTAGAACACAGAAGAAGAAAGTTCAACACTCTTCAGCAATAAAAGAACAAATATTAGTTTATCTTGTGACATTTTTGCTTATTAGTATGGTTGAATTGGATCATCAAATGTCAGCAGCAAATTGGTTAATAAAATGGGATTAAATAAATACATATTTTTATTATTAAACATATTGAATTATTGCAGCTTTTGAGTCATATTCTGAGTTACTTTTAATTGCTGTTATTAATTTTGAGAAAAACTAAATCTGATTTTCTTTTTTTTTGTGAGTGAGATGAATTAATGCACGTTCAAATTTATTCTAGAACTACGTTAACATCTTACTCATTAAATAATAAATAAATGGGAGAAAAGGTAACTGGCGTTACTTACTTAAAAAAAGTATTTTTTTCCCTTGTAAAATAAAAAGTAATGCGTTACTTCACTACTTTACTTTAAAGAAATCTGATTACGTAACTCGGGTTACTTGTAATGCGTTACACCCAACACATACAGACATCTCAGTGAATATGACCAAGCTCCTTTTCAAGCTTAAAAACCACTGCAAACACAAACAACTGTTTCCAATGTTTTTTTTTTTTTTTTGTGTGTGTGTGTTGGGGTTTGACAAAATCTTAGAAACGATTAAAACCATACCCATAATGGCAGTTCTACGCTTGCCTCAGCTCATTACAATTTTATAGCCAGACCGGACCTTTTCCTGGCAAGTGAAGGAAATGCATTAGACCTTTTCCTGGCATCTCAATGGCATCTACAAAAGAGCTGAGGGCTCTCATGTATATTTGGATGGGTTCAGGAGGATGTACCACCAAAACAGCGGCTACTGTTTTAGAGGGTAAAATATCCCCCGCTGATGCAGATGCCTGTGATTTTAAAACTGTTAAAAAACGTTTTTGCCAACTTTTATGAAATTAACTTTGAAAAAAAAATACTTTTAAATATACTGCAAGAAGCCAAACTGCTTTCACTGCACCCTTCTAGAAAAACGAAGGTTTGACAACCTCTAAACAAAAAAGTTCAGTTTACACAACAAACGATTAGACTCCTCATTCTTTCATCATCCTCACTAGGCCACAAAGCTCCACACAAGAAATGAAGCTAAACACAGCACTACCCTGAGACCACCCCAAAATCTTGAAGAGATTCAGAAGAGCACCACTGGGGAATAGACCACCCTACAACTCCGCTAGGTCCAGGAGTCGGTGTTGTGGGACACACCACAGCTGTCAAATTCCTTCCGCTATTCTTACATTGCACCCTTCAGTGCTGACTGTCCTTCCTGCTCTTTGCCTCTCTTTGTCAAGCAGCTGAGGGACAAACGCATGTTCTGAGGAAGCTGGTTTAAATCAGCTCTGGCCTGACTGCCTTATTGTGCTGCCAGTACAACAGCCCACAGCTGCCTCCCTTCTCCATGTCCTGTTCCCATCTAACCAGGAGTCCTGGATGGCTACGTGCAAATCATTTCCACATGTACAGTGAGGAGGGAGGGCAGTGGGAAACAAGGAGAGGCCGTGAGGGGGTCGTCTTTGGAGCCCGGGTGCCTTTATATGAAAGCCCTTTCATCCGTCTTGTATAATGAGCCAGCTGCTCCAGTCGGCTGTTGGGGGGGGGGGGGGTCTTGAGAGCTCTATGACAGGGTTACTTCATGAAACCTATTACTTACGTGTCCCATATGTACAACGCACTCCATTTCATGTGAGGCAAACAAATCTAAGCAGGTTGTGCATACTGAAATACTTAATTTCTACTTTGCCAAACCTGAGTTGTTCGCTTTGGCCATAGTCTATTTTACCTCTCCCAGCAAGCTAATAAAACTCATTGGCTACAGGAGAGTCACTTGTCTTTCATCCATTGTCTGTTTTCCCACCAGCAGGCCACAAGGAAAGACTGAAGTAAAAACTTTGAATAATAATAATAATTTAGAAAAAATATTCGGCTGCACTATTAAAAAGTTACTGATAAAATACTGTCAGAAAGAAAAAAAGAGAAAGGGGGAAAAGGAGGGGGGAATTTAATGGGGTTAAGAGAAAGGAAGGAAAATCCACTAAAGCCCCCTTTGTGTATCAACATGCTGTGGGCCTCTTTCAGTAAGACAAAACAGAAACCCCCAGAAAACAGAAACATGTTTTACAGATCCTTGCTAGTCTATGGGGAAAATTTAAAAGGCAATACGACAAGAAATCCATTGCATGTTGACATAAAGACCTACAGAGCATAATGTGATTTGAAACTGTCTTAACCCTTATGGAAAGAAAACATATTTTATTATATATGAACGGCCAATATATTAAAGAATTTTCAGTATATTGGTAATTATATAGAATAATACATTGTAGTAATATATTACAATATACTGAAAAATACATAAGGAATTGCCACTTTCCATACATTGGGGAAGATATGTCAACATATATGGTGCTCATATAGTAACATTTTTATGGGAATATATATATATATATATATATATATATATATATATATATATATATATATATATATATATATATTAGCAATATATGAACACAATTCAAGGTAAATATTTATTTGAATATATTTTCATATATGGAATTATATATTTGTAAATATATAAATATTGGCTACTCATATAATTTAACACATATGCAGTATAATGTATATTTCAATCAGGGCCCACTGTTACAACTGCGCTAGGGCCCCACAAACCCCAGCTATGGCCCTGAATGCTGCTGCCTGCCAGTTGCAATCGCCAATAAAACGTTGTTCCATATTTTATCTTTTTGTTGTCGTTGTTGTTGTTGTATGTCATCATAAGTATTAATATTGCAAAGATTCTTGAAATGTCGTGATATAATTTTGAGACTATATCTCCCACCCTTACTGTACTGTACACACGTGGTCAGAATTGTTGGTACCATTTGTAAATATGATCAAAGAAGGCTGTGAAAATAAATTTGAATTGTTAATCCTTTTGATCTTTTATATATATATATATATATAAAAAGATCACAAAAATTTAATTAAAAAAATTAAAAAATTAAAATGGGGGGAAATATCATTATGAAATAAAGGATTTTTTTTTTTTATAATTTTTTTTTTTACCAAATACATGTTGGACACAATTACTGGTACCCCTAGAAATTCTAATGAGTATAATATATCTGAAATTTATTCCCATTCAAATTCACAATTTTGAGCACAGCGTGATTATGAACATAAAAATAATCCAGCCATTGCTTCCTGTTTCACTGAAATATAAATAGAAGAGAAAACAAAACAAAGGCCAAATTCCAAATTAATCACCCATCACAATGAGAAAAACCAAATAGTATATTTCTGATTTCCAGCAAAAGATAATATATTTTTTTTAAATAAATGAAAATGATTAATCTCTGAATCTTATATTCGAGCTCAGTTGCTGTATATTAAAAAAAGAATGAATAAATGAATGAGAATGAAATTTTGATTGAGATAGAAATTGCAAGTGACACTTATAAGATTCATTTAAGGGAGGTAAACATTTAATTTTTTTTATTTTATTTGTCTCACAAATCTATTGAGCTTATGCCATTCTACTGTTATGTAATTCCACTGCAGTTGCAATTCAGGTTCTTCTTCTTCCTGTCATTCCAATTCAACATCCCGGTGGATGTGCCCAGTTTAAAGGGATAGTTCACCTAAAGGTAAAAATTCAAAAAGATGATACTTTTTCATTAAAGATGAAAAATGAGAATTTTTTTGAGAAATGTTGTTTTTTTTTGTTTATACAATGCAAGCCAAAATGGTTTCATTACCAGCAATCTTAATATCTTCACATGTTCCACATAAAAAAGTCAGTCATACTGACAGAATACAGATAATTCTGACTTTTTAATTCAAAATGTAAAATATGAATTGGAGACAGTGATCTTTGCCCAATCCTATTATGGAAACACAATGCAAACACGTGCACCTCAACACCAGTGCAGTAGTGTCTAGACATCCCTCTTCCGCTGCTCTGATCCAAACAAAGAGACCTCAGAGAGGTTGGCCAGAAAACCATACCATTATCTCAGATTTCCATAATGGTTGGATACAGGGGCGAAAATCTCATCTAAATGTTGGGGGGGACAATAAACATAACATTTCTCACGAGCAAGTTTTGAAGGGGCCACCAATAAAACAGGCAAAATTGTACTTAAGGATTTGTGTACATAGAGGAAAGCTTTACCATTGCATGGAGACCGTTCCATATCCTTCTTCGCAAAGTTTCTTTTTGGTTCAATGAAAAAGCTGACTAAATTGACGAAAACATTCTTCAAAACAATTTTTGTTGTTGTTGCAATTTTTTTGAAGTTGTTTACACAATCAAGCCACCAAAATACAATGGAAAACTTTTATTTATTTATAAAGCACATTAAATAGCAATGTTGTTGCTTCACAGTTATAATTAAAACATGCATATATAAAAACATTTGCCATGCCTAGCAAAATGAAGGCATACACACTCTTAGACATACACCCTCACACGACTGTATAGTGAGATCGGTATAGACGTGAAAGACGGGAAAAAAACAAAAAATATTAATTTATTACGTGAATGACTGATTTGTTCAAAAAGTGGATTCATTCAGTTAGGAAACACCTCCTCAGTGTGTTTCTCAAAGACGCAATTAGTGCTGTTACTGCTGTAGCTTAGTTTTCAACTTTTTTCGTTGGTGAAATAGAGCTAAAACAGGCAATATGGTGCCTAAAATGCACTTAATATTAACTTCTTGTTTATTCAATTTTTATAAAAATCAAAATCACATTTGTTATGCTAATATCTGGAGAACAACTGCACTCTTAGTATGATGTTATATTAGATTAACTATATTAAATGAAATAAACCGACCAGTGGCTACTTGTGAATTTTAAAATAGAGGAGGCAAACTAATTGTATTGGTTTGGGGATCCCTGCCAATTGTTATTATTATTTTGCTTTTTGGCAGCTTTTAGTCAGAAACCATAAAGAAAATATATTCAATATCGCTACTCATTATAAATACTTGGTAAATTATCAGCCCAGCCACTCCGGGAGACGTTCAAACCATAGACTGTATAAGAACAGGTTCAAACTAATATCTAATTTATGTCTCTATGATGGTTGGTTGATATTCCAGAAGGGAGGCTAGCCTCCTCTATGATGTTACTTTTCTTAGCACTCCTCAGCGCTGAAAGTGAACACTCGATGCTGATTGGTTCCCCTGGCCTCCCCCTCCCCTGCTCTTTCACTTAGCGGTTGTAATTACATCAGCAGATTCGGCACATTCGCGATAGAAAAGCGTAGCTTTCATGTAATGGTATTACAACTATGAAATTACAAACAAAAATATATACATTCTGAGACATGAACTGAAATGCATAGTGAATTTTATTAACATTAAATCTTCCTCATTTTCACCTCAAAATTTGGAGGAACTGTGCCTCCCCTGCCTCACCCGACGAGCCGCCAATGAAACAGACTAGATCATAGTGAACGTGGGAAAATCTAAATGCGCACTCGTACTAGACTAATCTAATGTACAAGACTTGTATATGAGTACACTATGTGTGTTTAAGACGTTATTAAACAAGCTAGGTAAACGCCTGTATAAAACGCCTGTTATAATCGCTAACAGCGCAGACTACATCGGTGACAAAAGTAAATTGGTACACAATAATATTTTTTGGACACGACTTATTAATGACTCAGCATCATCTATATTAAAGAGAAAATAATCACGTCATCCGATGTTTAATGTGAATAAAGTAAGCTAGACTTATGGAGTTCCACAACAACTGAAACACGTTGTTTTCTCACACCGGACTGTGTGTGTGTGTCGGTGGTGGTGAGGTAAAAGGGGAGCAGCCAGTTGACCAAAGCACTGTGAGGCAAAGCAGGGGGAACTCGAGATGTTTAAAACTTTTTTTGTTGTTGCTCAGTTTGCATTTGTATTGTTTTACTACTTACACAATTAGATTAACTATATATCATTATATTATTTACAATACACATATTTCAATTATATTTTAGGGGGGGACAACCCTCAGATGGGGGGGTCCGGACCCCCCTGACCCCCCCGCGATTTCCACCTATTGTTGGATATCAGCCACTATATTTATGATTATTTTTCATGCGCTCATGTTCCCCACATTTAAACCTTCTGTTGCAAAAGAAACAATTTATGCTGTGAAACTTAAGATGACTTGCAGGTGATAGTTTTCATTCAAAAAGGTAAAGGACGTAAAGTAATGATTTCCTGATTTCATAAACACCAAGCTGAAAAGAGCACTTGTCAGAGTGTGAGACCTCCAGTCAAGGCATATATTATGCGATTCATTAAAATATCATTACAATCAAAGAAGACTGGAAAAGTAGAAAAATACCACAATTACAAAATGAGTGGATGTAGTGTTGGTGGTAAATGTCAACATCTTTGATCTCATTGGCACAGCCCTGTGGATTTTCTTACTCCCCACCACCATAATTTCAGCACAATACAAATTTCAGCGCTGACAATGGTCCAGGGACCTCATTTATAAAATGTTGTGAGGAAACCATCTTAAAATTGATCATACGGTCATCTTTCAAATGCATATGGATGATTCATTAAATTAATTTATGTACAGAAAATCTATGAATCGCAAATGATCATGAACTTGCAGGAAAATGAATGGACTCCTAATTAATGCAATTAACATGTAAAAGATCACCAATCACAATCCAAATTATTTAATTTAGAACAGCGAGCTGCAAGAACAGTTTACATTTCCAAAAACCTGCAGTAATCAGTGCGTAAAGTTAAAGTGCATACATCTGCTCAGACCCTGACATGACACTAAGCACCTTTCCACGTCAAATACAGTTTTTACAAATATGAGTGTTGGCAAGGATTTATGCGTACGCATACTCTAAGATCAAATATCAGTGTGCACACGCTTTATAAATGAGGTCCCTGGTGTCCAAGTGTATAAAGCTTTGTGATTTTTTAAAAACATTGTTATATCTGTCTCTAGATGATACACCTCAAACCCTGTTTGCAAAACAGATAAATGGCATAAGAGTATTTAAAAAAATCTTGCGTATACTGTTCCCCATGGTGACCCATATAGGACACAGTTCGAAGTTCCCTTGAAAGGGATTGTCTCAGGTTACTTATGTAATCCTGGTTCCCTGAGTAGGGAATGAAACACTGGTGTCTGGAGGACACAGTGTCTCGTTCCCTACTCAGGGAACCATGGTTACATAAGTAACCTGAGACAATCACTTTCAAGTGAACTTCGAACTGCGTCCTATAGGGGTCGCTATGGGGAATCGTATACCCACGCCACCATGCTGAGGGGAGTGCATGCCAGAAAAAAAAAACACTGCATGCACTAAGTACTAACTCTACCATAGCCATAGTCAGAAGAAGATTCCTTTAAGGGGATACGACCCAGAGCCTACAATCATGCTAAGTCTCTAACTCTGAAATAGCATCCCATAGAAGGAAATGGTACCTCACCAGAACCAAATGTTTGAGAAGTAATCAGCTTGATATATGGTAAAATGCTGGAATGGCTAGCAGTAAGTTACCTAGCTGAGGGAGCAACACACCCAGCTCTCATTCGAGAGGGGGCTCGACCTTGCACATATTCATTAGAATTCAGAAGGGGAAGCATACTGCAAGCTTAACCGAAACTCAGGGAGGCAGAGGAAGGGCTTAGTTCGCCTGATGTTGCCAGTTCCACGTGCTCTGGGAAAACAGAGAACTCAACTCTCATGTGAAAGGAGAACTAAGAATTCAGAAAAGGAGTTGTGTGCTCATAGGCGACTGCTAAACACTACCACAAGAACAGCACATGGAGTGAGGAATCCAACTCTTCAAACGGGGAGACAATTCAAGCACTTGAAGAAAGCACCATACTCACAATAACCCTCAATGGTGAGGGGAGCGATGCTTCAAAAGTGTGTCAACAGAGACACACTAGTTAAGTGGATCCCAAGGCGAGTATAGGGGTCTAAGCCAACTCAGTGAAAGGGAACAATGCTAATAACACGTAATCCGTACCATACAGGATTTCAGAAAGTGTGCAAAGTGGTCAGCATGCACACTTACCACTATGTGGATTTTAGAAAGTGCACAAAATGTTCAGCCTGCACACCTTCCTTAACAAAAAGTTGTATACTTCAAGTATATTTCTAAGTATACTTTATGTAGCAAGTATACTAATATCAATGTTCTAGTAGTATACTCTAGTAGAAAGTGTACGGTTTCAATACTCCGTAGGACTAAATTGGCCCACTTTCGAGTATATAAAAGTATACTTTTAAGTATACTTTAAGTTTAACAGTAGCAAACTTTGAGTACAGAACTAGTTCCCTGTCAAGGGAACTTCGAACTGCGTCCTCTAGGGGTCGCTTTGGGGAACACCTCGTCGTGACCCGTGTCTGAAGCATACTTTGAAAAATGCCAACGTGTTGGCCGGCGACAGCCTCTGACGTAACTACCGGCGCGACTATAAATACGCGCCCGTAGGACCCGTCACTTATCTTTTTCGTCTTCATTGACTGTGGAGAAACGACATCTGAGAAACGACCAAAACGGTAAGAGCGATCTATCATTGTTATCATGGCATCCACTAGCAAGGCGTTTAAACAGTGTGTGCATCCATGTCAGCGTTATTTGACACCTGATGACACACACAGTCTTTGCGTCTCTTGTTTGAGCGAAGAGCATGCGCGCGATGTCCTTGAGGGGGCAATCTGCATGCACTGCGAGCGTTTTTCTGTGAAAAAGCTCTGCTCTCGTTTGTCTCTCTTTTTGAGGAAAGAGGGACAGCCATCTGGTTCCCGCGGCTCAGGACCCACCGTTGCAGAGGCACGGACGAGAATGAGCTCGTGGGGATCACAGGTGGATCTCGCTGAGGAGTGTAGAGGGGGACTTTTCCTTTCACACTCTTCGGCGGCAGACAAGAGTGAACTTCAGGAGGAAGATGCGTTGTCATTAACCCATTCTGATACTGAAGTTAGTGCTCTGCTGGGTTCTACCCAGAAAGAGCAGGAGATATCTGAGAGTGGCAAAGAAGCTGAGGCTGAGCCTTCTCAATCCTCCTGCCCTGCGTATGGGGAGCTGTTAGAGGTTGTGGATTGCACCACCGCCAAATTAGACTTGCAATGGAATTGTCCCATAAAAGTGACGCCGCGAGGTCGCCTCGATGAGTGTTATTTGTCTGACCATAGCCCTCCAGCCCAGGTGAGCCTTCCATTCTTGCCTGACTTACACGCAGAAGTTGAAAAGGAATGGAAGAGGCCATTTTCCTCTCGCATCCATCGGTTTCAGCATACGAGTTATGCTAATATCGAAGGCATGCACGAAAACGGCTATGAGAGGATGCCCCCTGTAGAAGAGATGCTGGCTAGCTATCTCTCTGTGGGGGAAACATCCTCTCTTAAATCTCCCTCTTTGCCATCTAAGCCCCTCCAGGATACATCCCGCTTAAATGGTAAAGCATACGCAGCAGCAGGTCAGGCTGTGGCTTCGTTGCACACGATGGCAGTGCTTCAGGCTTACCAGGCTGACCTGCTGAAGGACCTGGATACAGGCGAGGGCCTTTCAGCTGACCAGGTAGCCGAGCTTCGCCCCACCACAGACCTCTCTTTCCGTGCTACCAAGCAGGCCTCCTCTGCCATGGGTAGGTCTATGGCGGCCAAGGTGGTAATGGAGAGACATCTGTGGGTGAAACTGGCAGACATCTGGAGGGAAGAAAGGGGGTTTCTTCTCAATGCTCCGGTCTCACCTTCTGAGCTTCGAAAGTCGAGATGGTGGTCGAAAAGTTCAGGGAGGCAAGGGTGCGCTCAGCTGCCTTTAAATCCTACATTCCACGAAGGTCCAGGTCTGAGCCCGAACAACAAAGGGGTCCTGGCCCATCTCGATTTCCTTTGAATCCTAGGAAGTGAACTACCATCTAAGGCAAACAGGGGGGTGGAGTCTCTTAAGTCTATGAGGGGAATACCTTGTTCTAGAGCCCACGTCTCCAAGTTTCCTTCAGCACCAGAGTCTATAAGGGCAGAAAAAAAGACTAAAGAGTCAGGCCAGTGGATAGAGATAGGAAGAGAGGTACATGATCCCGATGGAGAGTCCTTGGAGTAAGCGCTCCCCAGTAGAACCCCGTTCACTGGCGAGCCCTGGCTTTTACTGGACATGTGCTGACGAAGTGGTTAGGTGCGGCACAGTACATGCACAGGCGATTAGTAATTCTGAGCTCTCGTTCCCTTGCAGTGATTCGTAGTCCTCCGAGCTGCATCGCCTCCGGCTCCAGACCAGCAGAGGGCGAAGTAGTGACGTCAGGCGGAGCAGATAGCAGAGACGATTCCCGGTGGCGCGCGCGGTGGCGTAATTCAAAGCGCTTCTCTATACTGATCGCCAGATCGATAAGGGAGTCGAGACGAGCAGGCACCTCCCGAGCGAAGATCTCATCCTTGAGTTCCGGACAGAGTCCCTCCAGGAAGCGGGCCACCAAAGCTGGCTCATTCCAGCCACTAGTGGTAGCAAGAGTGCGGAATTCGATCGAGAAGTCCGCTGCAGAGCGCCCTCCCTGGCGAAGAATGGAAAGTAATTGTGAAGCCTCCTCTCCATAAGCCGAGCGATAGAAAACTCGGATCATTTCAGCCTTAAACTGGGGGAAATTAAACACACAGTCCGCGCCGATCTCCCAGTTAGCAGCTCCCCATTCACGAGCTCGTCCGGCAAGGAGTGAAATGACAAAGGCAACTCGAGCACGATCAGTAGTGTAGTGCGAGGGCTGCAGAGAGAAGACAACTTCACATTGCTTTAGGAAGGCACGACATTGAGTAGGCTCACCGGAGTAACGCGGAGGGTTGTTTATCCGCGGTTCCGGCCTCTCACGGTGATCCTGGGTAATGGGTGCTTCAGGACGCAGAAGATGAAAACGAGTGGAGAGGTCCGATACCTGAGAAGACAGGGACTCGACAGCCTGTCTTGCAGCAGAGAGCTCCTCCTGATGTCAGCCCAGCATCGCACCCTGGAGTTCAACAGCTGCCTGAAGGGGGTTGCTGCTCGCTGGGTCCATTTGGACAGATTATTCTGTAATGCGAGGGGAGAAGGATGACCCAAGAGCGATATGCAGCAATACAGTCTTTAATAAACAGAATCAAAAGTCCAGAGGTAAGAACAGAAATCCTCTGAATGTAATAATTGACAACGAAAATCTTCCGGTTAAACAGTTGCCGGGAACTAAACGTAATTCCTCCGTCTAGGCAGCGGAGCGTCTCTGGTGGTCGAGGGTACCATTGGAATGCCAGCCACCTCCGGGATCTCCAGGTGATCAGAAAGCAACGAGCGCAGTCACAGGTACTCTGTAACAAGCATAGCTTAGTAGCAATTCACAGTGGTAGGACAATCCCCCTTACGTGCACAGGACAGGACAGGACTAGATAAGACAGGAGAGGGTACATCGCAGAGAATTTGTAAGCATAGCTTCTGAAATATTCTGGCAAAGAGACAGGGGAAAACAGGGCTGGAAGAAGTAGTGATAATTAGGGAAAGCGATAACTGGTGTGGAACTGATGATGAGGATAACAAGTAATAAATGGAAACACCTGGGGATGAGAGCTATGTGTGTGCGTAATGATTGATGAAGTAATCAGGGGTGTGTGTGCGTACATATGAGTGTGTGTGTGTGTAAATGTGTGTGGCCAGAGGAGGGAGAAAAAAGTAAAGGAAGAACCAGGATCATGACAATTTGAACTATATATAGCTCAAATATATTTAGAATTATATACTTAAGTATAAGTCATTTTGACTTAAGTATAAGTCAAGTATACTTAAACATAATTTTAAGTATATTTCTGAAGCGTACATAAAGCCCATTTTTGAGAACTACATAAAAAGTAAACTAAAAGCACACTTTCCCATTTTTAGTTTAAAAGAAGTATACTAATAGCACACTTGAATAAACTTATTTTTCATAAGGGCTACCACCATCTGGATTTCAGAAGGTGCACAAAGCTTAGCATGTGCACTTACCATGTGCACTTAGCATGGATTTAAGAGCTTTCCAAGCATTTGTTCACAGATACACGGATGTACTGAGCCAAACGGGAGAGGCAAGTTCAAATACAACCATCTGAGGCAATTCAGAATGGGAGTAGCGTTCTCATAGGAAACCCTCTGATAGAGGTGAGCACTGATAAACACCACACAACAACAGCCCACAGAGCGGGGAATTCAACTTTTCAGAAAGGGAGAGAACTCGAACACTCTGAAGAAAGCACCATGCTCGCAAAAAACCCACTACTGTGAGGGGAGCGATGCTCTAAAAGTGTGTCAACAGAGATGAATTGGATTGGATTCAGAATGATAATCAAAACGTAGATGGAGTCGATCAGCACCCCAATGCCCAAGCCAAGTACAGGGGTCTAAGCCAACGCAAAGGAAAGGAACGAAGCTAATAACATGTAACCCTTACTATATAGGACACATATGCATGCACACTTACTACCATGTGGATTTTAGAAAGTGCACAGAAGCTTTGCGTGTGCACTTACCATAGTATGGATTTTATAGAGATCTCCTCAGAGAACATGCATGAAGGTCAAGGAACGATTAAAATCTCAGAAGACATCACAGGGTGAGAAATTAGTAGTTTGCACGTGGCCAGATTTGGATAGGGAGCATGTAGCGAAGCATGTACTCAGAAGAGTACTAGCCCAAGAGAAGGACCCACAGGTCCTCAAGTTGCACTGTTACACTAAGAGACCTAATGGTAGGAGACTTACTCAGAAGCCCACGCTGCTTGTCCAAGCGCGAAGATGTCCAAGCTGGTACCCCTAGAAATTCTAATGAGTATAATATATCTGAAATATATTCCCAATCATATTCACAATTTTGAGCACACCAGTTTGATTAAACTGAATAGAAAATCAGACTTAAAACCCACACATCATGTAACTGTGCAATAAAAAACGTATTGCATTGGTTTATTTATTTATTTTTATAAAGAACAAATCAACCAATAAAGAGTTAGTATATAAAGTATACAGTCTATAAGAGAAACGTAACAGATAGACACAGGTAACTTAATCACAAGAATTTATTACCTAACCTTTATTACCTAACTCTAACCCTAACTGAGAATCTGCCATTTTGAAAATTAGAACATTTGATTCTAAACTATGGTCACGACTATAATTGAAATTGAAAGTCTGTCTCAGAACTGAAATGTTTTTACAGCATTTTTGTGTCTTCACAATGGCAATTACTCTACACTTTCAGCTTTTTATACAGAATAAAACGAGTCAAGAAACTCAATGGAGGTAACTAACTAAATGTATGCCAGACATCAGATTTTTCTACATGAGACTGAACCAAACTCAGCAAATTCTGGTTTTGGGATACAAGCACAGAAAAAAACAAAACAAAAAAAAACAACAAAAAATTTTTTTGTCACATTGTTTGTCAGAGAGACATTTGGAAATAAGCGAGAGAGAGAGAGAGAGAGAGAGAGAGAGAGAGTGTGTGTGTGTGTGTGTGTGTGTGTGTGTGTGTTTAGATACACTGAAAACAGTCAGAGTCAACATTTTCAGTAACAATTACATAAGCATTGGTGCACTAAATGTGTTTGTTTTTAATTCACAAACAAAAACAAAATCAAAATGTCTGAACAAAAATTTCATAAATCCCAAACTACTCAGACATTCTTTCTTACAGAATAACAAGTATACAGTAATACATGGGCTTTTGAGTTGGCCTATAAACATGAAGTGAATGAAATCCTTGACCAAATTAACCACTCTAATAGTCTAGCACTCTTTTACATACTTCAAATTTTTTTTTTTTATTGTTATCTCATACTGCATCATATGTTTGTGTCTTTAAACAAGATGTCACATTATTGTCAGCACAATTTATAAGCACCATATTTCCATAAAACTTTTCTCTCAAAAGTATTAAACCCCCACTGCATTCTCACATTTTCCAAATGTATCCGTTTGAGCTCTGGAAAATGGACATGGATTTACTCAATTAAACAGTAAGCCCCGTGTATCCGAATCCAACAAACAGCAGAGGCTTGGAAACAGTCATGCTGTACTACACTCTTAACGGAATTGTTCCATATGCGCAGTTTTTTGTCCATGTACAGCACGTCTCTTTAGGGAGTTCACTAGGTTTTGAGACACCGCCAGTATGCTCACATCCCTCCACTTATTGTTAGTGAATCCCATCCAGCTGTACTTTACGCCATGAATCATTTATCAGTTGGCCACACCATCCAGTCTTAGCGTCACTAAGCCCTCACACCCTTTAGTTATTTTCCCCATTGCAGAAAAGATGATCCTTTAGTGCAACACCAACAGTTGGTGAAGATGTCATCATCTCTCAGCAGATTTATCTAGTCATAAACTTACACACATGGGGAGCACTTGTCTCATCATGGTGCTGCTCTTTGTTTTATCACAGCACAACCCTGTAAGTAGCAATAATATTCTTGCATAAATTCATTCATCACAAACTCTGTCCATCCATTGACCATCTAATGTATAAACACTAAACTAAAATGAAAATGTCATCATTTACTCACCCTCATGTTGTTTCAGCCCTGTATAAGTTCCATCCGTCTGCTAAAAACACAAAAAAAGAGCTATTTTGAAGTATGTGGGTAGCCACGTAATGGACCGCAGCTATTAACTTTCATTGCATTTGGTTTTCCACATTCTTCAAAAATAGCTTCTATTGTGTTTAACAATAGAAAGACACTCACACAGGTATATATGTCGAGAGAAAATGTTATAGCCTACAGATTAATTTAAAAGGACTAATAAAGTTGTATTCAGTCATAATGCAATGAGTGGCAATGCAAAGTCAATAAATGAATCAAAAATGGTTTTAACAGGCTTTCCCAATGACCTTGTTCTTACCTTTGTCATGTTAACCTAATTCTATAAATGCAATGTAATCAAGTACAAAACCAACAACAAACTAATCTACCACTAAAACATTTTCCATTTAAATCTGCCCAATCATTGATCAGAAAGTAAATAAATAAATAAAATATAAATTTCCAGAGTTAACAATACTGGGCTCTACAAAAAGTTCAATATTAAGATACTAATTTTGTGATTACCTGTATGTTTTTTATTTCTTTTTTTTTTTTTAAATCACCAGTTTTTATTTACATGGTTTAATTTCAGCTGTCCCCTTAAGAAAAATGGTCGAGCAATTAATTTACTTGAAATGGAACGACCCAATTCATTTGAATAATAATAAAAATAATAATAATACAAATAAAATAAACTCCTATCCAGTTTGTGCAAGATTAATATATGGGTAGTGGGCATTATACATGTATAAATTATGAAAATGCCAGTACATTCACATACAATTTTAAATAGCTGTCACTTTACTAGAATTTGTACAGGACTGAGTATTCAAATTTATCATTGTCTTTCTATCTTTTAGCAGCTAATCTATGGCTGTTGACCTAGTGTGAAGTTTTCCCTTGGGAAGATTGTTCATGTGCCCTTTTGAGTCATAATTTAGGATATACATCTCTAATTCTGTTCCTCCCTGGGTAATAAAGCAAGGTTTAGGGTCACATTTAGGTTAGCACTGAAAAAGTGCTGTCTTTTCTGTCCATAAATACTTCCATGAACCGACACTCAAAGTTAGTTCATGAATAATTGCTTCATTAATTAGATTATTTAATTCAAATATGTTTAATGCTTAAGAATATTACCCTAATTGCTCACATTGACTTGGTGTTTGAAAAAGGGAAGATACTTGAATATATTTGATACTTGAAACATACTCAGCAGATGTGCTAGAGCTCTACTCCATTGGGACGTCTCAATCAACATTAGAAGCTTAAAAGACAAGAATCTAAGAATAGCTTCACTCTGAAAGCCCACATTTGTGTTTTCTGATAACTTTTTAAAGTGGGGGTTGGGGTCCATTGGAGCATGAGGGTTTGTTCTCAGAAAGGAAACTGATTGATCACTGGCTCTAATAATACCAGAACTTCATCTAAATGTTTAAAGGGATGAGTCATGAACAGCCACAAAGACATCTAGCACTCACAGAGCGGTCAGTTTATTGGCCTACGATGTACCCATTACAGTTTGAAGGCCCATTCTTTGAAGAGGACAATTGACTATACCTCTAGATGGACTGGGTAAAGAGTGGGAAATAATTTAAGTGAAATGCATTCAACCATTCCTTTTTGAGCATAGTGTGCAAATCTCACAGAACAGCCACTGGAATTGCTCTATCATTCTCAGAGATGCATGCTGGGTGGTGCAACACAGTGCTTGTATGATTAGGTATGTCACATTCACTGTCTATTGATGATGGAATGATTTTTCCAGACTCCACCCAAGATACTCACAGTTTTCCATGAGCACTTGATCCACAACCATTAAACACCAACTAAAGTGCCAAAGCTCTACTGAAAGAATTATTGTTGTTATGTAATGTAGTAGTCATCTTCCTCCCGAGAGCACCACTAATACTTTGTATATATCTATCATTAAAGGAGAAAATGTAATCATAAATTTCAAAGAATATGAGTAAACAAGTTTTAATTCAATCTCTTTGAAGCATGTTTAGTTTGGACTTTCTTGTCAATGAGAACATGGTTGATAAAGCGATTATTAATAAACTGGCCTCATGGAAACAGCTTTGCAGCTCAGCTCTGCGGTTCAACTGATGATTGAACCCTCAAATCAAGAGCCTTTAGTTCCTTAATTAGAAAACTGTTTATCAGCCAATCCTAAATAAAGTAGATTTTTGTGTATGTATTGTTGTTTCTTCAAATATGACCATGCTTATCAGTTTTTTTTTAAACTCAAAACGATGTTTCCTTTAGCTCTGTGGAGTTGAATATTCCCATAAAGCTAGACAAATTCTTTCATTAGTCATCCAGAAATGTCTACACATAATTTTTTTTTTTTTTTTTTTTGCAGAAACCATTTGGCTCTTATTAATTTTTTTTTTTTTTGGCCTGGTTCAGCAATGAGCGTTTGAGTGGAAGTGCGTTAAAATGTTTTACACACATCCACTCTAAAACACCCACTGCTATGAACCTAAGAGGTTAAAGCTGTTCTGTTCATGCTAAACCAGCTCTTCAAAAGGACAGTTTACTGTAAGCTAAGCAACTGATAAGTTGCTCTAACTGTTGGCGTGTGCTTTGGACGTGTAATAAGCAGTTTGCATGTACAAATAAATCCATGTTGTAAAAACCTGGGGCCTGTACCATGATGGTAGCTGAACAAATTCAGAGTTAATGGATTAGTTTTGAGTTGACAAAACAAAACCTCTCCAATCCGGCTTTGTTGGTACCATGATGCTGATCATCAACTTTCTTTGTCAACTCAGGCTTTGATCCTGAGTTTGTGGAGCGCGTGCACATGAATGTGTGACATCACTGGTGAACAGCCAATTACAAGCCTTGCAACACAAAGCAAGTTTGATTTACTTCTCGAGAGAGACCCAGCGAGATTCAAAACTAAAGGTTTTGCTAAAGGTTAAGAGATTGAAGAATATGACTAATTTAAACGTCATATGAAAAATTATCTTGCTCTATCAGTGCAGTCACATGTGAAACCTGTTAAGTTAGATTATACATTTGAAAATATATAGTGATAGTGACTCGAACATGTAAGGTCAGATTTTTTATATATATTTTTAAAAAAAAGCTTATTTATATTAGATGATCTGTATATATACATATTAATATTTATTTAAAATAAACAATTTATAATAACTGTTAAACTAAAATTGCTTGTGTGTAAAAGATAAATAATAATAATAATAATAATATGAATCACAATAATTATATAAATCATAAAATGACTTTTATCATTAAAGCCAGACTTCTATTTTTTGTTTTAGCATTAGTGACCTTTAATTTGGACTTTGTGTCAGACATGTGTCACTTCTCTCACATCTGATTGGTCCAACTTCAGTTTGAGATCTCTAACCCAGAACATAACCTGTCCTGGAGCAGGTTAACTGTGGAGTGTAAGTTACTATGGCAATGAATGCCGCAAAAGCCAAACCACTTACGTGGTACCTAAAACCCAGGATCGGTGCTAACTAACCTGAAACTTACCTGGCTAGTCAGCTAATCCAGCTTTATGGTACTGGTACCATGGTACATGAGCATTATTTAGTGTTTTATAGATATTTTTATTTTATTTATTTATTTTTGTGTGCAGTGACATCATATAAATACAGAAAATGAGAGATGGAAGGAGAATCGATTCCTTTGAATTGCTTGGTTTTGGGTGGCCTTATATGTCTTTGGTGGTCTGTGGCTGACCCTATGGTAAAAGTTAACATTATGCATGGGATGTTAGTGCAGTATTACTTCATGCTGCAAATGGTACTTTAAGAACAGTACCAATCTAATAAAATAATAATAATAATAAAAAAGGCAAAGTTTATTTTAAAAACATAATTAGTCCCAACTATCAAAATGTTCCCAATAGAGAATTTTTTAAACTTTAAAAACTATTAAAATCTTGTCAAAAACGTATCAAAAGCACTAAAATCTATGTATTTGAACTAGCATAATTTTCCAGTTCCATCACTTACAATCAAATGTGGTTTTAAAAAGAACAGAATTGGTCTAAAATCACTCTGACTGCATAGAGAAAACCAGACTTCGCACAGCCTTTACATATACACCCTTGTCTACATTTCAGAATTATAAGTTCCCTTTCAGTCAGTCACTTTTGACGTCACGTCTGTGTCCCATGAATTGGGATCTCGCTTCGAGATAACAATCTACTTCGAGAGTAACTATACGAGCCAACACAAATTGGCATGCAGCTATTGCATCCAGCTGCCACTGATCACAGCGTGAGGATAAAAAGGCAGCACATGCAATACTTACCAGCTTTTCGCTTCAGAGCCGAGCGATCACATCGTTCTGCTCCTGACTACTCAACTGAGAGAAGACTAAACGAGTTCAGTGTGCTCTTTGAGAGCTCTTCTTGTTGGTGGTACGGCACATCAGCGGTGGTGGTTTCCCATGTCTAGTGGGTTGCAAACATCAGGCTGCACTACCCCCTGTTTGTGACGGTCATCTCCACTGTGTGCTTCAGCATGCTAAAATAGCTTTTTCTTTAAAAGAGCATTTATGGGTGCATCTTTTTAAAGACAACATTGTGTGACAAACTTGACATTATGACTTTCTTCCCGATGATTATGAAGGTTGTACATCGTTACAGTGGTGCCAAAGCCCAGGAGAAGGAGGGACGCACTGCTGAAGATCCCTCGCCGCTGTGGTTTATCCGCGGTGCCATCGAGCAGGCGAGGGAGTGTGCCGCCATGGACGCTCGAGGCGCTCGAGGCGCTTGAGGCGGTGGGCTGGAGTGAGTTGCCAGGGACGGGCGAGCTCGCTGCCGGCCGCCCGTGATGTGGAGGGGCGGCTGCCATCTGTGAGGGAGCGGAGGAGTCGCTGCCGTTCGCCAGAGAGCCGGAGCCTACTGCCGTTCGCCATGATGGGGAGGAGCAGGGAACGGGGGACTCCTGCCTGCTGCCCAAAACCGGAGGAGCTGTCGCCATCCACCGTCTGCCGAGGGCCGTCCAGTGCCACCGCCAGGCACTGCGGAGGAGATCACCCAGCTGGTGGAGGGCCGAGCAGCAGTGTGTCTGGGAACCGGAATTTTTTTTCTTTTCTTTTTTTTTCTTTCGCTCCTCTCTCCCCTCTCTCGTTTCTGTCGCTCCTCATCCTTCCATCTCCTTTTCTCTCGCCTCATCTGTCCTACACCCAGGTTCCCGCAGGTCACTGTGAGTGGTCCCCCCCGGAGGGAGGGGGGGGGGGGAAGAGCGCTGTCTCTGGAGTACCCCCCCGGCCTGCGAGAGGCGATGGGGGTATGTGGCGAGTGGGGCAGGGCCGAGAGCCGTGGGAACAGGAGCAAGGCCGGTGGAGTGATTGGAGATGAGTGACACCTGCTCGACCCACCGGTCTCGAGTCCCACGGAGGAGATGGAAGGATATAAAACAGGAGCGACGACAGTGATGGACGAGAGAGGACCAGGCCTGGGTTTTAGTTGTGTTTGGTTTTTATATTTGCGCGTCAGTCGTCAGTGAGGGGCCATTACTCTGGCTTATCAGGCACAGGGTGTGCCCTGCCCACTCAGGTTGCGAGTTCACTCTACTAGAAGTGTTGAAGCCATCAATCGCTGAATTGTCAGGGATCGATCCAGCAAGATGGCTCTTGCATGGGTTGATGACCAACCCGAGGCACTCTAAATGACTAAATGTTCTTTGTGAGCAGTCAGTTCCTGTTCTAATCTGGCTAGAAAGGGGAAAGAGCTGCGTCTATGCATTTTGTAAAAGTGTGCGGGGCCAGGGACAGTCCAAATGGAGGGACTGCATACTGATAGGCCACTCCTTCAAACGCAAATCTTAAAAATGGTCTGTGACGGGGGGCTATGTGGATGTGAAAGTAAGCAACTTTCAAATCAATGGTCAAAAACCAATCATCTGGGCAAATATGCGCGTCATCATCTTGAATGACCGGCGCATAAGCGAGCTGTTCAGATGTCTGAGCTCTAGAATGGGTCTTAGCCAACCATCTGTTTGGGATGAGGAAATAGCAGCTGAAAAAGCCTGACTAACTGTTTGCTGGAGGCACTATTTCCACAGCATCTTTTGCAAGCAGTGTTTGCACCTCTTGGCAGAGAACAATAGCTTCATTGTCCGGAACAGAAGTTTGAATAATGCCTCTTAAGCGGGGCGGTCTGCAAGCAAACTGCAGCGAGTAGCCTCGTCACATTGTTTCTAAAACCCATCTCGATATTCCTGGAATGGCTCCCCAGGCCCAGCACAACTCGTGGGCAGGGACCCTGGCGGTTCGGAAAGGGGAAGTGTTTCACCGGGGGTGCTGTTTCAGCCAAGGTTCTGTCTTCTGCTGAGGCTGACGCTGCACTGGCTTTGCAGGCTGAGCATCAGGGCTCTTTTGGTGGCCTACAGCTGCAGGCTGGCACATTTAGGAAGGAAGTGACGAAGCACCTGTGAGCCCGTTTACAGCAGAGCCGAAATAGCAAAGCCAGATCTGTTTCTGTGCGCAACTCATTGAAGGCCTCCTGGTGTTCTTGGCCAGACTCGTCCATGCCACGGAGAAGTTTGGCTTAAACACTTAAAGGATAGCAATCGTATGCAGTGCCAAGCCAGCCTATCATACTGCAGCATATGCCCTGTTGGCGATGGCCAGAGGTGGTCTTGCTGGGCTTAGATGGATGCGCTGCATGGCCCTTTTATCCCCAGATGGTGGGCACAGATGTGTGACAAACACTTCCTCCAGAGGGGGGAGTCTGGCATACCCTTTTTCAGCAGTGCCATCAATGGAAGTGAGAGCTGCTGTAGTCGAGGGGTTTACCCATGTCGAATAGGGAGCGCGCCAAGTCTTGGTGAGCTTGTAATGGACAGCTGGCAAGAATGGGATTGGGCGCTGGCGAGAGGATTGCTGGTGTGGCAGGAACCACTTGTCCAGTAAGCCACAGGTGAGCTCATCCGGAAGATGCTCATGAGGATGCGGATCAGCTCAGCATCGGGCTTCGGCTTCAGCCCCACTCCTCTGTTTCTGATGCTGCCAAGGACACAGAGTTGTCGGTAGTGACGTCATCTATGATAATATCCTCTTCGGACGCACCTAATGAGACCAGTCCACTTACAGCTGAAGAGGGGCACTGGTCCTTACTTGTGACACTAATATTCATAGTCAATCACGCCTACTCGCATATGCCCTTTCGGAACAAAAACAATCTATTCTTTTCTGTGAGTAAACAAGATGTTTTTTTACATCATTTTGAAGCAATGATTCTAGGCTATGAGATCCAGATTTGACAGTCTTGTGAACAAATGTTCTGTATGTGTTTTATGACTTTATTTCAGTTATATTTCAGTTTTATTTCAGTTTTCAGTTCAGTTTTATTTCAGTTTCACTAACCACGCATTAACGTTTTCTCAAAAACACAATCATGTACATACATGATATTTACATATTATTATAGCCCAGATTGTACTGAATACAGTGTTTTCAGACTTTAGCCCTGCATATGTTTATAAGCAACTGAAAAAAGTACAAAAGTCAGGGCATGTCAAAATTTCTCCAGGCCCCCAAAACCCCCTTAGTCCTCAGTGAGTTAAATTAAAAAATGGGTTTGATTATTTGTAGCTGAAACAGTGCGTGACATTCACAATCAATACGTTTATTGTCCTATTCAGAAAGTGAGAATGATTTCTATTTAGGGTTGTCATGGCTTATTTAAAACCTCCTTTATTTTTGCAGTAATTAGCCCATGAAATTTGCCACTGAAAGTTAAGCTTGATGACACAGAGGCATTCAGTTTTCATGTCAACCAGTGCTCCATGCCTGACCTTTCTGCTCGAGTGTTGAGAGAGTGTGAGGGGTTTAGGTTGCCTGTTAACTGCACACACAGATGGCTAAGGTCAGGTTTGGGGTCTCAGTGAAATAAACACAGAAAAACCTCTTTTTTTTTTTTGATCACACTTTTTTGGTTTATGTGAGCCCCGTCACATTCGCTATAAATCCCACTCCACTGTGGGTGGGCAGAACCCACGCGGCGCGGCCGCCTGCCGAAAGCCTGTGATCTTGGCCAGCTTGACCCACTATTCCTCTTGCCCCTGCCCTTAGGCGGGGGAGGAGCGCGTGCCGCGACACTAGCCTTCTGCGCCTGTCTCTGATCCTCAGATCGAGATGGGCCAGGACCCCTTTGTTGTTCGGGCTCGGACCTGGACCTTCGTGGAATGAAGGATTTAAAGGCAGCTGAGCGCGCCCTTGCCTCCCTGAACTTTTCGACCACCATCTCGACAGAGGTACCGAAAATCTCAGAAGGCGAGACCGGAGCATCGAGAAGAAACCCCCTTTCTTCCCTCCCGATGTCTGCCAGGTTCACCCACAGATGTATCTCCGTTACCACCATGGCCGCCATAGACCTACCCATGGCGGAGGCGGCCTGCTTGGTAGCCCGGAGAGAGAGGTCTGTGGTGCGGCGCAGCTCGGCTACCTGGTCAGCTGAAAGGCCCTCGCCTGTATCCAGGTCCTTCAGCAGGTCAGCCTGGTAAGCCTGAAGCACTGCCATCGTGTGCAACGAAGCCACAGCGTGACCTGCTGCTGCGTATGATTTGCTATTTAAGCGGGATGTATCCTGGAGGGGCTTAGATGGCAAAGAAGGAGATTTAAGAGAGGACGTTTCCCCCACAGAGAGATATCTAGCCAGCATCTCTTCTACAGGGGGCATCCTCTCATAGAGCACTAACTTCAGTGTCAGAATGGGTTAATGACAACGCATCTTCCTCCTGAAGTTCACTCTTGTTTGCCGCCAGAGAGTGTGAAAGGAAAAGTCCCTCTCTACACTCCACAGCGAGATCCACCTGTGATCCCCACGAGCTCATTCTCCTCCATGCCTCGGCAACGGCGGGTCCTGAGCCGCGGGATCCAGATGGCTGTCCTCTTTCCTCGAAAAGAGAGACAAACGAGAGCGAAGCTTTTTCACAGAAAAACGCTCGCAGTGCATGCAGATTGCCCCCTCGAGGACATCGCGCGCGTGCTCTTCGCCCAAACAAGAGACGCAAAGAGTGTGTGTGTCATCAGGTGTCAAATAACGCTGACACGGATGCACACACTGTTTAAACGCCTTGCTAGTGGATGCCATGATAACAATGATAGATCGCTCTTACCGTTTTGGTCGTTTCTCAGATGCACGCTTCAAACAAAACAGTCAATGAAGACGAAGAAGACAAGTGACGGGTCCTACGGGCGCGTATTTATAGTCGCGCCGGTAGT
This sequence comes from Carassius carassius, assembly GCF_963082965.1. Lineage (NCBI taxonomy): Eukaryota > Metazoa > Chordata > Actinopteri > Cypriniformes > Cyprinidae > Carassius > Carassius carassius. The sequence continues at coordinate 23,798,482 of NC_081759.1, read as the reverse complement.
GACGTCAGAGGCTGTCGCCGGCCAACACGTTGGCGTTTTTCAAAGTATGCTTCAGACACGGGTCACGACGAGGTGTTCCCCAAAGCGACCCCTAGAGGACGCAGTTCGAAGTTCCCTTGACAGGGAACTTAAATTTACTAAGTTTCAATGTAAAATTTATTATAATACATAAACAGTTTTTTTTTAGATTATAACATTTTCAAATATGTCTGTGGGGAACTTGTAGTACTTAAAAAAAACACATTAAAATAAGAACAATGATAGATGAACGATGAAATGAGCAATTGTTGAGATTGGCTGCCTTGCACTGAACAACCTTTTCATCATTACAATAATTTGAACTGTAATTTCTCGCTATTATCTAAACAGCAACAACAGTATGACACTGTATATTTATTGTGTTTCTTCTCGACAACTACATCTCATGAGGTCTCACTACACACATTTGACCACACATGAAAAATTCCAAATACAGGGAAGCGAAAGAGAGGCAAATGTCTATAAAGTCTTTAATTTCAGGAAAAATAATTTCTCTCCATTCCCAGAACAACTGATTGGTCAGACTGTCAGGTAATTTAGCCTGGGAAAGGGATCAGAAGGCCACAAGCCACAGAAGGACTCTTGTTCAGGCTGAAAATAAAAATATGCAATTCAGTCATTTAATGTTCACTGCTTAATGATTTATTGACTTGAAATATAAAAATATACAACCCGAATTCCGGAAAAGTTGGGACGTTTTTTAAATTTTAATAAAATGAAAACTAAAGGAATTTCAAATCACATGAGCCAATATTTTATTCACAATAGAACATAGATAACGTAGAAAATGTTTAAACTGAGAAATTTTACACTTTTATCCACTTAATTAGCTCATTTAAAATTTAATGCCTGCTACAGGTCTCCAAAAAGTTGGCACGGGGGCAACAAATGGCTAAAAAAGCAAGCAGTTTTGAAAAGATTCAGCTGGGAGAACATCTAGTGATTAATTAAGTTAATTGATATCAGGTCTGTAACATGATTAGCTATAAAAGCTTTGTCTTAGAGAAGCAGAGTCTCTCAGAAGTAAAGATGGGCAGAGGCTCTCCAATCTGTGAAAGACTGCGTAAAAAAATTGTGGAAAACTTTAAAAGCAATGTTCCTCAACGTCAAATTGCAAAGGCTTTGCAAATCTCATCATCTACAGTGCATAACATCATCAAAAGATTCAGAGAAACTGGAGAAATCTCTGTGCGTAAGGGACAAGGCCGGAGACCTTTATTGGATGCCCGTGGTCTTCGGGCTCTCAGACGACACTGCATCACTCATCGGCATGATTGTGTCAATGACATTACTAAATGGGCCCAGGAATACTTTCAGAAACCACTGTCGGTAAACACAATCCGCCGTGCCATCAGCAGATGCCAACTAAAGCTCTATCATGCAAAAAGGAAGCCATATGTGAACATGGTCCAGAAGCGTCGTCGTGTCCTGTGGGCCAAGGCTCATTTAAAATGGACTATTTCAAAGTGGAATAGTGTTTTATGGTCAGATGAGTCCAAATTTGACATTCTTGTTGGAAATCACGGACGCCGTGTCCTCCGGGCTAAAGAGGAGGGAGACCTTCCAGCATATTATCAGCGTTCAGTTCAAAAGCCAGCATCTCTGATGGTATGGGGGTGCATAAGTGCATACGGTATGTGCAGCTTGCATGTTTTGGAAGGCTCTGTGAATGCTGAAAGGTATATAAAGGTTTTAGAGCAACATGCTTCCCTCCAAACAACGTCTATTTCAGGGAAGGCCTTGTTTATTCCAGCAGGACAATGCAAAACCACATACTGCAGCTATAACAACAGCATGGCTTCGTCGTAGAAGAGTCCAGATGCTAACCTGGCCTGCCTGCAGTCCAGATCTTTCACCTATAGAGAACATTTGGCGCATCATTAAACGAAAAATACGTCAAAGACGACCACAAACTCTTCAGCAGCTGGAAATCTATATAAGGCAAGAATGGGACCAAATTCCAACAGCAAAACTCCAGCAACTCATAGCCTCAATGCCCAGACGCCTTCAAACTGTTTTGAAAAGAAAAGGAGATGCTACACCATGGTAAACATGCCCCGTCCCAACTATTTTGAGACCTGTAGCAGAAATCAAAAACATTTGCTATGTTATCTATGTTCTATTGTGAATAAAATATTGGCTCATGTGATTTGAATGTCTTTTAGTTTTAATTTTATTAAAATTTAAAAAACGTCCCAACTTTTCCGGAATTCGGGTTGTAATATACAATATAAGATTATATATGTTGAAAATACAAAAAGAAATTATATAAAAATATGTTCAATTATTGCAGTTTAAAAAATAACTGTTTCTGTTTTAATATATTTTATTTGAAATATAAATCTTTTGTAAAATTATAAATGTTTTTACTTTACTACTTTATTGTGAATTTTGGTATGTTTTGGTACACTAATTGTATCGACCATAAACATTTAAGAGTAGAGAATAGTACTTCCAAAATTCATGTTTTAAATTATATACAATATATATATATATATATATATATATATATATATATATATATATATTTAAAAGATGTATATATAAGATATTAAAAAAAGTCTCTAAAAAGATTTTGTTGCGTGTTGCTTCTACAAAAAATTATCACATGATATTCTATTGCGAGAAATATCAGCCATCTTAAGCAGCCTGGGGTGCCTGGGCTAGACCAGAGGTTACGCACAATAAACAAAGCACTGTTCAGGGTCAATATTGGCACTGCCTAGCTTCTAGCCAGAGGGAGGTGTGGTCCACTGTGAGTTCATGTACTTGTAATAAAAGACGAGATGGACTTTCTAGATTCTCAAGAAGGAATTGAAGAGGGCTTGAATAAAGAAAAAAAGAAGTATTTCTATCCAGGGGAAATATAAACATGGCCCTGATTTTGAAGGATGTCAGAGCTAGGGGAATAAACACATTCCCCTAGCTCTGAGCAAACTTCAGCTGGAGAAAAGAAAAAAAAAATGAAAGAAAAAACAGTTGCCATCTTATCAAACATAAGTTAGAGTTGCAAGCTATATGCAGAGAAGAGAGGGGATAAGGGGAAAGCAAGAGGGAGAGAGTGCTTGGAGCACAATGTACTATTACTGTAACTCTGTATCAGCAATAGCTTTCTTAGTTCTAAGACTTAAAGCTCCTGAGAGGTTCTGTCTGGACATGGAGGGATGGTCCATGTCAATGAATGCATGTTTTTGCATGGTAAAATGTTTCTTAGCCCAGGGTCTTTTTGAACTGGCAAAAGATTAAAAACAACAACAATATATGCAGAGATATGCAATAAGTTCTAAAGGTAAGTCATGCACATGCAAAAGGTCTTCAGCAGCACAACTGCTATACTATGATAAAGTTCTGATATAATGAGAAGTAAATTAGATGGTAAGATATCATCTAAGTATCAGTTTTTTTAATATTACCCCCCACTTCTCAGTCTGACAGTCTATGTTTCAGTTAATCTCAAAGGTGTTCATTGAGGTTCAGGCCTGGGATTGTAAGGCTTTGCTTGACTTTAAGACTAACCTTAACACTCTAAAAAAATACACTCTTAACACTTTTTTATATTTTATCACAGGTGCTGTGTAATAATAATAAGTTATACTAATTGTAAAATATATTAAAAAATAAATCAGTTGCTTTAAATTGCAATAATATTTCATATTATTACTGTTTTACTATATATTTGATCTAATAAATGCAGCCTTGGTGAGTCAAGAGCCTTAAAACAAACAAACAAAAAATGATTCCTGACCTCAAACCATTGAATGGTAGTGTACTGTATGTGATATTTTGTGAGGCTACCTGGAGTTCAGCTTTCTCTCTAAACTTTTTCCCCTTTAGAGCTATTATGCACCCACACATCCACTCAAAGTCAACACAAACAAACTCCAGGACCCATCATTCCTCCTCAGCAGTACTTTTATTGAGCCATCACTGTCCTTGCCAGTTCACCCAAGCTATTAATTCATTTTTAACTCTCCCTGTGTCGCCTTTCCACTCCCTCTGACTATGGTGTTCTTCTCTATTCCATTACTGTAGGTGTTACAGGCATGACAAATGAGTGCCCATCATGTCGTACATCACAGGGCAAAAAAGAGGGGGACAGCAAGACTGATACAGTATATTAAATTTATCATGGGGGACTGTTTTGCTCCACTGACCAAGACACACACATACATGTGTTTTGGTGGCTCAAGATCACAGTGTTCAAGGCAACTTCCCCACAGGCCGCAGAAATAAAACTCCCTTCATTCATCATCAGCTGAGCAAATTCTAAATAGTACTGTACACAGTGCTGGACATTAGTCTTCTATTGTTAGTGGATTATTGTGAGGATCTATATTTATTAAAAGCGTAAAAGCTTAGCACATTAGGAGAACATTTTAAGGTCTTTAGTAATTTAAAACCACAGGAATTAAATTTTCTCTGTGGAGGAACCAACAGACTGATGTGAAGAACTTATAATCTAACTGTTGGACTCAAGTTCAATATGTCAACATTAGATAAGTGTCAGGAATTAACAAAAAAATAAAAAATAAATAAATTATATATATATATATATGTGTGTGTGTGTGTGTGTGTGTGTATATTAATACATAATTCAACAGCATACTCAAACATTTGTAAGGTTCAGTAAAAGCAATTTTTACTTTCTTCTTCTTTAAGAAATAAACTTTATCTGAACTTTAGCAAAGAATCATGGGGAAAAAATGTAATGGCATGTACAAAATTATGAAGCAGCACAACTGTTTTCAACATTAAAAACAATTTTAGTTTAGTTTATTTGTTTACAGGGACAATACACATTAATAAACATAACTGTAAATGTGCCAGAATTTGCCAAAAAAGGCTATTTTTTATCTGTAGTCCCTTGACAGAATGTTAAAAGGTCACCCTAAAACAAAGTCAAAGCATCATTACACATATACACATCATATGAGAAAATTACAAATACATAAATGCATAGTAAAAAAATAAACTACACTACTAAAATACAAAAAAAAAGAGTAAATTATTTTTTTTTTATATTGTAATAGTAAAATCACTGCTTTTAGTGTATTTTTGATCAAATAAATGCAGCTTTGGTGAGCATGAAAGATTTATTTAAAAACCTCTTTAAATAAATATTTTGGAAAATATGAACCTTTGAACAGTAGTCCTGCATTATTTGACAATTATCAAATTATTATTAATTAATGTTTGCTTTTGACAAATGCAAATGAATGTAAATTCATACAACCTGAAATGTAAAAAATGTTGTAGCATTTACCATGTAGCATATTCATTGTTAGTTTGTGTTAGCTGCTGCATTTAAGGTATACCTCAACCAAAAATGGAAGTTTGATTTCCTCAGTATGGGAAAAATTCTATATAAAACTGTGGCTACTGTCAACTTTGTTAAATTTAAGATTATATATATTTTTTATGAAGGTTATAAGAAAATACTGAAAAAGCTGAATCTTTCTGTTTTGAGATTTTTTTTTTGGATTAATCCAAAATATGACAGGAGATCTTCTTTGTAGTGCAAAAAATATATTTTCTAAACTTGTTTGATAAAATGGGACACGCTGTACAGCATCGTCCCCTGTGGGGACAGTGAAGACTCAGCCCAGCTAGTTTCTTTGCCTATGGGAACTATTTTTCTGCTGCCTCACATTTCCACTGACAAAGTGACTCCACAGTCAACAGATCCTTCCCATAATGATGTTAACATATGCTGATCCTCCCTTTAATTTAACCCTCTAGGTGAAGTCCATTTGTCCAAGCATTTAACCCTGTCTTCAGGGGCTTGATCTTTCCAGACTATTATTATTCTTTCAGTTAGGTCTGACTCTTAAGAACCTGAATGGGGATAAAGTTGCTTCGATCTAGAAACATTTGTGTTGACACTGCAAGGCCAGTAAGGGGAGCTCCATTCACATAATTCAAAGCAGATATGACACAGTTCTATCTTGATATCAGCTTTAAATAATGAGGCAACATTTGTCATTTGTTAAGGGCAGATAGCTTGCAATGTTCCACATCCCTCGAGTTATCTTTCACCTTAATCCTCACCTAATCCAACACTGAGTCTCACAACAATTTGTCTCTGTATCTTCATATCAAGAGAGAAGAAAAGCCACCATTTTATTCCTCTGAACTTTCAAAAGGTGGTGGGGTGGTGTTGGCGCAGTGGATAAGACACATGCCTTTGGTGTGAGAGATCTGGGTTCGAATCCACTATGAGACACCAATGTGTCCCTGAGCAAGACATCTAACCCCTAGTTGCCCCAGAGGCATGTGACCTCTGACATATACAGCAATTGTAAGTTGCTTTGGATAAAAGCGTCAGCTAAATTAATAAATGTAAAATAAAGTTGAATTCAAGTTTTGGGGAATTTCTTACCATATCTAAAAGAGACATAGTGAAACTAATTAATTACTGCAGATTAAAATACACAGGAAAAATATGTCTCTTTGTTTTAAGTTCACTGCAAAGCACTTAGGTATGCTCAGTGTGTGCTCAGTTCCCAAGCGCCCAGTTCACCACTGGTTTGTTTTGTTCTCTACAACCAGCAGAGGGCACTACGCACATTTCATTTACACTGTAGTTTGTTATGATCTGTTGAGAAGCAAGTGCTGCTCTTTTGATCAAATGCGTCTTCATCAGCATCCAGAGATAGATGTTTCAAGCCCTTCTCAAGCTCAGTCGAGCAGTTTATCAACTGTGTGCTCAGCTTTCTCCCCCAGTATACTGTTTAAAATGTTTACTTCTGTTTTAATCAGAAAAAAACAAGCGGCAGATAAATTAATATATAAATAAATAAAAATATAAATGTTGTATAAATGTTGCGAAGAAAGACACCAGTAAGGTGAGTAAATTATGACAGAATTAAAATTTTTGAGTGGAGTATCTCTTTAAAGTTGAAAGCTATCAAAACTTAATTATTGTATATTTTCAGATGGATGGACAGACGTACGGACGGACAGACCATATACTGTATTAAGACAAACTTGTCAACATGTCAACACAGTTAATCTCCTTAACTCAGTCAAACAAGCCCAAGCAATCCATTTAGACAGAATCCCATTGAAACGACAGCTGATAAAACTACACAAAATGACTCTGTAAGGTCATATAATCAAGCTTCAAAAACTGTATTTGAAAATTCAAGGCAGAAGAGAGAGAAACTGGCACACTGGCCTGAATACAGGAATAAGAGGTCACGGGGATACACGGCTCTGCACTGTGTCATTAATTACAAGATGATTTTGTAAACACAAGCTGCATCAAATAAGAATCACATGCTCTGAAATGGCATGGAGGCCTGCTGGCTCCAGTGAATTCAAAATATAGTGTTATCCAATTAGAGCAAGGAAATTGAGGGAGACAGGTTGGGTGAGGGAATGGGAAAGGCATGCTTTGAATTATTTGCGTGTGTATGCATGTGAGTCTGTCGCCACCAGTGTGTGCTCTCGTTAGATCATGCAGCACTTTGGGTAATGTTGCCAGAGAGGCTTATCATTCTTCAGAAAGTAAACAACAGCAGGGCAGAGACTCCTCTCACTGCAGCAGGTGGGATGAGACATGCACAAGCATTAGGCAATCGCACAACTTTGCCAACTTCAGTGTCTGTCTTTTTATGTATCTATCTACAATATCTGTAACTATGGCAGTCACCTGTATTTGCAAATTGCCATGCTTTTATCCAAGCAATTAACACAAGCAGTGATGTGACTTTAGTAAAGCCTCCCTGGTTGCCTTATCAGTGGGATGATGAAGGACAATTAGAGAAAACTAAATCATAAAAATGAAAAATCCAGATTTTAATTAACTATGAGAGGGAACAATACTTTTTTGGAGCTGACTGAGAGATGTTTTCACACTTTGGTATGATTAAAACTAACTCTGGCACAACTGTGGTTCATTTGAGTGAGTGTGAACACTGGCATCTGAACCTTGGTGCCCACCAAACAAGTGGCAGAGGCTCTTGGTCCACTTCCAAGCTCGGGTGCAGTACAGGACTAAATTTATAATTCTTTTTTTGTTTGTTTTAGTCCAGACCAAAAGAACCAAGAGAACCGAACAACACGTGTAAACATCCTAGGAGTTTTAGTGATGCATAACTGTCTAATCTGCTTTTATTCAGGCATAAGCCTAATAATAGTGAGGTCAGGCTCAGTATGGGGTTTTTAATGAAGTGACACATTGATATTTTGTGTAGTGACCCATTGAGATGTTTTAATGATAAAATCTCACAGATTAAATCTCTATTGCCCTTGTCAGTTTATTCACCACTTGATGTTCCTCTCTGCTGCTCTGTATGGTCTGTCTTTGAGCCTATCACCTTGGACTCTCTTAATGAGATTGTTACTGGTTTAAAACCTACTAGCTGCCCTTAGGATGTGATTCCCACACATTTTCTTAAGCAAGTTTTCCAAGCTATTGGCCCTGATTTGTTATTTGTTATCAAAAAGTCTTTCTACTGGGACTGCCTTAAACATGCCTCTGTTCCGCCTAATCTTAAAAAAACAAATTTGAATCCTACGCTTTAGAGTAATTTTCACCCAATTTAAAATTTACTCTTCCTCTCAAAAATGTAGAAAAAGTGGTCCTGAGCCAACTTTTACCTTTTTTGAATGATGACAATATACACAAGAAAATTCTGTCTGGTTTTAAAGCCCGTCACAGCACCGAATCGGCCCTCTTAAGAGTCATGAATGATGTAATGCTTACCACTGATACCAGGCATTCTGCATCTTTGGTCTTGCTAGACCTTAGCTCTGCATTTGACAACATTCTCTTATCACGTCTAGAAGCATGTGTGGGCCTTCGGTGTATGGTGCTCCAATGGTTTCGCTCATATTTAACAAATAGGAGTTACTCTGTCTGCCTCGGGCACCATTCTTCCTCTGATAAACAGTTAAGTTCTGGTGTCCCTCAGGACTCTATTCTTGGCCCAGTACTGTTTAATCTCTACATACTACCTTTGGATTCTATTTTATCTAGATATGGTATCTGTACACTGACGACACACAAATTTATCTGCCTATAAAGCTTGACGATAAGCTTGCCTTTAAGCCTATATTAGACTGCTTAGACGAACTGAAACTCTGGCCTGCTAGTAATTTCTTTAGTTTTAATGAGATCAAGACTGAAATTATCTTGTTTGGTTCAAATGATCACAGCAGTAATGATGTTGATCTCGATACTCTGTTACCTTACAGTACCAACTGTGACTGGGGGTTATGCTTGATAACAGTCTTAAATTTGATAAGCAGATATGTGCTGTGGTTAGGTCTTATTTCTATCATCTTCGTATTTTAGCAAAGGTTAAGCCCTTTTTCTCTGGTAAGAATCTTGAAACTGTTATGCATGCATTTGTAACGTCACGACTAGACTATTGTAACTCTTTGTACATTGGTTCCTCTCAGACTTTTGTCACACATTTATAGATAGTTCAAAATGCCGCAGCCCAACTCCTCAAAGGGAAGTGTAAAAGAGGTCACATTACACCGGTTCTGATTTCGCTTCATTGGTGACCGGTCAAATACAGAATTGATTTCAAAGTTTTGTTATTTGTTTTTAAGTCTTTGTGGAACCAGGCACCACAGTACCTATCTAAGTGATCTAGTCTGAGAAGACGGATGCAGTAGTTCAGTACTGCATCCGTCTTCTCAGACTAGATCACTTAGATCTAGGGACTCTGATTTACTATATGTTCCTAGAACCAGACTTAAAAACAGGGGTGATTGCGCATTTGTGGTCATCTGTCCTAAGTTATGGAATATCCTAGTGATGGAGAGACTTCGAAAATATCTACCATCATGAGTTTCACTGTTAATCTTGGTGCAAATGTTTTGGTTTATTTGTTCTCTTTTTAAATGTCTTATTAATTGTATTTATTTACTTAAACTCTTTCTAAATCTTGTGTATATCATAAGAATCAAAGTCAAAGAGTTTTTATAAAAAATGGTATGTTCCAATTTGGGAAGAGCAGGAAAAAATGTGTATTTAAGATGGCCGCCACTAGAAGTTGGGTGAACAGATAGAGGGCTTGGACAAGATTGTTTTGCTGTGTAGCAAGGGAAACTCCAGCTTCAATGTTGTAGAGGGGAGTTGGTACTGTGTTTTGTACTTGCAGTTCTAGTTTTAGACTATTTTTATTACAATCTTTGTTTTAAGCTCGTATACCTATTTATTTGCATATTTTGCACACCTGCTTAAATAAGCAACCCTTTGGACCCCAGCTTCGCTATTGATCCTCCTTGTGACTGATCGGGTCGTTATCACAATCCTTTCTAGTCTACATCAGATCCACCCAAACCTTGTCAACTTTTAAACATACTTTTTTTCCATGGCTTTCAATATCCCTTGACTCATATTGGCATTAATATCTTTTTATACTAGCTTCTAGAATTTTTTTTTTTTTAGGAATTTATTTATTTTTATCTTACTTTTATTGTTACTCTAGTGCTTAAATGTTTTGTGTCATTATTGTCTGTTTCTTTTAGCCTTGTAAAGCACTTTGGTGAACATCAGTTGTTTTAAAACTTGCTATACAAATAAACTTGTATTATATATTGTATAAGATGCACATCCTATGATTGTGGCGTTTGAGCAGTACTACTAAGAATCTGTCAATACAAATATGTAAATACTGAGAGGAACTGTATAATTACCACAAGCCATACCACGGTCAATATAGATTCATTTTATCTGGGGCTGACAGCTTTATAAATAAATTATATTTCTGAGATAGCTAACTAGTTTGTGGATGATGTGGAAAATTTTTAAATGAGTTTATTAGTATTATTTATTATTATTATCTATATGTTTTGAGCAGTGCAGTGTATAACAGAGCCCACCTCCCAGGGGAACTAAAAAAAAATCTAATATGTAGGATGACAAGTTGTCAATGGAGGAGATGCCTCAGTATGCTGAATACGCTGTGAATATAGCTCATCACATCATAAATTGACTGCTTGGGTGCTAATTCTGAACATTTTTGCATTGCATTTTTTGCTTTATTTATCTATTTGGCATAAAAAAAAAAGTCTCCAGGTTACGTATGTAACCCCTTGTTCCTCGAGGGAACGAGACGCTGCATCGAAAAACGCTTTGGGGAACGCGCTTAGCGTGAGCGACTCTGAATATCGTGTGTAATCATTCAAATGGAAGACCGTGACATCACAGACGGGGTGACGTAATTGACCAGGAAGCTATAAAAGCACGTGCCGTGCAGCTGGCGTCAGCTTCGAGTACCAACAAGCTCCGGCAGGGGTGCCGGGGGTATGGCTCCGAGACGCAGCATCTCGTTCCTTCGAGGAACTGGGGTTACATACGTAACCTAGAGACGTTCCTCTTCAGGAACTCGAGCTGCGTCGAACAACGCTTTAGGGAATGAGTACCAATGCCGCCAGACTACCAAACCCCTGCCTAGTGTGTATCCGAAGAGCACAGCTTAGGACGAAAGGACAGAAGCGCCCGGAGTGACTGGCATGTCTAGGCCATAGAATTTAACAAACGTAGAAGGTGTGGACCACCCCGCAACATTGCAGATGTCCATCATGGATACACTTGCTAGGAAGGCCTTGGAGGCCGCCATACCCCGAGTAGAGTGAGCCTTGGCTCTCGACAGCGGGCGACGACCAGAGGACTCATAGGTGGCGTTGATAGCCTCGACTATCCAACGACTAATAGTCTGCTTAGAAGCAGGAGAACCCCTCTTGGGGGGACCGTAGCATACAAGCAATTGGTCAGTTTTTCTCCACAGGGCAGCTCTGTGGACGTATGCGTCCAGCGCTTGAACTGGACACATACAATTTAGCTTCGCTTGGTGGGGCTCCCGAAAGGGAGGAGGACAGAAGGCCTGCAGCACTACAGGTCGTGGTGTAACAGAGGGAACCTTAGGAACATATCCTGCTCGAGGGTATATGAATGCTTTGGTCGTGCCAGGTGCAAACTAAAGATAAGTGGGGGCCACAGAGAGGGCCTGAAGATCTCCTACTCTCCCCAGAGAGGTGATAGCCAACAGAAAGGAGGTTTTAAGTGTAAGATGTCTGTCTGAAATATCTTGAATGGGTTCAAATGGGCGTTTGCACATTGCCTCTAACACCACAACCAAGTCCCACGGGGGAATACGGGACCGTACTGGAGGTCTCAGCCTCAGCGCACCGCGGAGGAAACTTGTAACTAGGGGGTGTCTTCCCAAAGACTGGCCAGCTAGAAGGGCATGGAAGGCCGCAATGGCCGCCACGTAAACCTTCAGCGTGGAGTGGGTCAACCCTGCAGAGAGCCTGGCCTGTAGAAACTCCAGAACTGTACCAACTGGGCAGTTTGCTGGGTCTAGCTGGCGGTCTCTGCACCATGAGGTGAAGAGTTTCCACCTCAGGGCGTACAGTTTCCTCGTTGAGGGAGCTCTGGATTGGAGGAGGGTCTCAACAACCTCGGTTGAGAGACCAGCTGCTAATAGTTGTGTCCCCTCAGGGGCCACACCCACAGCTTCCACATCTCCGGGCGAGGGTGAATTATCATGCCCTGCGCTTGTGAGAGTAGGTCTGTCCTGATCGGTATCTCCCATGGAGAGCCGTCGAGGAGCGAGACCAGGTCTGCGAACCATACTCGGCCCGGCCAGAACGGGGCTACTAATAACAGACCACTGTTATCGGCGTACTCTCGCCAGAACTCCCGGGAGCAGAGCAATAGGGGGAAAGGCGTACAGACGAAGCCTCGGCCAGGTCTGTACCATAGCGTCCAGTCCCAGAGGAGCTGGATGAACTAGAGAGAACCAAAGGGGACATTGTGATGTCTCTTGAGTCGCAAAAAGGTCTACTTGAGCCCTGCCAAACACTCTCCATATCTGCTTCACCACCTCTGGGTGAAGTCTCCGTTCCCCGGGCCTCGGCCCCTGCCTCGACAGTATGTATGCTCCCATATTTAGTTTTCCAGGAATATATACTGCTCTTAATGAGAGGAGTTTGCTCAGGGACCACACCAGGATCGGGTGCGCCAGCTTGTACAAAGGGCGCGAACGCAGACCTCCCTGGTGGTTGATGTAAGAGACCACCGATGTGTTGTCTGTGCGCACCAACACATGGTGACCCCTTAGGTCTGGGAGGAAGTGCTTCAGTGCACGATAAACTGCTAGCATTTCTAGACAATTGATATGCCATGTTAGATGGCAACCGCTCCACAGACCACGGGCAGGGTGGCCACTCATGACTGCACCCCAGCCGGTGAGAGATGCGTCCGTTGCTAGTATTACACGGCGACAAGGAGCTCCCAGCACTGGGCCCTGATTCAAGAACCAAGGTTTCTTCCACATGTCTAAGGCACGGAGGCAGCGCTGCGTGACCTTGATAGTGTGAAGTAGATTGCCCCTCGGGGAAAATCCCTTGATCTTGAGCCACCACTGTAGGGGTCTCATGTACAGCAGGCCAAGAGGTATCACGTTGGACGCAGCTACCATCAGACCCAACAATCTCTGAAATTGTTTGACAGTAAGCAGAGATGTATAGTAACGAAGTAGTTACTAGAAGAACTACTTCACTACTGTACTTAAGTACTAAAAGGCGGTATCTGTACTTTACTAGAGTATACTTTTTTTCTCCTACTTCCACTTTTACTTCAGTACATATTTTCGATGAGTTTAATAAATTTACTCCGATATTTTTTTTTATGTGCTGCATCATTACTCGTTACAATTATAAAAATGTTACGAATCATTCCATTACAAAAAGAACTGTAGATGGCAGGTTTGATGAAGCTGGCACATCATTGAGCGAATCAAGCGATTAAGAAGACTGCGCGTGCTGACTGAACTGCTGTGAAGAGAGAGATGAACACCGAGCCGAGCCAGATAATGACTCGTTCACGAGCCAAGAACCGGTTGCATCGGTTTTCGAATCATCAGTAGTTCTTTCTGACAGTTCGATTCAATAAACCAGTTGAAGAAAACAGTTCACCGGTTCTTTTGCGCTCGACATAATGGCGTCATTGGCGTTGACTGCAAGCCTTTGGTTTACCAGCGCTCATAACATTAGCACAGAATCAGTTCAGAATCAATCACCAAAAGAATCAGTTCGGTTCAGAAGCTCTGTGTGTGTCGGTTTGCTTTCACGCTGAATCACACATGCGCAGTATCATCAGCTCCTCGGTTCTCGAATCAGACACGTCTGAGAGAAAAGGTTCTTGACCACTGATCTATAATATAAGTTATATATATAGATCAGTGTTCTTGACTCGTGAACGAGTCAGTCTGTTGTTCGTTATCTGGCTCGGCTCGATGTTCATCTTCAGTTCTCTCTTCACATCAGTTCAGTCAGTGTACTGTTTGAGTAAATGAATTACTCCGGGATATTGGTTTGTTTTAACTCAGAGGGAGTGTCAGCCACATTAAAAAAGTTAACAACTTAAGTCATTTGTGGATTAATGCGTATTGGAGACGCGAACCGTTTTAAACGATTCAGTTCGATTTGGTGAACTGTTTCAAAAAGATCCGGTTACATCGAATGATTCGTTCGCGAACCGGATATCACAAACTTCTTTGTTTTGAACTGTCTTACAACAGACACGGAAGAGAAGACAATGCTGAATAAAGTCGTAGTTTTTGCTATTTTTGGACCAAAATGTATTTTCGATGCTTCAAAAAATTCTAACTGACCCTCTGATGTCACATGGCCTACTTTGATAATGTTTTTCGTACCTTTCTGGACAATGGAGGGACTGAGAGCTCTCGGACTAAATCTAAAATATCTTAAACTGTGTTCCAAAAATAAACTGAGGTCTTACGGGTTTAAAACAACATGAGGGTAAGTTATTAATGACATAATTTAGCAAATTGGGTGAACTAACCCTTTAATCTGTTTTTTGTTTACAAAAAGTTACAGTCAAAGGAATTGTGATTGTCCTTTAGGTTAATCATTTGAAATAGTAAAAACAATATGTTCAAACTTTTGACTACTTTCTTTAATAACTACATAACACAATACTTGTAATTTTACTTTCATTACTTGAGTAGTAAATTTTCAAATAGACTACTTGCAATACTTAAGTACAAAAAATGTTGAATACTTTAGTACTTCTACTTAAGTGTGGTGCTTAAAGAGCACTTCAACTTCTAGTCAAGTCATTTTTTTGATAGAGCACTTGTACTTTTACTCATGTCTGGGTCTCTAGTACTTTATACATCATACTGGCCTTCTCTGACTCTCTCGACTGAGATGAGGATCGACTCGATACGAGCAGGGGACAATCGTGCCTGCATCACGGTAGAATCCCATACTATGCCTAGATAGGTGGTTCTCTGAACCGGAGAAAGTACACTCTTCTTGGCATTCAGTCTCAAACCCAGCTCCCCCATATGTGCAAGAACGACATCTCGATGCCGAGCCACAACCTGCTCTGACTGAGCTAAAATCAACCAATCGTCGATATAGTTGAGAATGCGGGTGCCCTGCATGCGTAGGGGAACCAGAGCCGCGTCTACACATTTTGAGAACGTGCGGGGTGAGAGTGCAAGGCCGAAGGGAAGTACTCGATATTGGTAAGCTTCGCCCCCGAAAGCGAACCTCAGAAATTTCCTGTGTTGTGGAAGGATGGATATGTGGAAGTATGCATCTTTGAGATCTATTGTGACAAACCAGTCCTCTGACCTGATCTGAGCTACAACATGCTTGATCCTGAGCATTTTGAACTTCAATCTCATAACTGAACGATTAACGGTGACGCTCTGTTTCTGGGCCACGCGATACGAGGAGCTAGGGTGCGGCTGGGGCATCTCCCGCCCAGATGCTCCGAGAGAGCGGCAAGGGAGGAACTTATGGAACGCCGCCGCTTGCCATAGCTGCCATGGACCGCCCAATTGCTCGGGCGGTCTCCTTGGTGGCGCGGAGGGAGAGATCAGCGGCCCTTCTTAGTTCTGATATATCATGGGACTTGATCTCCTCTCCCTCATCTAGCTCTTTAAGCAGGTTGGCTTGGTACACCTGTAACACCGCCATGGTGTGCAGACACGCACCAGCCTGACCTGCAGCCGCATACCTTTTGCCCACCAATGCCGATGTTGTTCTGAGTGGCTTTGAGGGCAATGCCGGGGCCTTCAGTGATGATGCCGCGCCGGGGGACAGATAGCTTGCAAGCGTCTGTTCCACCCGGGGCATCGCTCTATAGCCGTGCTCTCCCATCCCCACTACATTGCCATAGTAGTCAGACGAGGGGATGTAGAGGCGGGCTGAAAATGGGCGTTTCCACGACCTGGCGATCTCATCATGCAGGTCGGGAAAGAATGGAAGGCTCCGGCTGGGAGGTGGCTTACTCGCGCGCAGGAAGCGTTCATTGAGCTTGCTTCGCTGCGGTTCGGTCATTTTTTCGGCGGGCCACTCAATGCTTAATTTGGCCACAGCGCGAGTAACCAGCTCCACCACACAACCTATAACGTGATTTGGAATCGCCATCAGAATGCTTGGATTTCACCTTGCTCTTCGGCATGACTTGGAGCTCTAACTGTGACAGGGTTCTGGTTGTGGCGATTTCCATGGACCCCTTATGGTGTCACAACATAACTCGTAGTGACCGGCAGAGAGGGCACGTCTCGGCACGTCTCGTAGTGACCGGCAGAGAGGGCACGTCTTGGCTACGTATGTAACCCTCGTTCCCTGATGGAGGGAACAGAGATGTTATGTCATCATGCCACAACCTCGAACCATCGCTGGCTGCCATGGACAAGTTCTCAGCTCCTCAGCATTTAACCTGAAGAATGAATGCACCTGTCACCTATTTATACCTTTATGCACGGAAAGTGGCTCAGGTAAGCAAAATCCAGTAGCCAATGTTTTTTGGCATTTTCTCTAAAAGTCAGAGAGGATTGGGGCTTCCAAGTAAATTCCCCTACGTCGTCACAATATAACGTCGAGGGTTGCATACATAACTGAGACATTTCTAAATATATGATTCATTAATGTATGCCTATCTTGCATCATTAAAATGTGTGGCCATCTTAATGTTCTAATGTCCTGATTACATATTGTCCCTAACTTGAACAGAGGGTCTATGCGGACATATGGACATAGAGCTGAATCATCCATCACTATGTTATGCACCCCCCCAACACCCACACAATGTATCTCACCAAAAAATGAACAATGTTTGCTGCTAATGAACTGAACAGTTGGTCATGAATTAATTGTCTTAAGTGTGAATCTCACTTCTATATTAAAAAAATTAGTCCCGTGAAAACTGCTTGCTTTAAACTGTTCTGAATTACTGTATAATTTCATAAAAAGGGTATTTTATATCATTTGTATAGAACTTGTTGACTGCTTTTAGACTGAAATCAAGTAAATTCATCTTAATCTAGCATTAGACATTTGACGTCATTTCATAAAACATTTGGAGAGAAGTGATGTGAAACACTATGGTAAGTGACATGGCACGCCATGATGATAAAAATAATGGTGTGACATTCTTTGACATGAGATGCAGTAACAAATCAGATTTTACTAAAATTATTTTCATTTTAGTCTTCTTTTTTCATTTTTGGATGAGACTATCACAGTTTGCCAAACTAAAAAAAAAAAAAAATGCATTATTGGCAAACTGGAAGACCCATTTAAGTAATTTTAATGAGGGAGAATATATTCTGTTTGTCTTTGACCATTATAAAAGTGCAATTCCTAGCCCTACACTTCAGTCTAAAAGGTTAAGACCATGTTTTATGTAAATTTGCCCTTAAGATCGCTTGTTAGCTAGTTTCAGTGGTATGCTGACCCATTCACTATAATAATAATAAAATATGTATTTCTGAATACATGGAGTCATTAAAGTGAAAAGGAAGAATATGCCAGGACAGCAGCTAAAAGAGATCTTAAATCAGTGGATTCTAAAATTGCTATTTTTTTCATTCATTCATTCGTTCATTCATTCATTCATTCATTCATTCATTCATTCATCTTACATGTCATACAGTTGACTGTATATGAAACATGACAAATATGATACAGGGAAACAACTCCATAAATTCAGTTATGCCCTAAAATTCAAGCTATTGGGGCAAAAAAATGCCCTGTGTGTGTTTTGTCAGCATATCACACCAGCAATGAGAGCGATATCACAGATGAGCTGTTTTTGTCACAAAGAACTCGAGTGCAAATGTGATTTTATACAACAGTTCACTAAATTAGAAGTTAATATTATGCTAAACACAATATTGTGTGTTTTTGTTCAATTTTGTCAACGAAAATATTACCTATAAAGCCATGGAAGAACTGTCGTGTCTCTCTGAGCAATACAGCAATTATAGTTTCTGAATGAATCCGAGTTTGAACGAATCGTGTAAACCAGTGATTCAAAAGCCCATTCATTACCATAGACAGTAAAAGAAATGGACACAGCAACCCCATTGGATTCAATGGAGATAAGTGAAGTTAATTAATAAGCACACACTTCCTGAGGGTCGAGCGTACTGCGCAGACTCAAACTGAGCTTGATGACATAGAGGTCACGTGAGCAACCTGTCTGACAATTTTAAGTCTTCTAATCGCTGTGCCAAGAGAAATCTGAATCACCCACTAAATCTTGCAGACGTTGTTGAACAATTTTGTCCTCTTGCTTTTATGGACTCTCTATGGGCTTTTCCCTTGACTTCATGGCTCCTCGTCTCCCTGAAAGCTTCTCCTCCTGTCCATACGGTAATTTCTCTACTGTGCGACAGAGAGTTGCAGGTTATGAAGCAATCGTTAGCCTATTTTTACAAAAATTGCTTCTACGGGGCCATAACTTAAGATGCAAGGTAATGGGGCCTTTTATACATTTTCGTGTTTCTTTAGAAATAATTAATGGACAAATGGAGTCTTTAAACGCCTCAGATGTAAAGTTATTCGCTGTCAAAGTGACGCCAAAATGGATGGGAGTCAATGGAATGCTAACAGCAGGTGGCGGTCCGCTAACCAATGGCGGGACCCAGGGATGCTTCAATAAAATATGAAATCATGCCCCCCTGTTCATTACAGAGAGCCGTTTACTTAATTCCTGAAAGAATCAGCTGTTTGAACGAATCGACTCATATAGACATTTACCGCCATCTGCTGGTAGTGTTAGTTTTATTTTAGAGTATAATTTCACTTATTAAAAATAAATAAATAATTACATAAAAACAAAAAATTAAAGGGATAGTTCACCAAAAATGAATAAATAAATACATTCTTTCATTATTTATTCAGCCTCATGTTGTTTCTTCAAACCAGAATTTTGCACAATAAAAAGATGGTATTTTGAAAACTGATGGTAACTAATCAGTTTTGGTCACTAGTGACTTTCATTGCATGAACAAAAAATATTGAGATCAAATTATCTTCTTTTATGTTCTATACTTTATGTTAGGCCATTGTAGCCTAAACATTTAAAACAATAATAGCTTTAAATTATCTTGTGGGGGTATTTTCACAGCAATATTTAGTTTGCAATGAATTATATTAATTAATCACAGCACCTTGTAATTAATTTGATTTTTTTTTATTGACTGATAGTCCTAATAATAATAATTAATAATAATAGAATAATGAATATTAAATTGTCCCATCTGTATTCACCCTAAGAAAGAAATAAAGAAAGATCAACTGTGGCTTCAACACAAAGCATCAGGCTGAAGATCACCTCAGACATCTCTTTACAGTCATATCTTTTTCCATATGCTCCCTCTTGACAAACTGTTCGGAGCCATCTAGGCCAAAACCAGCCGAGGCCATAAGAGCTTTAACCCCTGCACTGTGACCATCTGTAACATTCTTTCTCAACCGGTCTCCGGGTCTGGCCGTAGCACTTTTCATTTTCTGTCGGTTTTAGTACACAATGTAACTACAGAAGATTCAAGTTTTAAATAGGAAAAATATTGAAACTCTTTGGTCATTTTTTAGCGAGATGCTAATGTTCTAATCAGATTCAATAATATATGCTAAGCTAAGCTAAAAGTTCAACTAAACTCAACTGTTTAACTCAAGGGGAGTTGGAAAATGAGCCTAAATAGTGGAGTTTTCCTTTAAACTCAGAAGGTAATGTTTGTGCGGGTGTGCTGTTTTGACAGCTAGATCTGCTTTGAAACAAAACAGGTGACAATGTTGCATCATACATGCAATGCGACAAGAAGTCAAACATTTCAGAACTTTAAGCAGCAACCTTATACAACAAAACAGCCATTGGTCGTAATGTCGATTTTGACTAAAGTTAACAGTTTATCAGGTGATAAACTGATGCAAAATAAATGTATAAAATTGTACAAAATCACAAAACTCAACATTTTGAATGCACAAACAGTTGCACAATTCAGCTTCGACTGAGTCATATTTTTCAGAATACAAACATTTGCACTATTTCCGATCATACCAAAGTCCAAGAAAAACATATACTTTAACAAATATGCATCCTCGTCCCCTTGAAATTATAAGGTTCTATCTGACATTTCTGTCAAAATTGAGTTATTCACATATTCTTATTCTGTGACAACTTATTTACATTATTTGACGTTTTATTTTAAGTTGTGTAAATTTTGGGATTTTTTTATTGAAAAAACAAAAAGGTTCTATCTACAGAAGTCTATGGAACACAAAAACTTTGAAGCTCAATATCTCAAAACTGCTCAGAACGCAGATAGAACCTTATAATTCCAAGGGGACGTCCTGTATTTTACAACACAGGCTACTGGCACTAAGAAAGCAAACAATGCACTTTCACATAAGTATCCTTATCACATAAAATCAGCATCAGAACATTCTAGTCTAGTTTATGTACATTTATATCACAAGATAAATAATTGTTGTTCTGAATGTCAGAAAGACATGCAGCATCCTATTATCTGTAGAGTGCCTCAAGGATCCATTTTAGGGCCACTCCTTTTTAATTTATATATGCGACCTTTGGGAGACATTATTAGGAGACACAATGTTTCATTTAATTTATATGCTGATGATACCCAGTTGTACATACCATTGAAAGCTGGCGATACCATTCAACCCTTATTGGCCTGCCTAGGGGACATCAAGAAATGGCTTTCCAATAGCTTTCTTAGACTTAATGAAAATAAAACAGAAGTAATCGTCTTTGGCCCCCCTAAGTTGAGAAGTGGTCTCATAAATGAGCTTGGCAAGCATTTCCCTTCAGTCTCCTCCCAGGTCAGGAATCTTGGTGTCATTCTGGACTCTGGACTTTGCTTAACTAAAAAAAAATTATACAATTGTCAAGAACAGTTTTTATCAGTTACGGATCATCTTGAGAATGAAATCATTTTAAACTTTTAATGACCTGGAGACCTGATCTGAAGTCATTCATGCTTTTATTACCTCCTGCCTTGACTACTGTAATTCATTATATTTGGGTCTTCCTCAGTCATCCATTGCACGCTTACAGATGGTACACAATGCTGCCGCAAGGCTGTTGACCGCGGCAAAGAAAACAAAACTTAATGGTCAAGCCCCATCTTATCTCTCAGATCATCTTTTTCCTTTTTCATCCTCCAGATCTCTAAGATCTTCTGATAGAGCTCTCTTAGTTGCCCCTCGTTCATGCCTAAAAACGAAGGGTGATAGGGCTTTTTCTATTGCGGCCCCCCGTCTCTGGAACCAACTTCCACCGGACATTCGCCTTGCACCTTCTATCACAACTTTTAAAATGAAGTTGAAAACATATCTTTATTCCCAGGCATTTTAAATTGGATTTTATCTATGTTCCATTGATTTACTGTATCATCTGTTTTGTTTATTTTATGTTTATCTTTGACTTTGTTCAGCGCTTTGGTCAACTTTGCTGTGATAAATGTGCTATATAAATAAACTTTACTTACTTACTCACATTGTGATAGCAGGGGCGCCCCCAAGGGGTGGCCGTATAAACTCTGGCCACCCCTGCGGCCACCCCTAGGATTATTTACAGTGGGTCCTATTAATTTAAATGCAGAATGTAAATTCACAATAGTTTAAGAAGTGAAAAAAAAGTGCAGCACCTGCTGCAGCCACAGTTTTGCGTCTCTGAGCACAGGGCCGGCCCGCGGCATAGGCGGTATAGGCAAATACTAAGGGCGCCACTCATCCATGGGGCGCCAGAATGAGTGAACGAGTGGATTTTTTTTTTTTTTTTTTTTTTTTTACATATTTTTTTTTATAATAGGCTACTATTTAAAAACCATTAATTCGAAATACTACCAAATAAAGCAAAAAAAAAAAAAGGTCCGGCTCTTCAATCTTCCCCCCGCCCATCGAGTGCTTGAAGTGCGTCAGAAACAGAGCGCGCGCGATCAGTTGGTAATTTGTTGTGTAGCGTGCCCGACGCCGCATCCAATGTAGACAGCATTGCTTTTGTTAACACACAGCTCGTAGAAACGGGCCTGGCAGCTCGCGCCAGTTCTAGACACGGTGAAAGTTTCCTGATTCTGACGGAAGGCCGAATTTACATGACACATTATAAATGAGCATAGTCTGCGATAGATGCAGTGCCAAAAAGAAGAGAAGAGGATAAAGACAGAGGTAAAGAGATGCAGTGAAAGAACAATTTATTGCATAGGAGTAAGATACTATAATTTCATGGCAGTTATTTATACCTTAAACTTAATGTTAGAAGTTGTTCTGAGTTCTGAGTCCCAAGACTGTGATTTTGTACAATCATGTCAGTTTTAAGACGCATTTTTTATTATCACTTTTTTATTAATGTTTTACTGTACAGTTGTGCAGGGGATACAGTACAGGCCAAAAGTTTGGAAACATTACTATTTTTAATGTTTTTGAAAGAAGTTTCTTTTGCTCATCAAGCCTGCATTTATTTGATCAAAAATACAGAAAAAAATGTAATATTGTGATATATTATTACAATTTAAAATAATTTGTTTTCAATTTATTATACTTTAAATTATAATTTATTTCTGTGATGCAAAGCTGAATTTTCAGCATCATTACTCCATTCTTCAGTGTCACATGTGACATCCGGTCTTCACTCTTCTAATATGATGATTTATTATGAGTGTTGGAAACAGTTCTGCTGTAATGTGTGTGTGTGTGTGTGTGTCTGTGTGTGTGTGTATATTTATATATATATATATATATATATATATATATATGCTAAATCATGAACACAATGACAGGGTGAAATGGGCTGTGATGCATGGGGCGCCAGGTAAAAATCTTTCCTAGGGCAGCAAATTGGTCAGGGCCGGCCCTGTCTGAGCAACATTAAAGTGTTTCGTTCCTGAATGAATCAACCGTTTAAATGATTCGGTTCAATCGCAATGACTCACTTATTAACAGTGACTCGCTGCCACCTATTGGCGGTTTTAATTTCACATTTAATGGAACCTTTTCATTTTTTAAATAATTTCAAACATCAGTTTTCAATGTTTTATCTTTAAAATATCACAACATTATTTATTCATTTGTAACTGCAGGTTAAAGTATTCCATGTTCCACGGAGCTGCATTAAACAGTGTGTAAAAACATCTAAATGGCACTTCAGATGCAGCTTCTGTTTTATCTACATTGCAAAGATCAATTTTGTTGATACTGATTGCATTTGCTTGGTAACAGCCCAAATGCAAGTATTTGACCTAAAATATGGTGCACACTTTTAGAAACAATGGTGTAAAGGTAAAAAAAAAAAAAACAGCACAATTAAAAATAAGATATCAGCACAATAACACTCAGCAAAATAGTGTAATTATCCTTATCGATAAAATCCTAGAACTCACAGAGATATAACTTTTTGTCTATATTGCAAACCCTTAATTTTTTTTCTTTATTTTAATGTGCCACCCCCAAAATTTACTGTGGCCTCATTTGGCCACCCCTGTTAACATTTTCTGGGGGCACCACTGTGTGATAGTGCTGTTTAAAACAGTTCCATGAACAACGTGGTAAACTTGTGTTTTAAACACAACATGGCCAGTTTTGTCTATTTTTGTTGAGCCAAAGTAAATAGTTGCACATATTTGAAGCGGAATCCCCCACACGACTCTGAGCAACGTCTTTGATTCCATAATGAATCAATGATTTTGAATTCAATGACTCAAACATTATACACAACACCACTCACAGGTCACTACGTAATGGTGTAATGATGTAACCTTCAGAAAGCCCAATAATTAATTAATTCATACCAGCAGCATACTGCTTTGACTTTTTGTTGAACGGTAGGCCTAAATTGTGTGGGACATTCAAAGCAGTTACATCACAAAGAACAGCATAGTGCAGTAAACGGTAAAAATATTTACCCGGCAAACCATTTTTTTAATTTATTTTTTTATAATTACAACAATACATTAAAAAACATGACAACCAGTTTATCATTCAGTTATTGCTCAGATAAAATGACAGTAAGTGAATGACACAGGAAGCCTCACACATTCAGTTGGTGGCGCTGGTGGCGTTTTGTTTTGATAGTGCAACCTGGCCAACTCTACTACATCAGAAGAGATCAATTCAAACCTGAAACAAACAGGTGCAAAAACTAGATCCATATGATTATTATTAGTAGTATTATTAACATTTTAAAAGCACACCATGTTTTTTATCATAAAATATTAAGCAATTTTAAGCTTTGCAACAAAAATTGCAAGGCTTCCAGTGTCAGCCACTTCCAGTTATTTTTGCTGATCAAACAGATCATTATGCTTTATTTTTTAAAAGCAAGTGGAAAGATACAAATAGTGAGAGATTGATTGAGACCATACTGAGTCAGGACAAGAAAACCATTGCACAGATGTTGTTACATATTATGTAGGTTTTTCTAAATAAGACATAATTCATTAGAAGTTATTGTTGAAGGTAACCATGACCATTTTATAAAAGAAAATTGAAAGCAAAAAAAAAGTAGTTTTTTATTACACAAAAAGCTCTTAAACTCAGATTATTACAAAAACAGATAGAGGACAAAGAGGAAGAGACTGTGAGAACAATGAGAAAGAAAGAGAACGATTAGTCTATACATAAAAGAATGAACAATGAGAAGACAAAAATCTGGACAGGGTTAACAGAACATTCCTTTTGCTTATCAGTGCAAGGTTTTATCATACACTTTTCAATTAAAGATACGGTCGCCACCTCATCTCCCGAGAATGACACTTCAGCCTCGCATGCTGCCATCTGATCACAATTTCAGTAATGTCATTTTCATGCAAATGGATTTTTTATATCTCCAAATGAAACCTAAGAGGTGCTTATAGGCTGTGGTCACATGTTCTGTATCACCTGATATGTTGTAGCTTTTTGTAAAATCAAATCAAAAAAAAAAAAAAAGGCAGAAAATTCTCATGGTTATCAACCTAAGAGATGTAAACATAAACATCGAAAGCTAATGGGAAAATTCACTACAAGATCAAGACTTGGATATGTCCTTTCTTTCTTTCTTTCTTTCTTTCTTTCTTTCTTTCTTTCTGATGTAGTGATGTAGTGATGTGTTCAACACTCCTGCCCATTGTGAGTAATTCATGGATGAATAACAATCTGGGTGTTGGTTTTATAGTTCAGAAAGAACTGCATTCATATCTACGTATGTTTACTGGCATTGGTGGTGAACCATAAAGACACTATTTGAACCAATAGAACAAACAGACCAAACTGGCAAAAAGTTCTGCCTACAAAAAAAAAATGAAGAGATCAACACTGAATAAACACAGTCAGCAACACAGGCAACAAGGTTAAATTTTGCTTGTACTGAGACAGGACAATCTTTTTATTAGATGTTAAAGCAACTCCCCTAAAGAAATATTGCTTGAATAGTTTTCTTTTTTTTAGATCAATTGTGAAGGCATTTCTGATTCAAGGTGTTTGTAACCAAGGAGACAGGTGCTATAAATCATGAATTTGCACTCTGATAACTGACACGTTTTGAACTATTTGCTAAAACCTCATATTTCTATGCAAGGTCAGTCAAGCACTACTTTAATTAAACCATTATTATATAGAAAGACGTTATCATGGCCTCCAGCCAGGTGTGAATGAGAAGCCAACAAATAAAGCTGAGCTCTCTGTCCTCCTTCTCGCTCTGTGTCTCTCTCCCTAGTAGAATCCTCACATAAATAGAATGTGCCCCTACCATCACTGTATCCTGCCAATTATCCAAATATATTTCAAATTCTTTTGTGATTCCCTATTATTATTCCTGTATTTTTCCCCCCAAATGGGTTTCGTAAACAAAACACCATTGTAGAGGTTGAAATCATGTTTATTGATTGTACTCCATAAGTGATGTCATTAACAGCTATCATCGTGAATTTGCCAAGTAAGACATGTTCCTAGATCAACATCTTTTGATGATCCTGGATCAACATTAATTTTCAAAAATATAGAACTAACATAATTCCTACCTCTAAACCTAACCCTACCAATAATGTATTTCTAAAATCAGTGGTGATTGCAGTGAAAATTACCTCAGAGGACTTTAATAATAATATTACTATAATATTGCTGCAGTAATGGTCACTGCTAGGTAGATTGTTTTTTTACATTGCAATAGGCTATTTGATTTTACTTAGCGGGATATTTAAATTATGATGTAATGAAATAAAATAAAATAATGATATGTTACTCAAATCAACACCTATATCATATTTATTTATTTAGTGATAAGTTGTGTAATAATTATACTGTACATCTAATGTATCTTGCCTATTTCTTAGCCAGCTGTTTTGATTCTTGGAATGTGACATTGCTAATAAAGTTCAATAAGCACAGTAGAGAGTACAGTTATAAACAGTTAGAGTCCTGCTAATATTTAATACCACTAAATGTTCCCACCTTTCCTTCAGGCACCAACCTACTTCAAGCTACCCATTTAAACACCACAAAAAAGACGAGACAAATGTCTTCACAATTCAGATCAACACCTTGGCCCTGGACAGTATCATCCATTTGTGTCGGTATTAAGCAGAGTTAGATATGTATCAGATGGCTGTTTGCTTGAGTATATCAGCCAGGGTTGCTCACTGGCAGCTAAGACAAGGGCCAAGAAATATCTCATGTGGAAGAGTATGAATTCATCACAGATGCGAAGGACAGATATCGTGTTTGGCTGTCAGCATAAGATGAAATTAGTCCAGACAAACATGGAGGTCTGCCATGGAATGCAGTTAGAGTTGCAAACGTCATATTGTTTGGATGCGTCCAAATAGGCTTGTTCGATAAGACAAATTTTTGGAAAGAAATGATTCAATAGGGAATCACAGAGAAAGAGTGCAAACCTCTGTCTTTTCTTCTTTTCCATATCAACGTCTGCGTTTTCATACATCGCTCTCTGCTTTCTCTCATGCATAGCACGTCAAGCTACCAAGCCGCATTCCCAGCTCAGACACCTCAAGTTAGAAATAAAGACATTCCCAGCCCCTCTGACCTACAAGGCACAGAACTGTTGAAAAATCAATAAATAATGATACCACCATCTTGTAACATTAACATGCTGTGCAGCAGAGAGCCGAAAGTAATGAATAATTCTCAATCACACAGCTGATGTCACGTCCATATACATAAGAAAGAAAAAGAGATCTTTACTGTGCATTAGGTGTCAGTTTAAATAGCTCTAAACACAATAAAACCGTGGCTCATCACTATGATGCTTCATTTTCTCCGTTGTAGATTGAAGTGCACATGGCAGAGTTCTAAATCATTTAAATTATGATAGATCCTAATTAGAGTTCTCAGTATGAGCTCACATGGCGTTGATTGCTCATTGAGAGAGGCTCAACTCTGCTGATTTCAATGGTTTCCATTCAGAAAGGGATTTGTGTGTAGATGCTTTTCTTTTTGTCTCACACAAATGACAGACGAATGAATCTGCCATCGCGGTGAATTGGTTGGAGATGGAGAGATGAGCTAATTAGTAAATTTTGCTTCCTGATTCAAAGACAGAGGCGGATGTTACAAAAAGATTAAAAGAGTTGAAAAGAGCTTAATGAGGACACCCTCGAAATAACAAAGTTTGTCTCACAAAGTCTAACTCTCCTTTATTTCCTGTATAGATCACATACTTTATCAATCATGCAAGACCACTTTCTAATATGAAGCTCTCTTGATCTTCTGATACCTGAATTTTCGTTGTGACTGCCTGACTCCAAACAAATAATATTGGTAAAAACCAAAATATAGTGTATCTCAAGAATAAAATCACACACACAAGCACGCATGCATGCACGCACACACACACACACACACACACACACACACACACACACACACACACACACACACACACACACACACACACACACACACACAAACACTCACTTCACTGAGAATATCTGTAAAAATATGCCTCCTTACATTTCACCTTTGTAAATATTTAATTAGCTGCGACAATTTAAAATGTTCTCAAATAAAATGAATCACTTTTATATTACCATTTTTTTTCCTACAGATTAGAGTACTTGAATCACAGGAGCTGTTTTATAAAACTTCAGAGGCCCTGGAAATGTTAGGCATTAAACTTTGATGTGAGAGATTAGAGGAAGGCGAATGGAAAGTGGGAGGTATGCTGAGTGGTTTCTGATGTGAGATGCAGGCTCATTGCACATTTATATTCCTTTGTTGTGATCTCTGTCAAATAAAATGCCTGATATAGTGCTTCTTTGGAGACAAGGTAACAGTTTAGAGTAGTTTTAAGCTTGTGTTAAAATTGTTTTGAGTCCCTAGGATGTGGTTGTCTGGTGCTGCTCTGCATATCACACTGTTGAATCCAAAAGGGCCTTTTTATACAGTATTCTAAATTTATATTTCTGGGCTATCTTCTTAATGCTTATCGTCAATTCTTTCCCTAAGCAATCATCATCCCAAGAAACATGAAGTATTCTTTATTTGGCAGCCTCTTATTTTTTTAAACATTGCCAGCATATGGAACTCATTTGAGTATTACAAGTTCAGGTCTCCAAAGTCCACTTGTGTAAAATTAGCTTTGAATTCATCCAATGTAACGTACTTCCAGCCAGCCTTTGGCTGACGAAAATTGGGCCTTATAATGAGTTCTGGCTGGAAAGAGTGAGCTGGACTTCCTTCTGAGTACCCTGCAGCTGGAGGGACAATCCAAACAGGGTCCTAAGCAGGGAATATTACCATGAAAGCTTTTTAATTACACCTACTTTGAATGAGGTTTAGAGAGGAGAATTCCCTTCACGAGCAGTGCGAGTGAAATAACAGAGTGGGCATCGAGGAAGCTGAGAATGGATTGGCTGTGATATGGAAAGCGAGGGCACAAGAGAGCATTGAATGCAGAGCAGGAATCAGAGAGGAATCACAGCGACCAGGACAAACCCCTGTGCTTGGGCCACTCTTTTTCATTCAGTCACAGCAGGACCCCTTGTGCTTCGAGGCCTGAGGCGATGTCGATGTGATGATGCAGAGTGATATTTTTTACGAGCTTTGAGCTTAGTGATTTTGCCTTCAAATCCAGAAGGTTTGAAAATGCAGTAGATGTATTGATGTGATTTCTCAAAATCTTTTGTTTTCTCAGATTTCCCAGGAGTTAAAAATTGTATAATGCACATTTGTTGCACCCATTTAGAATAAATTTCCGCGATCCCGTACCTTGGTGGGTGTGGGTTGGTGGGTTTGTCCCCCTCGGTCCATTCGCCATGGGGCCCAGCCACACCAACTGTACCCCCGTAAGGACGGCCCTGCCACTGAGCCACCTAAAAGCATTGTAATATCCAAAATTAATGTATTTTCAGGTTATAACTTTTTATCCATGGTCAAATTTAATATGAGTTTATATTCAAGATGATTTAAGTTCAGGACATTTTCAAAAACCTGCTGACACTGCCTGTTGAATTACTAATAGTGCATTGACTATTCTGTTGTTTTATATACTTGCTTCTTATTTCTGTCATGTTATGTAGTTGGAAATTTGATTTATAAAATTTGCATTTACACAGTGAAAGTAATGAATGCACAAACGAGTAATATGAATCTTGGACATACAGCTAGACTTTGTTTGCAGAGCTTGATTATCATAATATTAGACTTGATGTCTTTTTGACTTTACATTTTATGCCTCATGAAATATTTTTCTGGAGTATCATTAAAACCATTTTGATGTCCTTGGGCAGGCTGACAGATGCAATTTTTTTCATGATGCCATTGCTTCACAGTATGTAAATACCAAACCACATCATTCATTTTACAATGTGCTGCACTCACAGATGCCACATTCAGTATCTTTTATTTTTATATTATGTGATTTTAATTGGTTCCAAAGAGAGCACGGAGCAGCATGCATGTCGATGAGAAACAGAGAAACTGTTTGCATAGCATTAGACGCCTACAGAACAACTGGAAGACAAAAGGCATTCATCACCTCTTTACATCTAAGTTTCATTATGTGAGGTAGTTCTAGATCACTACTGGTGCCACTTTTATTGTTTTACCTTCTCAGTCTTTTCACTTTAATTAATCTTTTTAATTGGATCAGGTTTTCTAAGACCTATTTGCTCATCCTTCTTCATTAAATCAGTTCAGACATGTACATCTTTAGGTGAACCTTACTAAATATCTCATATTTATGGTGCCTTGAATCTGAGTGAGTGAACAATCAATGAGGGAGCTTTTGAAAATTTTGCATGAACTTAGACATTGACAGATGAGATTTTGTGTCCTTGGTGAATAATGTGAAATGAAATCTGCCCTAATACTATCACAGCATTTTCTCAATTTTATTAGTGTAATTATAACCCTTTTAACCTCTAATATCAAGGACAGTAATTTAACATGAAGCTAAAACATGAGCTTTGAAATTAACTTGAACTAATCACACAGTGAGTTAAAGGGTCATATGATTTCATTTATGAAGCATAAGCTCAAGTTACTTTATTATTCAGTAAGATACACATGACTCTAAAACATTTTTATATATATATATATATATATATATATATATATATATATATATATATATATATATATATATAAATGATGTGTTTCGATTTTAGGTTGAAGGATGTTGAGGATGAGGATGTTTGAGAGTAAATAAAAGAGTAAAATTGCAGCTCATATTGCTTTCCATTTTGTCCTTGAGCATTGCGCTTAACTCCAGGTTGCTCCATGGGGATTGTTTCTGCAATGTATTTTAAGTTGCTTTGGATAAAAAGCACCTGCTAAATGTCAGCGAACATCAGAATGCTCATTAATGGATGTATGAATAATGTATCTTCTGTTGGACATCAAGGTGATCTTTGTAGAAAATATTTTGCAAAGACATTGAAGATAGTTCAAATGCATGTTCATGTTCATTCCTCAATTAAGAATGACACCAAAGATGCTTCTGATATTATTCTTTAATTTTCCATTTGAAATAGGTCTAGTGTTTCCATTAAGTGCATCCATCTCATCTTCATAGCACACCAATCTTGGTACCATCAAGAGTATTTTGTTCAGGGATACCTCATTCAGTCTGTAAGAAGAATTATAATTGCTTTCACATTAGACCCACTTTCAATGTGTAAAGGTGCTGCAAAGTGGCATGAAGATCTGCATTCTGTGTACAAAGTTGGCCTGATTCTGTCAGTGACTCCCAGAAGACAAGGTAATTATAATACTATATGATTGTCGCAATGTCTGGCTATTTGTGCATCTTGTTTTTTCTGTTCATGAGGCTTTGCTTTCACATTAATACGAAAATAATCTGCAATAACGAAAAATGGCACACCATGTACTGAGAACACCAGAGCATCTCAGATGTTGTGATTATATTATCATGCAGTTCCAACATTCACAAAAACTCTGGGACTACCTCACAGTGAACTCATCTGTAAACATCACGCAGGCTGTCATCGGAGATGAATGTGGAGGAAATTATCAGTGAGGTCCAGAGATATCTTAGCGTGCAACAAACAAAGTACAAGCACATCACTCAGAATGATATATCCCATCTCAGTGATAGCGCTGAATGTGTGGATAAGAAACCTCCAGGGGTTATTTTGCATATGCACTGAGATCTGTCTCATGTTCTTACAGATAACATTTGTCTTGTATTTATAGTGTTCACCTATATCGTTGTAGTCTATATTGTTTTTTATGCTTGTTTTGTTTTAGTTTCTTTAATAATCAGAAATCAGTTTTATTTTATTTCATTATATTTACTCGTTATTTTAGTAATTTTAGATTTTTAGATATGATGTAAAACCTGTGCCAAATAA
The DNA here is from genome assembly GCF_963082965.1 of Carassius carassius. Taxonomy (NCBI): domain Eukaryota; kingdom Metazoa; phylum Chordata; class Actinopteri; order Cypriniformes; family Cyprinidae; genus Carassius; species Carassius carassius. The sequence continues at coordinate 23,766,320 of NC_081759.1, read as the reverse complement.
TGTGCATATAATTATGCTCTGGGCACTGTGATTCATTTGTTAAAAATCACCAGAATGATACTGTAAAAAACTATACAAATGCAAGTATCTTTAAATAACAACCTTTTCTGCTCAATTAATAATTAAAAGTGATTGATGAATGATTCATATGATATTTATATATATATATTTATATATATTTATACATATATATTTGGATATCATCAAAAGTAAGCTTTGGCCCTTTTAAAAGATTATTGGAATGCAAGCCATATACAGTAGCTGTATAGAGAGAGATATGAAGAGAGAGAGCTTCTTTGCAAATGTCATCATGTTGATAAATGGCATTCTTTTCACAACCTGAGACAGTGGGGTCAATTTCTAAATTTGCCATATTGATACTCTTGACATTCTCAGGAACTCTCCTTGAAGCTTCATTTATAAACTGCTCCAGAGACAATTTTATGGGGTCGGGGTTGCATTTATGAGTCAACAAAGCTGTTTTCTATTTATTATTTTGTTTGTTATGGCCCTTTACAGTCTTTTCCGATGACCCACATGTCAGATTGCACAGAATCAGTGTGGTGTCTCTCCAGTCCAAATGTTTCACTGAAATCCACTTTTTTTATATATACATGTAATATATCCCTTTTAAATACATACAACAATACCATTGGGTGGGGGTGCCTTAAAGTTGTTTTCACCACATTTAATTAACATAAGAGGATGTCGATTATGATGATCCTTGCTGGCCAAGTTGAAAAAGAAAGCTCTTAAATCTTTTAATTAGTACCTGGGCTATTCCAAAAGAAAGGCCTTGACCAATGCCAAAACAGCATTAGGAGATTTTCCCCAAAGCTTTCCTGTGGAATAATAGAAAGGCTTTTTGGAGAAGCAGATGTGGTTTGCCCACTAGTTTTGTACAGAATGGCTGTCACAAGCATTTAGTCAAATGCATTTTCTTTGCAGTGCAGGTAGAGGAACAGATGGCATTGTAATAAACATGGATAAATGCAGAATTGCCCTCTGAAAGTCAATATATATCTGCATAACTCTGGTGGTCTTGTTGGATTATGGTACGAGCCATGCAATGTCTGCTATGGTGGAGTGCCATCTCTGGTTGTGTCTACGCGAGACACACAATACCTGGTTCTTGAATGCCCCTGTGTCAAAGACAGGCCCTTTCAGCAATGCAGTAGAGAACTTTGCCCAGCAGTTCTCTGCTGCCCAGAAACTGACTGAGGCCATCAGACACATCCTGCTCCGATGTGCAGCTGGTTCCTCCCATCGGCGGCCGGCAGCAGTGCCTCAGTCTGCCCGTTGCCGAGCAAGGGGCCGCCCCTGCTACCGCACAGTAAACACAGCAGCCTCCAGCAAAGCAGCACTGTGGAGGCGGTCACAGGGCAGCTGCCTGTCCGGCCAGGCCCCTATCAAAACTGGTGGAAAGCGGAAGAGCAAGAGGCCCTAAGACGGGCGAGCTAGAGATAGAATGACCTGCTCTTCGGCAGATGGGAAACGCACCACTCACTCTCCTGGAGGAGCCAGCTGGAGAATCTTTTTGTTTTGTTTTGTTTTTCCCCGCCACTGACCTTACGGTCATCGGTATACAAAATCTTGACAAACGAGCAGTTTCTCTATCTTTTGGTCCCCAGAGGGGACAGTGAATTGTGGATGAGCCAGTCTTGGATCACTTACCTTCCCTTCTCACCAGTGAGCAGCAGTGTGTGGATCGGGAGGACAAACCAATGGACTACCCACGCACCCTCTGCTCAGACACAGATAAGTGTTAGACACACTCAGACCCCACCTCGGACCGGCTACTAGACACCCATACCAGGTCCCTACATTCTTCGTCGCTGCCCCAGTGGTTGAAATGGTTGAAAATACTGAATATTTGTGATAATATGACAAACGTTCAGCGCATCCGATCTGGCTCTGCGGCAGCCACAGCACGAAAGTGGATTTAAATTCAGCAGTTGACAGAAAGTTTTTATCACACCAGTGTGATCGTATGTTTCAGGGACCAGCCAAGACTGATCACATCGGTGTGATCGTAGTGTCAAAGGGTTAAGGGGGCAAGAAGGCTAAATCCTCCACAGCCCCTATCAATACTCTCTTGGGACCTGACTCTAGTGATCAGAGCAGTTCAGCAGGGCCCATTTGAGCCCTGGCAGGCAGCCAAGCTATGGTTTGTATTGCTGTGTCCGAAACCGCTCCCTATCCACTATATACAGTAGTGCACTATATCAGGTGTCAGCCATTTTGTAGTGCTGTCCGAATTCTGAGTGAATGACTTTATTCCCTATACATTCGTCCACTACTTTTTACCCACAATTCATTCTGATTTCAAGTGTACAACCGATGTACACTCGCTGAAGCACTATTTCCCACAATCCAACGCGGAGTAGCGTTGAGCTGGAAGCGAGAGCGGGAGCGAGCGAGTTTGAATGAGAGATGGCGTTTACATCTTTATTATTTCTGTTTTAACGTTTTTTCATACATTATATTAAAATATGTTATGTAAGCTATAACTCAGTTTAACATTTTACTAAATTACTGAGGTGGCATCGTTGTTAACTTAGAAAAATGATGATAATTTAGTGGATAATTTAAAAATGTTCATTAATCACAGTAGTGTATTCATTCTGATGTAAATGTAACGGTCGCCTGAGGGGGCTCTACAACCATCTTATCTGAGCTCAAAAACCTTGCATTAGCGAGTGTCAAGACACTAAAAATGATAAATAAATACATAAAATGATGAACGTGTTAAAATGTGTTTTTTATTTTTGTTCTCAGTATTTTAATAGCATTTAATGATTATGAACATAAAAGCATTAACGTTACAAAAAATAAATATATACCATCAATGAAACCACAAAGCTAATGCGGAGGTATGTATAATTGCAATATAAAGTCATTTTGAGTATTATTGCTATTAATATTGTTTACTAAAATTAGGTACGTGTAATATAAAAGTACATATGACAATGTTTTTGCAACAGCTCCAAGTCTCACGAGAAGTGTAAGTTATACCTCACTGTCTGAATCCGTTCACTTATTTGTTCACTCCTCTTTAATATAGTGAACTCAACTTCCATACACTATAAAGGGATTAGTGAATGATTGAGCGATTTCAGGCACAGCATATGTCTCCCTTATCTATCACACCTGATTTAACTCATCAGCTCAGTGTCGGTGACTGCAAGACCTGAAGTAGGTGTCAGATATAGGGAGACATACAAAATGTGCAGTGATTGGTGTACAGTACTTCATGGATTGGATTGAGAACCCCTGCTTTAGACTATTAAAATATTGTTCATACTAAGAAGAAATTATTCTTGCATCTTCTGACTTTTAAGGTCATGATTAGTGCATTTCACATACCATACCATGCCATTCCCATGTTCAGCACTGTAATTACTGCTCACAGATGTTTTTTTTTTTTTTTTTTTTTATGAAACCAAAAAGTGGGGGCTGAATGTTACTGTACATTTTTTTTTTTTATCAAAAGCATAGAATTTCTTCTGCTCACTAGCTCAGGCATATTTGCATGTGTAATATCTGCTTGTTGAAATGTTTGTTTTACACACAGGGTGGCTTCTTGCCAGAGTGGCTCAGCACTGTAAACTAACACTGCATTCCAAACAGATATGGAATATTCATGCTGTATAAACAAAAACAACATCACAGCAATATGTTCAAGAAGGAAGGTAGATAGAGGGAGAAAGAGTTAGTCATACCAATATGAATGTAACCTCAAATGCAATCTGTACAGGTTCATAAATGCATTCAAATCACTTATTCCTGCTTCCAAGTACTGTATCTTCTCACCATTGTGCTTTTGTGAATGGTACGCTGAGGATTAAGGGTGTGCTAAATTAAACACTCACTCTCCAGGCATCTAGTGTTCTTTCAAGAGGTAAACAATCAAAGATTTTATTCCATTCAGAAGACATTCATGTGTGTGATGTTTGTGTCAACACCCCCTGTCATCTGTTACTTTTATAAACCTCCTAACATATACAGCAGAGAAAAACAGATTGTAAGTGTGGAGTATTAATCACAGACCTTTAAAGGAGAGTTACAGAAACCTAGAAAGAAGAAGAAGTAAAAAAGTTTATGCTAGTCCTCTCCACCCATGTAAAAGTACAGATATCTCAGAAAATGACTTTGGTAGAAGTTAAAGTCAACCTTTAGAATATTACTTCACTCTCAGAAATAAAGGTACAAAAGCTGTCACTGGGGCAGTACCTTTTCAAAAGGTACACTTTTATACCTATTGGGTTCTAATATGTACACTTTAAGTACTAATACGTACCTCAAAGGAGCCAAAATGTTCCAAAACACATACAAATATGTAATTTTGAAAAGGTACCGCCCCAGTGACAGCTTTTGTACCTTTATTTCTGAGAGTGTTGAGTGAAAGTCTTAAAGTATGTGATATTTATTGTACTTAAGTACGAAAAGTATTTTTTTTTTAAATCTTATTCATACTTAAGTATTGAAAATAAGTACAATTAAATTCAAAATGGAAAATAAGTTTTATATATATATATATATATATATATATATATATATATATATATATATATAATGTCCATACACAGCTTGAGTAGCAAGATTGTGTTGAGTTTAAACGCTTTCTTAAATTTTGTATTTTTTTGGGTAAGAATAAGATGCACTCCAGTACTTAGTGTCTTTCAGTCCAACATAAGAAAACATTTCTGGAATTTGCATCTGAAATAGTATTTAGATATATTTACACGGTTTAATGTATCTCATAGGGGATATGGATGCATTTAACCTGCAGTTACAGATTAATAAATAATGTTTTGATTTTTAACATAAAATGTTGAAAACTGATATTTGAAATTATTTTAAAACATGAAAAAATAAATAAATAAATAGTCGAAATGTTAAATTAAAACCACCAGTAGGTGACAACAAGTAACTGTTAATGAGTGAGTCATTGAGATTCAACAATTTTGTTCAAATGGCTGATTCATTCAGGAACTAATTAATTGACTGTATTAATCATTAAATCATTTATTTAACTGATTCGTTCAAAAAGCTGATTCATTCAATAAGTAAACCATTGCTCAGAGATGCAAAACATTGCTGTGATCTTTGTTTGGAACTATTTTCTTCTGCAAAATTGAGCAAAAAAAAGCAATTTTATGTCTAAAATGTAAGTCATTTATTGCTAAACTTGTATAAACTTATTATGTTTATTATCATGCTGTACTCTTTGTGTGATATATACTAAGTTAACTATATTAAATGATATAAATATAAGAAGCACATGACTTTTTGCAAATGAGCAAAGGCGTTTTTTAGGAGTCTAATTTGCAGATGCCAGACCACTGATTTGTCAAATCTGCTTTCCTGCAGTCCGTGTTCTTCTGACTTCTGACTATTATGTAGTAAGTAACAAATATGCTTCGGGGGAAATATATTGGAGTAAAAGTATACATTTTAATTAGGAAATGTAGTGGAGTAAAGGTTGGCTGAAATATAAAAATGCAAGTAAAGTAAGCCAAAAGATACTCCCAAAAAATGCTTAAGTACTGTAAAAAGTATTATTACCCTCAAAAAAATGCTGGGTTGTTTCTGTAAACAAATTGTTGGGTTGATTGTGCTGGGTCAAAAAGTTGGGTTGTTTGGGGTACTGTAAACACATTATTGGGTTGCTCATGCTGGGTAAAATGATTTGTAACGGGGTCATTAACAAATAAACAGTTGGTTGGGTTATTTTGACCCAGCAACTGGTTTATTACTTTTTCATTCTTTGCGGAACTTTCTGGATTCTTCACTTCTGACTGGAGGAGGCACGCACTCGGAGCGGGCAGTGTTTTATGGTAAGTTAATATGAATGTTTACCTATATTTTTAATAAGTTGTGGTAGCAGCAAGCTAATTTCACTGTTCAACATACAGTCTTTGATATGGAAGTGTGAGGGGTAACGTATTTATTCTGTGAAACATTAAATAGACACTGCTAGCCGGTTAGATTTTTTGACAAAATGCAGCATCCTTAAATCCTTAGTTGTAAACCAGCTAGCCTATATATGCAGCCTTTTTGAAATATGCTGTTTAAATTGTAAATTAATCACGTAATTATTATCGTATTCATTGTGGACGTTGCGTATTTAAAAGTGAGGAAAGCGTTTTGTATGAAATCCATAGGCCTACAAGCGCAGTAAGTTAGTCCCTCACAGGGCTCGCACGTAAATCGGCGGGAAATAGCGAGTGAGTTGTGTGTGAAAAGTCTGCTGTATTTTAGAAATACTCGTCAGAAAAAGCAACTGAGGTAAGTTCCAGCACAGTCTGCGTGTGTCTTCTGTAAAGTCTCTGTCGGACTCAGAACCAGAATCGTTTTTGCAAAAAAAAAAAAAAAAAAAAAAAGGTTTTTATATGAATGACGTGCAATCTTTACAAACAGCGTCAGAGGAAAGGAGAAAAAAATCGATTTCATGTTAAGCGTTTTCTCGCCCTGAAAACAAATTACAAGTTGTTAAGATTTTAGGTGCTAAGACTATAATTTAGTAACATTATTAAGACAGTGGTCATCGGCCGAGTGTGCGCGAAGAATTTCTGAGGCCAAATAATGTTTTTTGCTATATTCACAACAGCGCCATCTTTGCCATCACACGGGAGGCTGTGACGAATAGACATGCATCTCTAAAAGTAAGAGATGTAAGCACTTCGTCTTGGCGCAGTAATATCTTCACTCGTGAAAAATCCTCTCACCAGCCCCCGCTCCCTCTAGTGAAGATATTACTGCGCCAAGACGAAGTGCTTACAAGCACTTACCATGGTATTCCGCCATACAATCCATTTTACACGCTTAGAAAAGCGCAACGTTTTGTTTTGTGTTACCGTCCTAAGTCGAGTTACACTACGCGAGTAACTGTATTTAAATAGGGAAAACGTGGAGGTGTTTGGTAGCTTCTCTGCTTGGCCCATATTGAATGAATGGGCTAAGCTAAGTGCTTTCAAAGTGTCACCGCGCGCCAAAGCGATTGAGTGCACGCACTGAGACGAGAGAGGTATGTATGTATGTATGTAGGTATGTATGGTCGCATTGTAAACAGTGGGGCGGTACTTCTGCCGGTGCCGGCATGACCTTTCAACGTGATGACGTAGTGATCAGCTCAATCCGAACTATTGAAGGTAAAAAGTCTATAAATTATAATTTCAATTTTTTTGAAAATTACCTATCGTTTCACTATATAACAACCTCTTCTTCAGGTGTGATTGCGTACAGCCCGTTTAAACACTTCAAAGACTTTTGAAACTGCATTTGGACTTAAAAACGATGGTAACCAATGAAGTCCATTGTTAGATGAAAAATCCAGAAATGTTTTCTTCAAAAAACATAATTTCTCTCGCACTGAGGAAAGAAAGACATGGATATCTTGGATGGCATTGGGGTGAGTAAATTATTAGGACATTTTCATTTTGGGGAGAACTAATCCTTTAACTTCCCCCGATTCACAACGGTACATTTATAATAATGATTTATAATTTGAGCTGTCGAGTCCGATTTCACTGGAAATGTCTGTCTGTATACTAAGAATATACAGCTATTATATCGCAAGTCAGAGTACTGGTGATGGTGCTTCATTTTTAGCTTGTTCTTATAGCAGTTCTTTAGAATTTAAACCGCATCAAGAAAATGGCTTCAAATGAACCAAACCAGTAAATGAGAAAACAAAAAGTACTGTAAGTAAACAACCATAAACAAAGAACAGAACATTTTACCTGAAGAATAACATTTAAATGAGAAAACTATAGGCCTTTATCAAAGTACGTGTCATCACGTAAGTGCTTTCAAAGTGTCACCGCGCGCCAAAGCGATTGAGTGCACGCACTGAGACAAGAGAGGTATGTATCAACTCGTCTTAGGTAAGGGAAAAACATAGTTTAATATGAAAACACGGTGGAGTATCCCTTTAAGTTTAAACTCAAAATCCCAGGACCAAAACACACTGTTGTCGTGTAAATGAACAGCCAAAACGCATAAAAAGTTTTCCATTTTCAGTTGAAAACAGTGTCATGCAAGTTACTTACAGAATTTGAAAGCTAATGTCAAAATAATGAATAGAAACTGCCTAAATTCAGCAGTTAGGCTATGTGAAATTCTAATTTAACTTACTTTCAAATTTCATTTTAGTGACTGCTGCCACTCATGGACACGTTTGTGAGAGGAAAATTGTCTGAATGGCAGCTTGAAAATCTTATAGACACCTATAAAAGGTAAGTTGGTTTTTATTGGACAATGTTGAGTCTAGGGCTGCAAAATATATCAATATTATTGGAGCATTGCAAATGAGCATATCGCAATATGCATATCGCGATGGTTTGCGATAACTGCATGATTTAAATACTTTACAGGTAACATTAGCTTTGTCAGGTTTGCTTTTATGTACTGCAACAGTAAAACATGGCTGTGCTGCTTTCTCTTCCCAGAAATAATGTGAAACATGTATGTTGGTAATATAATTTTAAGTGTTTAGGCTAATATAATTTAAATCATACCACACTATTTAGCTGTGTAAATAATAAGTTATAATAAGTTATTGCATATCATATTTTTCTTCAATATTGTGCAGCCCTAGTTGTTACAATTTAGAGTAATTTAATAATATATATCCAGCTGGTTGATATCACAAAATAAACCCATGGAGTGGTCTTGTATCACCCTCAAAATGTTTTGAAATATGTTTTTCAAATCCCCTTCAATCAGGGATACAATGATAGTGACAGCTTTGTTTTATTGTTTACGATCTATAGACATGCTAGTGTGCTGCAGTTAGGCCTGTCACGATAACAAATTTTTCTGGATGATAAATTTTCCAAGAAATTATTGCGATAAACGATAATATTGTCGTTCTGAGACCATTTTCATCTAATATATGTGTGTGTATGTTATATTTAGCACCCATAATATACACAAACATATATTATGTTACACATACATTCCTTGGACCACTTTTGATAGATACTGACCCCTGCTGACCAGGAACACCCCTCAAGTGCTGCAGTTTTGGAGATGCTCTGACCCAGTCGTATAGCCATCACGATTTGGCCCTTGTCAAACTCGCTCAAATCCTTACACTTGCCCATTTTTCCTGCTTCCAACACACAAACTTTGAGGACAGAATGTTCACTTGCTGCCTTATATATCCCACCCACTAACAGGTTCTGTGATGGAGAGATAATCAGTGTTAAGAAAAGTCAGAAATGCTACTTTAGAAATATGAATTGTTATATACACAGTGTTGGGAAGGTTACTTTGGAAATGTAATAGGTTACAGATTACAAGTTACCCTGTTTAAAATGTAATAGTAGTGTAACTTTTTCAATTACTTTATTAAAGTAATGTAACTAATTACTTTTGAGTACTTTTTGATTACTTTTCTAAATTTGTGAAAATTAAAGAATAATAAATAAAAGCATATACATCAACTTAAATACAGTTATCTAATAAGAGTGTGACGTATTCTGTGTAATAAAATCCTAAACATTGGTGTTTTTTTTTAAACTGCTGTCTCCTCAAAATAAGTAAAATGCACATGAAGTGACACAGAGCAGTTCTAGAAATTATGTTTATGTGCTCGTGTACTCCTATATTGAGGCAGCAGAGGTTGAAAACACTGCGAGCTTCAGTAGGCCAATGTGTAGTAAATGAAACCATGTCTTTGCCATTAATTTACAGGAGGGGCGGACTGGGAAAAGAATTCAGACTGGAAAATTCAAACTCATACAAACAAATTCACGGACAAAACTATTTTTTTGTATGGACCTGACATAAAAAAGGTTTAAATCTTTAATTTGGGGACATGCAAAATAATTAAAAGTTCTCTCCTGAACTGCACCTTCACTTCCATTTTTCTCTTCAGTCTCTTTATTTTGCCCTGTTATCCATCTCTCTCGTGACTTTAATACTCAAGATTGAACAAAACTATACTTTACAATACAATACTCTACAATACTACAATATCTTTATAGAAAAATCCTAATACTGTACGAGTCATGTTTTTCCCTTACAAAAGTTAGACATGCTTTTATTAGCCTATATAAAAGTAAAAAAAAAGTGAAAAAGTGAAAGTGACATGACATTCAGCCAAGTATGGTGACCCATACTCAGAATTTGTGCTCTGCATTTAACCCATCCGAAATGCACAAACACAGAGCAGTGAACACACACACACTGTGAGCACACACCCGGAGCAGTGGGCAGCCATTTATGCTGTGGCGCCCGGGGGGCAGTTGGGGGTTCGATGCCTTGCTCAAGGGCACCTCAGTCGTGGTATTGAAGGTGGAGAGAGAACTGTACATGCACTCCCCCCACCCACAATTCCTGCCGGCCCAGGACTCGAACTCACAACCTTTCAATTGGGAGTCCGACTCTCTAACCATTAGGCCACGACTTCCCTAAAATAACCTTGTTTTGTTTTTGTTTTTTTTGCAAATGGATTTGTATTTATTTTTAAATAAATACATTTGTAAAATAATTTTACATTTTTGGTTACCACAGTTAAACAATAGTAACCATTTTCTCTGGATTTATAGTTAAATATTAAAATGTTAATTTTCGTAAGGGTTGTGTTGTTGTCTGTCGTAGCTCCCCCTAAACCTTTAAAAAAATCTGATTTTTTTTCAGCTAAATTCCTACTGTAACATTACAACTGATAATAATGATGTCCTTTATATAGTATTTTGAGTGATGACTGATGAGCAACGTGCTGCTGCTTGATTAAATAAATAAAAAAAACAAAGAAAAAAAAGCATCTTTACAGATGAAACTGACCTGAAACCCTGAACAGTAGTTCTGCTTCTCTGCTCCAGCTGTCCGCTCTATTCTTTCTTTCTCTTTCTCTTTCTCTTTCTCTTTCTCTTTCTCTTTCTCTTTCTCATTCTCTCTCTCTCTCTCGCTCTCTCTCTCGCTCTCTCTCTCGCATTGATTACTCTGAGTCTGATCCAAACCGTTTGGCGGAGGCGCGGAGAGCGCGCGAGTCATGACTGACACTTCATGATTTATTAGAGATTTAATTATCAAATGGCGGATTCGCAAATGATAGCTTTAGTACATTCGGCAGGCAATTATACATAAATGATATTAAATAGTGGGGCAAAATCGGCTGCCAGGCCACCGGGAATTGTCCCGGTTCTCCCGCGGTGTCCAGTCCGCGCCTGATTTCCACAGACACGCAGAACGTGCAGGAGTCATATATTGCATTTTTGGGGCTTAATATTCACAGACACTAGTCCATGTCATGTTTTGATTCAAGTGTAGGCTACTGACCTACTTTTGATTTAGTCATCCAAAATGTGGCATATTCCGTCCGCGTTAGGCATTCCGTTTTTATGAATGACTGTATTTCCGCATCCCGGAAATTATTAGGGCGGTATGTCTCAGAATAGTCAGTGCAATTTGGGAAAGAAATCAGTTAAATCTGTATGTGGATGTGTGTAAATATTCAAATGTAATCCCCTTTGTAATCGTTAAAAATTTCATAAGTAACTGTAATTTAATTACTCATTTTTTCGTAGTAACTGTAACTAATTACAGTTACAATAATTTTGTAATTAAATTACGTAACGCCGTTACATGTAACTAGTTACTCCCCAACACTGTATATACAGCATACTATATAAATGTTAATGCAACTTTATGTATTTTGGTCAAATTGTTTAGCTGCTAAAGAGGAGACAGCTTTGAAGGTCCTGCCAACTCTGCTTCCCTCATCCATCTACAGGAGAGGAGGAAAGGTATTCAGACCCACCACAGAGGAGGCCCAGAAGTCATTTATTGACATGCAACCTGTAAGTTTTGCTTTAGTGTTTCTACTTCAATAAGGGTGGATGTTTGCACTGTTTGATATGCTTGATAACTATGAAAGTAATTCAGGGTTACAATATTGATAATTTACAATATTTATAATTTTGAAAGCTGCAGTCCATAACCTTTTTTTTTGTGTGTGTTCCAAATTTACAAATAGTATATAATGAGTGAGTACATCATGAATCCATTTTTATTGAGCAAGTACATGAAAGATCAATGTCCTTTCCCAGTGTCCCAGTCACCTTAAAGGATTAGATCTCCCCAAAATGAAAATATCCTAATAATTTACTCACCCCAATGCCATCCAAGATATCCGTGTCTTTCTTTCCTCAGTGCGAGAGAAATTATTTTTGAGGAAAACATTTCTGGATTTTTCTTCTAACAATGGACTTCATTGGTGACCATTCTTTTTTAAGTCCAAATCAATGCAGTTTCAAAAGTCTTTGAAGTGTTTAAATGGGCTGTACACGATCACAGCTGAAGAAGAGGTTGTTATCTAGTGAAACGATAGGTCATTTTAATTTTTTTTTAATAATTTATAGACTTTTTCCTTCAATAGTTCGGACTGAGCTGATCAACAAACGGACAGGGAATTACGTCATCACGTTGAAAGGTCACGCCTACTATTCATATTCATCAGAATGTTATTCATTTACTATTCATATTCATATTCACTGAATACTATTACTATATATATAATTGCAAATAATACTATTTGAACTATCCTCCTACGTATGGTCGCATTGTAAACAGTGGGGCGGTACTTCTGCCGGTGCCGGCATGACCTTTCAACGTGATGACGTAGTTCCCTGTCCATTTGTTGATCAGCTCAATCCCGAACTATTGAAGGTAAAAAGTCTATAAATTATAATTTCAAATTTTTTGAAAATTACCTATCGTTTCACTATATAACAACCTCTTCTTCAGATGTGATTGCGTACAGCCCGTTTAAACACTTCAAAGACTTTTGAAACTGCATTTGGACTTAAAAACTATGGTAACCAATGAAGTCCATTGTTAGATGAAAAATCCAGAAATGTTTTCTTCAAAAAACATAATTTCTCTCACACTGAGGAAAGAAAGACATGGATATCTTGGATGGCATTGGGGTGAGTAAATTATTAGGACATTTTCATTTTGGGGAGAACTAATCCTTTAACTTCCCCCGATTCACAACGGTACATTTATAATAATGATTTATAATTTGAGCTGTCGAGTCCGATTTCACTGGAAATGTCTGTCTGTATACTAAGAATATACAGCTATTATATCGCAAGTCAGAGTACTGGTGATGGTGCTTCATTTTTAGCTTGTTCTTATAGCAGTTCTTTAGAATTTAAACCGCATCAAGAAAATGGCTTCAAATGAACCAAACCAGTAAATGAGAAAACAAAAAGTACTGTAAGTAAACAACCATAAACAAAGAACAGAACATTTTACCTGAAGAATAACATTTAAATGAGAAAACTATAGGCCTTTATCAAAGTACGTGTCGTCACATCTGGCTCTGATTAGTAGTGTAAAGGAATTTCCGCCTGGATTATTTGCAATGGACAGGCGCCAGTTTAAATTTTAAATTTACATGATACCCTACCATGCATGTCATCTTTCATTTTATTGTGTAACATTATCTTTCCTGTAGCTCAAACAGTAGAGCATTGGCGCTTGTAATGGCAAGATTATGGGTTTGATTCCCAGGGAAAGCAAAAACTGATAAGAATGTAAATGTGTATCTTGAAATGCAATGTAAGTCGCTTTGGATAAAAGCATCTGCCAAATGCATAAATGTAAATTATCTAAGATGAAAATTATCTAAACTTATCTAAATGATCATCAGTGCTGCCAGTCAGGAGATTAACAAGCGGGTTTGTGAGTTTTAATGTTAAAGACACTATCAACATTACAGTAATATTTTGACTTTTTTAATGCCTAAATGTTGATAATATTAGTCCAAATTATTATTTTATTACCATTACTATAAATATGTAAATACACATTTTGTCATATTTGGTAATGTTTGCAATACAATTTTTTTAATATTTCCACCAAAAAAGCTTAACTAGCATGTCAGTTATATTGCAGCACTCTAAGTTATTGTGTGTAATCAACAGGTTGGGACCAACATGGTTGAATATTTAAACCATGAGATGACTGGAGCATTGCTGCACATTCTGTGCCTCAGTGATGAGACAAGGGGGACATCACAGACCTTTGCCATTATTCCAGACCACGTCATTGAGACTGAGTCTTTGTTGGAGGCGGTTGATCTTTGCTTTAAAGCTTTTTTTGTTTTTGATGTTCAGTACACCAAGCAGTGTCTCCCCACCTGGGAGTTTCTCCAGCATGCTGTGTATCAAATTGAAGGAAAAGAGTCCTCCTCTGTAAAGTTTTTGAAGACAACAGTGGTTTCAGGCCCACATGATATGTAGATGATTTTAAAATGTATTTTGTTGCTGTTCTTAAATCAACACATCTTAATAAATTAAAATGTAATCGTATGAGAGTTCAAATTAGTTGTTTAATGACTTTTAATGCCTGAATATTTGGACAGATTTACATTTGTTATAAAGTCTGTGGGGAAGGGTGAATGTCAGAGGGTGTGTGGGTGGGGGTTGGGATGGGGGGGTAAAGAATGTATTGAATATTGTATACAAACAAAGTATTAAAGAAATGTATTGTTTTTAAAGAAATAATATGTTTTAAATTAAATGAGATTGAAATCACATATACATGGCCTCTCTGGTTTATTGTATTACAGAGACAATAATTATTTTACATTCGTAATATAAAATATATTTGTAACTAATGTATAAAGGCAGTGAGACAGGAAATAATCTATTATTAAATAATAACTATTTATTTGACTAAACTATTTGTTTAACTTAACCCAGCAAGAGGGTTAATTTTACCCACTGGTTGGGTCAAATGAATGACCCAGTAATATGGGTTAAACAGTAAAACCCAGCACTTGGGTCAAACCAACCCAGCGTGTGTTCTGTCCAATAGTGACCCAGCAGCGTGGTTAAGGTTGGGTTATTTTTTAACCCAGCAGTTTTTAGAGTGTACTTCGTTACATTACACCACTAGGAGGAACCCTGAACAGAATCTCACGTCTACAACATCTGACTGAAACTGATTGAAAACTTCTACTTTGGTTCCTCATGAGCCCATATTTTCTGATACAATGTTGGTAAGTATATGTAAATAAACAATGTTACCTGGACCCAGATCGACCCACTTTTCTACTGCTAAGCATCTTAGGTGTTTTTTTTTTTGACTACTATCTTTCCATCTTGTGTATGTAGTATTGATGTTTATGCTCTCTCTCTCTCTCTCTTTGTCAGTTCATAACTACTTGGAACGTAATGCTTACTTTCAAATTGTGACGTGACAAGTGACAATTCTCCAAGACGAGACAGAAATCTCCAAGACATTTGACCTATTGATTGAAAACTTTAGTTAAAACTGTTAGTATGTGATCTGCATGTGTATAGCACACACAGCTGTGTATCAGTCTTAAGACTGAACATCTTCATTGAATGATGCCACGGGCAGAAGCAATCAGCTGTTACATCTGAAAGCAATTCTAATTTGCGATGGGAAAATCAAAATGAAGCAGGAAACCTTTAGTATGGAAGAGATTCCAGCATGCTTGCTAATCACATACCCTCCTTTGCCCTTTTCCTGCTTTTTGATTATGGCACCATGCCCACCGTATGTCTTCTGCTGGCAAAGGAACTGTTTCCTAGCAATCACTCATATGCATTAATAATCCAACAGCACAATCGGAAATGTACATTAGCATCATGCTAACATCTCACACCATTGTGCTCAGAAATGGGCTGATTTTAAAAGCTGATTTTTGACAGCAGATCTCAAAATGCCCATACAAATCTATTCTTGCATGGCTTTCTAGCATGTAGGACAGCTTTATAAAGTCTATAAGAGGCATTGTCAGAAAGATCATATGACTCTATGTGCTTTCTCTTTATCCACATTATCTATTGCACTAGCAATTCAACAATAATAATCAGATTGGCAATTTTCCCCCTGCCAATTTTTCTACAAAGAAATAAAACAACTGACAAAAAAAAATACAGTAATTCTGAGCTGACATCTCATAATTTAAACATTGTTTTTTTCACGCAATTCTGAGAAAAAAAAAGTCTTAATTGCAAGATGTAAACTCCAGAATTCTGACTTCATTGCAACTCTGAGTTTATGTATCACAGTTGTTCAATGAGTTTACTTCGAACAATTTTGCTGTTTATGTCTTGCAATACAAGAAAAAGTCAAAATTGTGAGCTAAAAAAAAACATTAAACATTATTTATTCATTTATTTGTTATTTTTTTATTATGTAACAGAAAAAAAATAGTTTCATCGTTTAAAGTGTATTGTGGCACTGAATTTACAAATTCATTGCTAGACATCACAGTTGGGCATATCTGGCCATCTCCTGATTTCAAGATTTCTTCTTCTTCTTTTTTTCTCCTTCTCTTCACATGTGCCATAAGCAGTATATGATCTGACACCACATTCATAGGCTGTATCTTGTGCGATCCTGAACAAAAAATAGCTTGGGAGAAGGAGGAAAGCAATCAATGCAAGTGAAAAACACAAGCTGCATACCAAATCATGTACTGGAACAAACAACAACAGGAGAGGTCTTTTTTTTCTCTCTCCACAGCATTACTGAAAGCATAATGTGAAAAAGCGATAGACAGAAATCAAAAGATTTTTCACAGATGTCTTTTTATTTGTCAAACAAAAGAGCTGTCTATATGTTAGCAATGGCTGTCCCCCTTTGTACATTTCCCTTGAACTAAAAGAGTATAATTGGTATGTTTAACCATATAGCACTTGCTTGACACAGTATGAAAAAAAACAAAACAAAACAAAACAAAGAACAAAACAAAAAAAAAACATGACTTTTTTTTTTTTATACAGCTGACAGCATAAATGCAGAACAAAAATAGTATGTGGCCCACTGGGTCTCTCGAATTTAACTCTATACATTTTTTCGAATGATCACTATTCATAGCACATGTAATGTACATGCTGGACTATAAGACCCACCAATATATATATTTTGTTTTTATTATTTATTTATTTTTCAAAAATGTGCCTGTGGACCTCATATTTAAATTTTTTTCTTCTTCTTAATACACAGTCACCCACAAAAGGTCTGTACAAAACTGTTAAATGTGCACACAAGTCATTTGAACAGTGTTAGAGAAGAATTTCACAGACACAGAGAAATGTTAGACAAGAATTACTGATATTATTTCTATACATGTCGATAATTATGATAAACATAGAAACATGATGCCAACATTTATCTTTTAGTTAAAAAATATGGTACCATACATGATGTACTGTAGATGCTGATTGTGGTGCGTGATGTACGCTGAATTCATGTTTTTTTTTTGTCACCTTTAAGGCTGTACAAATAGTGTTAAACCCCTCCCCCATCTCATGGGTTCTTGTATATATATATATATATATATATATATATATATATATATATATATATATATATATATATATATATATATATATATATATATATATATTACATGTATATCATAAGCCCTGACAATTTCCAGAAAAGTAGCAAATAAAATGATGCAGTGATTCATTTCACAACCCAACGGTGCTCACCTCTGAAATTAATAATTGATTTTGATGATTACCTAACATCTGTATACATGAAAGCTGTTATTTATTGGTGTCTTCATTATATGCAAAGGGGAAAAAAAGAATAATCCCACCATGTAATACATTTTTCGTATGTTAATATTCCTTCACATTTTCTAACAAGCACATACAAATGTGGGATTTCAAAGAGACTTTGCATTCCACCAAAGGTTTTTTTTTTTTTTTTTTTTAAATCATACAACTGTAATTCTAAAAGATGACATCTATCCTGAGGTTTTTACAACTAAGAAAAAATAAAATAAAATATAATAAAATACAGTAGTACAGTTAATCAATATGTAAATAGGCTGCAAAACTGAGACATCAAAACAAAACAAGTAAAACAATATTGTATACATAAAAAAATAATAATAATAAAAAAAGGGGAAAAAATATAAAGAAATACATTTCCAATGACATTATTTTCTTAAAAATCTCTCTGTCGTTGTTACAGATTGCCTAAATAACCTGTGGTTGAATGTACCTTTAGCTTAATAGCTTTCCACCAGTTGTCTATGTGTGTGAAATTAGATAAGATTTGTCTGTAATACTGTAGGTGTTTCCAGTTCTTTAGAGTTGCTTTTATTTATGGGATGTCATTATGTTATTGGGCATGTAACAGTGTCTTTAGAAAAGTAGAGGAAAACAGATAATAAAAATTGTAATGATAGATAAAAATTATCTACGAAATGCTTTAATTTGAACTTATACATCTTATTGTCTTATACTTCTATTAAATTTTTGTGCATCATGCATTTATTTTGCGTTTAACATATAATACAATACCATCATATTTTTTTGACCACACAACAATGTCAGTGTCAGTTGTGATAAAACTTCAGTCAGGCCTGCTGTTAAAATTAAAAGTTGAAAGACATTTTACACATTAATGTTAGTATTTTCTGTTATGTATTTCATTATGGCCCAAAAAGCATTGCATGTCATTTTATGTTCATGTTTAAAGTGACACTGTATAGCGGCTTTTGTTCCACCCGGAAAACCACAGTGAAATAACACCACCCTCTAATTGGCCTAAAAAAAAAACAAAAACAAAAAAAAAGGGATTTCTATAAATGGCACAGACATTAAAAGGACAAAAAAAGCAGGTCATGAGTGATGACGAAACTCTACCTCTTTAGGAATAAAGCATACAACAAATCATAATATTACAAAAATGGAAAATTCAGATGAGATGAAACCAATTAGAATTTTACACGTTTTACAAGCAGAGTTTATATTGAATATGAACCAAAGTGTTGCAAAGGGAAAATGAATAGGGGTCTTCACTCTTCCTCTGTGCATCCCAGTAACTCTGCGCGCAAAGTGATTCTTCCGTACCATGACCACGGAAGAATTCGGATGAATCTGGCATAGATGGGAGGATCTATCACATTCTTTCTGTGGGTGTCGTTATCAAAATTTCCTTGAAAGACCTGTTGGAAAGAAAATGAAAAATTCCTAAATCATACAATGATTCATTTTAATCAAAAATGTCATACCTATTTAACCTAATGAAAAACATAAATTAGAATATTTGTTAACAAAAAGCTACTATATATATATATATATATATTCTGCATTACCATATTATACATCCCAAATCCTACCAATAACTAAACTCAACAACTACCTTACTAACTATTAATAAGCAGCAAATTAGTAATTTATTGAGGGAAAAGTCATAGTTAATGGCTTGTAATAGTGAGATTTTAAACTTAAAATAAAGTGTGGCCATTATTTTTATAGCAGTGAAACTAAATTGATTAAAATATTGTGGTGTTCATAAATCTGAGACAACTAGTGGAGAAAATTTGAACTATGTAGTCTATATACAATAATTAAAAAAATAAAAATAGAAAGAAAAGCAATAAAAAAGAAGATAGAAATGATAGTTTCTAGCATATGATGAACTTCAACAGCTTGTGTAAACTTGATGATTTGAGAAAGATCCAAAGAACATCTTTTGCTTTAATGGAATAAAGAAAGGATGATTTTTTTTAATTCATTTATTTTAAATAAAGAAAGGAATCAAACATATTATCAAACATCTTAAATCTTACCAAGCTAACATTTTAATAGTGTGCTTATTTGATTGATTACATTAGAAAGAGTTCAGTAAAAAAAATAAAATAATAATAATTAACAATCCCAGATTTTCAGTGTGGTCTCAGACTTTTGAAGATCACCCCCAGTGACAGCATAGTCTTTATGTTTGTAATGCATAATGACAGTTAATGTTCAATATTTATGTGTTGGTATAGTCATCTCCCTCTTTATATTGTATAGAGTTCTGTGTAATTCATAGCAGGTATGTACTTGCTGTTATTAATTAATTTCATTTCATTGAGTTCATTTGCAAAACTTACAAACAACATAGTCATTACATGCACCAGAAAGCTCTGGTTTAGCGAGAATTGGACTTTAAAATAAAAGTGTGACAAACGCTTTTATTTAAAAAAAAATTTTCATAAGAAATATTTCTTCCTAACTATATGTGATGTATATGCTGTGTACTATACATCACTAAGTAGCAGGTGGAGCTACAAATGAACTAGAAGAACTCTTTAAAACTACATGTACATTGCAAACATGACAGGTCAGTATGATTGTTTTTTTTTTAAGAAATACATATTTTTATTCAACAAGGACACTTCAAATTGTAAAAGTAAGTTAAAAAAACATAACAATTAAGCAGAATGACTTTTCAATATTGCTAATGATATCAAATGACTCTCTAGCAGCAAATCAGCATTCTGGAAGGATTTTTTAAAGATCATGTGACACTGAAGACTAGAGAAATGGCTACTGAAGCTCTGCATCACATGAATACATTACAGTTTAAAATATATTCAAATAGAAAACAGTTATTTAAATTGTAAGAATATTTCACAATACTATTTGTTTTTACTCTATTTAAAGAAATCTTGGAGAAGTAAGCTTCAGTATTTTGTACTGACCCCATCCGATCCACAATTTGGTCTTAATCTGTTTTATATTAGTATTATATTAGTAATATTTATTAATTAGGATGTAATTGGGAACACTCACTGGCAACCAAATTGGAGCTACTGAAAGTTAAAATTTTGGCTCACAGACTGCTAATTTAAGTTAAATATAGGCTAATTCACTGTAAACACAGTCAGTTATTTCATTTGCTCTTGATGAAATCAGCTTGACTTTGTGTTTCCTGCAGCAGATGTATACAAACACATTGACCTATCAATCAAATAGTGAGCATTTACAATACGGAGTCAGAGAAAGGAAGTACAGTTCATGATTTATGGATAACCCTTGAGTGCACTGATGCTGGCGGCAAACAGAGCTCAAGTATGTTCGGTGTAAAGAGTTCAGAGATGGGGAAAATTCAGCAAGCAACAAAGAGGTTGGCTGCGAACTAAGTCTTCAAGTGGGCTTCAAAGACAAATTTTGCTGAGCTCCCCGAGCTCTGACAGCGCATATTCATCAGCAGAGAGTAAACAATAAGAGGACAGAGATCCTGTGTGTCTAATTGCTGGTGTCACAAACATTACATAAATGTGTGACATATTCCCTTCCTCTCTCTCTCCTTCCACACTGAATCAGCGTTCTCTTCTGCACCATGGAACCAATTTTGTGTTTTGCAACTCGACTCTCTCCAATGTACATCGAGGCAGAGCGGGGGGAAATGTCATAAAAAATTGATTAGTCAAAAGGGCAGCTCAAACCATGAACCCATTCGCTAAACTTCTCATCTGATGGCCTGCGTGTTTGCAGGGAATCTATGTGCACAAGAAAGTCTTTCAATGCCAAACATTTCCCACTATGGCTTTAATAATGATAAAGTCTGCGTACTTCAGCTGTGATTGTCCATAGACAGTATGGTGGGAAATACATACGAGATTTATTAGGCTGCTCTTACGTCTTTCATTAACATTCTATAACCCCAAAGGCACATCAGGCACCTGTGTGAATCTTGTATGGCCAATTACCGTACAGTACATGCTAAATCAAATATGAGTGTATGTGCAGCCAGTCTTCTGGAAGAACGCTGAAAAATACATTTTTTAGCAGCATGAGGGTATTTTTTTTTTTTTTTTTTCTGAGAGAGTTCATTTGCAAATATAAATCAAATGGTTCACAACAAGTCCATCAGAGCTGTTTCTATTCACCAATCAATTTGAGGTCTTGTACAGAAGTCACTATGAGAAGTAACCCT
This sequence comes from Carassius carassius, assembly GCF_963082965.1. Classification (NCBI taxonomy): domain Eukaryota; kingdom Metazoa; phylum Chordata; class Actinopteri; order Cypriniformes; family Cyprinidae; genus Carassius; species Carassius carassius. The sequence goes on along the minus strand of NC_081759.1, from coordinate 23,744,594 downwards.
GTTTTAGATCCTCATTATTTGAGTTTATACAAAAAAAATGGTATCTTCTGATGGATAACTTGACTGCTATTTAACAACTCTAAATTATAATTGTAGCATCTGCTTAGGATCATGTACAATCACTTTATGCCTTAGAAATTCCTTTTAAACTTTTTACATTTGCATATAAATTACAGAATCTGGCCCCACAGTCTACAGTTACATGGGTGTTAAAGTACCAATGTTTAGGAATCTTGATTTTTATTACTTAGACTCTCAATTCTTATAGTCAGGTATATGAGTGTATCTCTGCTTTAAGATCTTCTAAATGTATTGTCCTTGGTATCAAAATTATCTGCTTTTTATTCCTCAAACAATTATGTATACTATGTGATCGTCAAATGCACCATAATATTTGTACCATAGTTTGGGTAAAACTGCACCAATCCTCCAGACCAGCAATAAACATGCAAATGGACCATAAAATGGAGACGAAGAAAGTTTCTCCCACTCAAAATTCATGCTTCTGATTGGGCATTATCCAAACACTATCCAAGACCCTTTAAAACTCTCCTCTTGAGTTTGACTTTCCGGCATTTTTTCTCTTCAAAATAACTTTGTCGAACCGCTGTGGACTTTCCTATATTCAGAAGAACCAGAGGAAAATCTCCAACTTACTTCCAAAAAGAACTCATCAAGAACCTCCATTATTTACCGCATCAGGACTCTTGTTCAGCAACGAAGCCAATGCAAGTAACCGATTACAACTATTTAGACCTCTCAGAGGACCCCAGATGATGCTAACCCTGAAACAACACACAGAACTAACAAATATTGCTACATACTATGCAATCACATAATAATTGCTGTTAATAGTGTTCATCGTCTGGTTGACTATGTCTTGTATAATTTTTTTCAGAAAATTCCTGTCATTTGCACATAAACTGATTACCACTTATAAGCTACAACTAAATAGAAACTTAATTTTCTGTAAAGCTGCTTTGCAATTATTTGCATCGTAAAAAGCACTGTACAAATAAACTTATATTGAATTTAATTGAATTGTAATATAAATTCTACTAAACTTAATTCTAAAATCTAATCTTAATATTCATTATTAATTATAAGCAGAGGTGGGTGGAGTACCCAAAAACTGTACTCAAGTAAAAGTAAATATTTACTCAAGTAAAACTAAAAGTAATAGTTTGAATAGTTACTTGAGTAAGAGTAAAAAAAGTATTGGATAAAAGTGGTTTAAAAGTGGTTAGTTACTAGTTACTTGGATCATATGCTGTATATCTATAGTTTATTTTTATTTAGATATATAGATACAATTGATGTTTTATATATATATATTTATTCATCAGCCTTTACGCCAGTCTGTCTTTGTCACATAATCCTTCAGAAATAATTCCAATATGCCTCGATTGAATTTTTTTAGTTCTATGATTCCCCTCTCCCCTGCTGTCAACTTCTGGAATAAAATCCATGGTAATATCTCCCAATTCATCTGGAATAGAAAGAGACCACGTTTAAAACTGACTACTTTACAAAGGAAGAGGGTAGATAGGGGTTTGGCAGTGCCTGATTGTAAGTTCTATTTTTGGTCTTTTGTACTTCGGCCTTCGCTTGTATGGTTTAACCCTTATATTCCTGTCTCTTGGCGCAAGATAGAAGAACATATTGTGCATCCATGGAATCTAGAAGACATCCTTTTTTTCTAATGTATCAAATAAGCAATGTCGGCTGCACTTTGGTCCCATAGTTTCCCATCTTATTCAAACCTGGAGGTTAGTTGAATCTAGATGCAAGGTCTCTTGCAAGTGGCATACACAATCTCCCATATTTAGTAATAAAGGATTGACAATTGGAGGCAGACCCATTCCTCCTTCACATTGGAGTAGGAGTGGTATTCGTCATTTAAAAGACATTTATAATGATTCTGGTTTGTGCTCTTTTCAAGACATTGCAAACTCATTCAATTTGCCAGCATCCTCATTTTTCTTTTATCTACAGCTTAGATCGGCCCTCAAAGCATATGGTGTTCCTTGGCAGCAAACTTTGCTTGTACACCCATTGTATAAGTTGATTATTGCTCAAGGCAATAATAGGGGCTTGGTGTCCATATTATATAACTTTATATTAGAGGCCTCTTATGCCAAATTGCCTTTAGATAGGCTGTGGAGACGTGACTGCCCAAATTTGGATCCAGAATTTAATTGGAAGGATGTTTGGGTAAATATAAAGGAGGCCTCTCGTAATCCTCACCACCAGCAGATACATTTCAACTTTGTACATAGAACGTATTTAACACCTCGTAAACTCCATTTAATGAAGAGATTAACTGATCCAACCTGTACCCAATGCGTTCTGAAGGTTCCATGCACTTTCTTACATATGATGTGGGAGTGTCCACCTGTTGCTCAATTTTGGACTCAGGTGTCATCCAGATTATCCGATCTGGTTTCAGCAACGATACCTGTAACGGTGCCTGTCCTGTTACTGAATAACCTAACAATGTTGAACCTTAATAACCAGCATAAGCGCACTGTACTAGCTGGCCTCACAGCTGCTAAAAAAATGATTGCATTGAGATGGAAGCCTCCTCATTCACTTTCTGTTAAATGTTGGATTCTTACATTTTTAGACGTGACTCTTCTAGAATTGTCTACTGCTCGAGTTAATGGTGCGAATGAAAAGGCTCTCTGTAACTGGTATACTGTTTCTGAATCACTAAAAGCCTGGGTGAGATGATCTCTTTTCTTTATCTGATTTAATTCAAGTTGGTTTACTCTGTGTATTCATTAATTCAAGGTCCTGAAATCGAGTTATTCCCCTTGTTTTTTTTTTTGTTTTTTTTGTTTGTTTGTTTTTTATGTATATTTCAATGTATGTGTATACTTTGTTTTTGTGCATGTGTGTATATATAGATATATATACATATTTTATGTTGACTGTTGCTTATGATTTCAAAATGCTTAATATCTTGTTGTTCTTTTTCCTTCAATAAACATTTGAGCACAAAAAAAAAAAGAAATAATTCCAATATGTTGATTTACTATTAGTGATGTTCTTTTTAGCTTTCTATTCATAGCCTTTTCATAGCAGATTTGCTTTCAATTGACTTTATATCCAAAGCCACGTCTTCAACGCTCTTGATGTTCTTATTCTTTCTGTTACAACTGAGTGAACCGCTTCAGACGGCTCAGCGCGCTCAGCAGGGAACTGACCGAATCATTCAAACTGATTTGCGAACCAATTCACTGGCTTGCCAAATGGTTTGATCAAGCTTTTGAGCTGAATTGACTCAAAAGAATGAATCATTTGCAAATGGGCATCGCTCATTGCCAAGAGAAAACGAGACGGCACGTTTGGCATAAACCGAAGCATTTATAACTGTTATTGCATTTGGATAAAGTAACGAGAGGTGCATGGCCCACAGTAATGAAGTAACAGTATTTTTTCTTTTCACTAAAAATGTACTTAAGTAAAAGTACCCATCTTTAAATATACTCTGAAAGTATTAGTTACCCCCAAAAAATACTTAAGTAAATGTAACAAAGTAAATGTAACTCGTTACTGCCCACTTCTGATTATAACCACTTATAATTAATCATAAATATTTCCATTTTGAGCTAATTTGCTACAAAATTATCTTTAGAAGTTACACAAAGAGTTTCGTCACGTTTTTGGTACAGTGGGATAAATTTCTTTCTTTCTTTCTTTCTTTGCTGAAACTATACTGTACTTTATGGGGATGTTGGAAATGGGAAAATGATTTAAAATGCTTCCATTATTTTAGCAAAATTGGTATTTAAGTCAGAATTATTGTGCTCCCATTTTATTGTGCTCCATCTATTAGATATGCATGCATGCACTCCAGCACTCATTCTTTAAGTTTAACTTGCTTGCTGTCAGGATGATTCTTAATGCAAATTGGAAATACAGACATGACTTTCGTACATTTCAAGATGAAGATTTAACCATAAAATATAAGTTATGCACTGAGGAAAATAGGTTTCAAATGCATTATGCAGCACACATATCCAAGACACAAGTGTAGTGGTTAAAACAATGCTGTATTCATTTGGTACACATATGTGTCAGACCAAAAGACCCGTAAAGAACATTTTTGGGATGAATGTTTGTACCATTACACCCCTAAGCTGTAAGGACTGAACTTAAATAAATTAACCCATAAATTGATTGGTAAGAAGTCACAATATAGTGTTCATGATACAAATAAAACACAATAATAAAAGTAAAAATAATGATGTATAAGCTGTTGCATTTAAAGGACACTATCGTAAAGCTGTAACATATTTTGTGAAGTCGTAATGAAATGGAAGTAGCATTTTTTGATCAGTATTATGATGGACATCCAAATTTAATAGCTTATTAAAAAACTAGCATCACATTATGATTTTTTGTTTTTAAATTCAATTATGACAGTTTGATCTGAAGTTCTCTAAAATTAAAATTAACATGATTCACTGGGTAAGTTTAATTACTTGAACAACAGATATTGTAGCTATTCGACTGGTAAAAGCTGCTAAATAAAAACAGACTCACAGAGGTGTAATGTAGTGCACATCTCTTTTATGGTACTTATCCATTTCAGTCTTTCACGCAACAGTGAGCACTAAAACTCCAGTGAATGCCTTTGCTTTCTGTGACCGTAACCAAATGAGACATCTCACTCTTCTGATGTACCCTCTGAAGAAATGATGGAAACAAGTCACTCTCAATTACCTTCTCTCCCTGTGCACCCAAGAACATTTGGAACGATTATGCATAAAAGCTGCAAAGAAAACAAATCCATCAGACATCCCATAAATCTGCGGCTGGTGTTTACTGCTTAATCTAATCCCTGCACTGCTCCACTCGTCACCGCAAAGCCATGGAACGGAAAGTTGTCTGTAGAGCACTGAATAAGAGCTAAGGCATGCAGGAACAAATGAAGGATTATCTAAGTTGGTGCATCAGGTATAGTAGATATTCTATTTAGAGGTGAGGGCTTTTGGAGTTCGATCACAAGGGGAGGGCACTTTATCACTTCATAGCCTCTTCAAGCTGCAAGACTGCTCAATTCATAAACATGTCCTTTGAAGTGGGTCCTTCATGTGGAGCTGAATCAGTGTAAAAATCCCTCGAGTGATGCTCAAAGTGAAAAGGCAATCTCAAGTCCTTTTGCAGCATGGAAAAACAAGATTGTCTGTAGAGAGATCTGCATATTACATCTGAGCATGAACTGATTCCAATTCTGATTGACAGATCAACAGACACTGAGATAGACAGACAGATCTGGTTTATGCTGAACTGAAGAAAGAAAGTCATAATATATCTGGAACAGCATGATCTTTTGCATTTAGCCACCAGATTACATAGACAGCTAACAGCAAATCATTAAACAATCAAGTACCTTTCTACCTTTCTGAAATGATCTCTTGAGATCTAGCAATCTTGGGCTGCTTACCATTTCCAGATCTCACATTGCTGCTTCCCTTTAGCACATTTAATGTGTGACATGTAAGAAAATTAAATGCTGAAGTGTACAAATAATACAAAAGAGTAAAAAGTAATACTATTTAGTACTACAAGTCAGTCAGTTCAAATAGCACTTGAGTAAAGTACAAATCATCCAAAATAATAATCATAAAAATGATTTGTTTTTTACACCAATGAAAATAATCTGTGATGTATTTAACTCACTGGTTATTTAATCAGTAAAATTATTTAATCCCCGCTCTCCCAATATAATGTCTAGGTAATATATTTCCATGTTATAATAGTGTGTAAAAAAATAATAATAATAAAATATATAAGATTTTATATGAGCTTAGGGAAGTTGTGTGTGTGTGAGATTGGGAATTCCCTTGACTTTCTCTGGTGAGACAGAGCAATGATTGTGTACAAGGCTCAACATTTCTGAAATTAAATTTTCTTTGATATAACAAAGTATTTTACAATCACAAAACCTGCCTCTCTGACTACATAGACTATTGTCTTCTACACTCTTAAAAATAAAGGTGCTTCGCGATGCCATAGAAGAACCTTTTTTTTCTAAATGGTTCCATAAAGAACCTTTAACATCTGAAGAACATTTCTGTTTCACAAAAAGATTATAAAAGGTAAGAAAGAGATGGTTCTTTAAAGAACCTTTGACTAAATGGTTCTTTGTGGAACCCAAAATGGTTCTTCTATGACATCACTGTGAAGAACCTTTTAAGCACCTTTATTTTTTAAGAGTGTAAGGCAGCATAACTGTAATGCCCACCCCATCTTTATCACAGTAATAGCAACTGAGCCTTACAACTGATTTCAACAGAACCTATTGCATCGTTAGCATATCATGATACAACACGTAATATAAATAAAGAGCCCAAACACAAACACATATTTGGTAAAACAATGAAAAGTTAATGACACTGAATTGTTTTCTTTCTTTAGTGAAAGTTTATTTATAATCTGTATTTTTCTTAGCTCAAGTGCCTGCACAAGGACAGAAACAAAGTTTAAAATTATGGCCAAAAACGCACTGTATGAAACTGAGCACCTATTAAATACAACAACATCTTTTATATCTTTCTAAAGGTATAATATAGCCTTATATTGCGCCAGGTGGCATTATCCCTCTCATTTGCTCATCTGAGCCAAATTCATAATATGCACTGTTCCAGCCTCATCTGTAGTGCACTAGCTCACTCAATTTAATGTTATTAACTAATGATGAAGATATTGCGTGAGCTCTCGCTTTTTCCTGACACTGTCTGGACTGTCTATAAAAGTAAGTGTTTAAGAACTGCCAGGCTGCATGATTTACCCAGGGGGATGACATTTCACACCCTGACAGGGACCAAATGAGGACACAATCACTTTAAATACACCATTCCTTTTCATTTTCTCCTTCCTTTCTTTAACTTATCGATATAGTAACAGAGGAGCTGAACCGGCTGTGCTGTGCAGAGCAAACAAATCTCGAATAATAGATCAGATGTGAGGGCTCCACGGCTACAGTTGTCCTATTTCCCCTGAGCGCTGATAAAACGGAGAAGATCTGGTGTGACTCAGCAGGAAAGCAATCCTATAAGGACCTGATCCGAATTTCTGTCATTACTCAGATGCATGCCAACTTATCAAAGCTACTCATTACCCCTTGCTGAAGCAAGCTTCAGGTGTCAGTTTTCACATTATGGTTGTGTAATTTATAGAGCTGTAGATCAATTATAATATTTATTTGTGATTAATGGTAAGTAATGCAGTAATGCAAGTAATGCAAATGGACAGTAATGCAGACCCTATAGATTAATATTTGGCCGTTAAACCAGAACCAACAGTTCCCTTCACTTGTTCTATGACAATGTAACCCATTACCAAACTGGCACCTTTTTCCACACCTATCAAGAGGCTGTTCTGTGGTTCTGAAATGATTCTGTGTAAGAGGGAAACTCTGCTACTGCTCTACAGCTCATTTCACCTGAAGACAGTAAATCGTAGGCTGCACTGTATTCAATTTCATCTTCAAGGCCCATCATCTTCAGAACCCTATTGCCAACAACCAGATTAATAGCATTTTAAGACTACCATTAAATCAGGTCCAAATCTGAAAGGTTAAAAAAGAGTTATGATACAATCTGATATTGCATTTACTCCCTTGAGTTGAAGGCAACTGGGATATGAGCGGGTGCGATAAGAGAGCTTGAAAGCTGTATTGACTAGAGTGATAAGACCAAGTGATAAGTTTAGAAGAGTGACCCGAAACATGCCAAAAATCAAGTAAAACTGTTGGCAATTTTGTCAAAAGTGTCTTCACAGATATTTATATAGACATTTCAGAGGATCACCTCTAAATTTCAGAAGGTGCTTTCTTTAATAATGCCCACTATGCCCTTTGTGGGTCACTAAGCTTCACTTAAACTTCTTGCTCAGTGGCTGGAAATAGAGTTTTACTTTTACCCTCCAATCTGTTCTGGTCTGTGCCTCCTCTTTAACCCATTGGGCAATGTTTCCACAGTATTGATTTCTGCAATGAGAACATCAAGGGCACCTACTCCCAAAAGACGCAAGGGAACTTGTGATTGTCCTGGATGTAAATCATGATTTGACAACGATACAGATTATAGAACAGGAGATTCTATAATAATATATTACCTTCTGGTCAGACCCATCATGGGAATCCAATCACATCTCTGTTCATTCTTCATTCAAATGCTGATATGAATCTTCTAATCCTATGCACTACTGCTAATCATCTGCCATCTTCAGGTTCAATAATAAAATATACAACCTAATCAAAATCAGGCACCACCGAGCTTCCCGTCCACAGCAAGGGAATGTGGCTACATGCTTGGAAGAGGGAAGGGTATCTACTGGCAGCTAAACTTGGGACGTGATCTTATTTACTGCAATCTAATGTGCTATTGACCCCTCTGCCTATGAGGGAATAGTTCTATTCACAGGCTAATTAACCCCTTGATGTTGACCCGAGGCTAATCAATGATGAGTGTGCATGATTGTGCCAATCACAGCGTCTTCACTGCTAACAGCTTCATATGAGCTGACGATTTCAGTCAGGAAAACTAATCTGTCAGGTAAAATCTATTTTTAAGGTGTTGTTTGAAAATATGGGGTAAGCATTATGCTAGTGTGTTGGCAAAATGATTGTTTTAAATTATCTGGCGAGTCTCTTGAGCCTAAGGACACTCAGGTGAGTTTAGGTTTTGGCCAAAGGCAGAGTAAGATTAAGAATAGAGGTCGACCGATATATCTATTTGTAATTTTTTCATATATCGGCATCGGCCGATATCCATGTTAAGTAGCGCTGATTTAAAGTCAGATATGTCCGCGGGCAGCCCCGTGTTATTGGTGCGGTGGAAAGTGCTGCTGTCACATGTGAAGGATCCCAAGCCAAAACCCTTTTTTAAGATTCAACAGGTAAGGCTTAAATTTTGATATTTCAAGGTCCTCTGGACATATATTTGTAACAGTTTATAATAACGTTCTGTTTTAAATCATTTATAAATTATAAGTTAATGATGAACTAATCATTTACAAAACATGACTATACTTTAATAAATGATTAATAAGAAATAAGTTAAATAAGTTAAGATCTGCAAATGATATGTAACGCATTTACAAGTGATGAATAGTTTACACTTTAGATAATGGGATGCAGAAAGTGTTATAAATGACTTGTATACATATACAAATAATTTGTAACAGGTAAGAAAGGTCTACAAGTGATATGTAACACATTTACAAGTGATGGATTGTTTACACTTTAGATTAGGTGATGAGGAAGCTTTGTAAATGATTTATTCATGAATTTACACATCATCTATAACAGGTGTTGAACACTTTGTAGTGTGTACTAAGTACTGACTGGTGAGGGTATAGACAGCTGTCTTCTCTGACACACATGGAGTCTTTAACTCTGTGTGCCTGATGTGAGCTTCAGTGGAAGGTAAAACCAGTTGAGAGGTTCACTTCATCACTAGATCCCACACACTCCACACAGAACTGTGCTGATGAGTGAAAGGATTTAACACAACTCACTGGAATCACCTGACTAAGGCATTTATAAATGTTTATTCACTTCAAAACAAATTAATTACTCTTCTTAAAAATAGTGCTTTAGCATACCTGCATGTTTGTGCTTTTGAACACGGACCAGCTTTATCTGCATCAATAAATCATATACTGATAATTTACTAATGGTGTATTCATCATTTGTTCATGATTAACAATTGTTTATTGAGATAATTATATAAAACAATTTTGACAGAAATACTTCAATGATTTATAAGTGATAATGTATCAACTAATAACTTATAAACCATCTACTAATGATCAGTTTGATTTATTTCATGATTTAAACTTTAAGATAACTTACAACACATTTGTAAATCATTAGCATACCACTCATTAATCATTTATGGACATAAAGTCATGTTTTGTAAATGATTAATTCATCATTAACTAATAACGTATAAGTGACTTATAACTGAATTAATAAAGCATTACTAAAATGTTAACTTATTACTTATCATAAATTATAAATAACTTATAACAGAACGTTATTATAAAGTGTTACCCATATATTAACTATGTATTACTAGTAAACTATGACGTGTTGCTTCACAGTCAAAGAAACAACAAATAGCATAGAACCATCGAGAACTTGAATAATGCTACAGCTGCTTAAAGGTTTGCTTACTTGCAGTTAACGTTAAGGACTGTAGTTGAAAACTATCTGCCTTCTTGCTAACATATTAGCCCCAATGTTATAAGTTCTGTTTTATTTTTACCTATTTCGGAGTCTGAGAATTTCACGTGTGATTGGAGAAGGTGGCAGCTCTCACAAACACTGCAGCGTGATTGAGGGCTACTCCACCCTGCTCACAGACAGCACCGTGCTCGAAGACACAGAGCTGTCCTGGAGCAGCCCAGACCTTTGTTCGGAAGCATGGTTTGATGCAGACAATAGCTGTTTCATCCAACCTATCTGCATTTTGGGATGTCAATTTTCAATAATTTCTATGATCGATCGTCGTTTAAATTAACATTCAATTAATCAATAAACTTAATGCTGCAAAATGCGTCTGCAGTGGTTTTATTATTATGTACAAAAGCCACTCAAAAAAAAAAGCATTCTCATCCGAATTAAAGGGGTTTTAGTCTAAATAAAATGCTAGTAGCAGGACTGTAAAATGAATAGATGTGATTATGATCATTTGATAAAATGAAGATAGCGCACCATACGTTTGAGATCATCTTACTTTGTTGACTGTTTAACATCAAGGAGATCGCTGAATGCGCCTCTTTAAATAGTAGCCCTTTTTGTTTTTTTTTAAAAATCCGGCATTTACAGTGCATTAGATCATGACAGTGCATGCGTGCGTGCAGACGAGGACGAGTGCGCGCAGCTCTGGCTAGATGTATTTGAAGGTTATCGCTCACGTCTCGTTCGGTACAACTCCAAATGTTTTAATTTTGCAGTGTTATTTGAATGTTAAACAATTTTTTTCTTTTTAATGTAAACAAGGCTTGTACTTTACACGCATTCACACATAGACTGAAAAGATCACCCTCTTCACATGAGCAAAAACGTCCTTCCCCTAACAGCGGAGTGGACAAGGTCTATTTAAATTGACCAGTGTGACCTTTTATGTTTGGTTGACAGTACTTTATTTTAATAATGAACAGACTGCGATGTAAGTATGAAATTAGAATACACTTTAGATGTTCTGTTTCATTTATACCAAACACAAATGTTACTAGTTGCTAGTGTGTTTGCAGCACTACTATTATTTATTTTTTATATATGTATTTTTTTTTCACTTTAATTGATTTTTATTTATGAAGTTCTATTTATTTTATTTAAATTTATATTTAAATGTATATTTATGTTCCAACAAACTTGAAAAATTCAGCTTGATAAATGCTCTAAAACTGTTATGTAAATGATTGACAGGTTTTTTTTATTATTATTATTTTTTGATTTTATATATTTAATACCTGGTCAGTTTATTGATTTGTTTGCTTAAGTTTAGATAAATATAATCCCGTGCAGTGCATAAAATTAAGTTTCAAGAGTTAGTTCAAGTCAGTGTTCAGTAAATGATGTTAAGTTTAGAAAAGTTGTGCATCCCCTATTAGTGTGACATTTTAGCATACAAATGAAGGGGAAAACTTCAAGATATCATTCCTAAAAATCAGCAGCACATATCGGCCTTTGGCTGACCCTGACCTCTAAACATTGGCATCGGAATCGGTTATAGAAAAACCCATATCGGTCTATCTCTAATTCAGAGCACATCGACCACATATGGGTACACAACAGCTAAATTTGATGGTCAGTCCTCTTTTGAGTGCTTAATACCATTCTTTACATACACAGTGTGTTATATTGGAGAGTAACAACCACAGCCAAATCAATTTTCATTAAATCCCCCAAGTGTTTATAGAACCAAGCTGAACAACTAGTTGTTAATGCATTAATGCCACTCTCTTGTGGACAATGGCAGCTTGTCAATATGTGTCTCTTTTTTTTAGATGAGTGTGGTGCAAGCATGGGGACATGGAATCAGGCTGGCTATACTCAAACTTGTTTCATCCACATGAGAAACATTATTTAATTCTAACCACTGGCTGAAATATTAAAGGGATACCCCCCCCCCCCCCCAATGAAAATTTTGACATTAATCACTTACCCCTACATCGTTCCACACATTTAAAAGCTTAGTTCGTCTTCGGAACACAATTTAAGATACTTTGCATGAAAACCGGGAGGCTTGTGACTATCCCATAGACTGCCAACTAAAATACTTTGTCAGGGTCCAGAAAAGTATGAAAAGCATCATCAGAATAGTCCATCTGCCATCATTGGTTTAAACCATAAACAGCCTGCATCGGCTCATATTCTCAGAAATGGCGCTAAGGTGATGTGGGGAAAGACAGGGAAGACGAACTGTTGAATAAAGTCCTTATTTTTATTTTATACAAGTACAAAAAGTATTATTGTTGCTTCATAACATTACAGTTAAATCACTGATTCATCCAAAGTATCTTAAAAGCTTACGTGTTTGGAACGACATGGGGGTAAGTGATTAATGTCAATGTTTTCATTTTGGGGTGGAATACCCCTTTAATTTAGATTTTAAAATTATATTGTGATTTCTAAAATCTACCCAAAAATTACAGTACATTGCATCTCATTGGCAAGTATGATAAAATAAAAGATTTGTGAAATGTAACCTTATATGATATGATAGGAGTAAAAACTTTGAGAACACTGAAACTGAAAACTGAGAAAAAATAAATCACTGAAGAAGTAAGAAACATTGGGGTGCAGGTTTTAATAATCTCATTACAATCGTCGGAGGCCATCTCTGCCTTTTCACATTTTATCTGAAGATCCATGCTGTTCTTGGCTTGCCAAGGTGATGACCCTGTGCCAGCTAATACTCACCAGCTCTCTTCCTTAACATGGCACATAGCGGTAGACAAATGCAAATATTTCTCAGTACTAAAAACAAACTAAAATTAGAGCTGGGACACAGGGCTGTGTGACAAATATCACAAATGTTAAGGTCACAAACAGACATATTTCTAGTGCTAAAAGCCATGGTTCAGCCATCATTTGGCTTTTCCATTTAACAACCCTGACAGCTTTCCTTTTCAAAAACAATTTATTCAGCAATGTCTTCAAAATGTACATATACAAATAAACTGTTTCACTGCTAAGTTCAGAAAAAATGCAGAAGACAAGCTCAGGCCAATGGACTGGACGTTTGTAACCCACTAGAGGGTTATGAACAAACATTTCTGGCACACTCTTCACTGAGTCGGACACATTGGACTGTTATCTGGGTTTAGGCAGGCTATAGAGAGAGAAGCAAACAGAGTCTGCCCAGGTGCCTTGGGACAGTGCTGACAGGACAAGATGGAGGAGAATAAACACCCATGATTGCAGATAAGGATGTGCTTCTTTCATTGACTTTGGGATGTAAACATGTCCATGGAATCCAGGCTTATGAAATCGGTTTTTGACATGTGGCAGTGTGCGAGAAAGAATCTTACCCTGTCTTTCTTCTGTTTTTCGTCTTGATATACAAACCATCTCTCGCCGTTATTGCTGTAAGCCAGCTTGTAGGAGCCAACAAACTGAACATGTCCAAAGTCTTTAGCCCCCTGGGTAATAACGCCTGTGATTTTTGTTGGCCGAAGCATGTCAACCTGAAAATATAGAGAGAAAGAGTGAGAGAAAAAGAATGAGAGTGCTCTTCTATCAGAAAGAGATTTCAGTGATTACTTGACACCCCAAATAGCCTGAATCTTCCACTCTTATCTTCAGCAATAACGTCTTAAGATACTGTAAATTTGTTTGGAGGGTATCATGAATTATTCACATAAAAGAGGGCAATAAAAAGTAGCATTGTATTTCAGCAGAACTGTGATTGCTAGCCACAGCAATATGTGATAATTGCATTTGGTTAATATTTTATGTGGCTGTTTTTACTGAGATTTTTTTTGTTGTTGTTGTTGCATAGCTTTTATTTAGTACTGTCAGGACCAATATCATGAAAGATATTTGACAATTAGGATACAGTTTGCTTTGGTTGTATGGTTCTGTTCTGGGCAAAAGCTCCCCGCCCATCCATGCAGCCTAGAGTGGACAAGAACTGGGAGAGCAGCGATAATCCCCTTAAGGTAAACAGAACAGAACCAACATAAATGTAGCAGATATCATTAATGATCTTAATGTCAATTTAATGTAACAACATAATTCAGGATAAAAGAGTCTGACGAATGCCAAGTCCTGAATGTGGCCGAAAGGAGGAGCTGGGGATGGAGGAGGGTAATGAGCTCCTAAGCAAAGCAATAAGCTGCTGAATAATACTGAATGGACCTTAAAAAAAGGAGTGATAGGCATTGTATTCCTATAGTTAGACGTGGATCAGATGAGAGTCAACTGATGCAAGCTTTATTGATGTGACCTGCCAGAACACTGACGCTTGATTGTAGTTTATGTAATTTGATTTAAAAAGTAACCTAAATATGTACGTGTAACTCTTTATTTGCAATGCAAGATAAAATTTTTGGCTGATGGTATATGAATACCTCCTTGTTATAAACTTAGGCAGTAAGGTTATCTTTATATAGGGCTGCAGAGGTCTAAATGCATTTGGATGATTTAGGTCATATTATTGAATTGTGATCACGAAAGGTTTGAATTACACCACAAAACAAAAGGAGAAAGCAGCTCACTTGTACAGGGAGAAATTCAGATACTATTGGTTAATAAACAAGAGCCTTGTTGCGAACAAATAGACCAAACTGTCCAAAGTCATGAAGTTGTGGTTCACCGTTGTCAATAGTGTAGCAATGTATGAAGTACTCCTAACACACACACAAAAAAAAATAACTTTTAAACCAAGTGGATTTCTTTTCGTTAACATGATGAATCATTGTGTGAACTTAAACTGTTGCAAAATCAGCATGGGGAAATCATTAGCCCTCACATGAAATTACAGTTTGTGTGGATTCTGCCATGAAAAAAATAAATAAATAAATAATAAAAAAATAAATGTGACCACATATTAAGGTCACTCATAAACATTGACAGACTCCATTTATATATTTACATATTGCAAAAAAAAAAAAAAAACTTTACATGGATTATTGCTTTACAAACCAGAACAAGCAAGGCAAAGCCATTAATTAAATGTAAAAGCTCCATCTGATGGCATGATAGAGGAAATAAAAACATTAGAAGGAACCTCCTTTCGAGTTTAGGAGTCTGCTGCTACCAACACAAAAACTAGTTTTCTCAGTGGAATAAATGCTCCTTTTAACAGTGCAACAATGAAACACTATGGGGTGTGTTTTATATTTGTTAAATGTATATATTATTTACACTGGCAGTCTATATTGCCCCTCTCCTTGGCTCATATAGGTTGTGGTTATAGTATCTACTACTCTACAACATTGCATTATTGTTGCATTTACTGTTGCATGGCTCATGTTAAGTTTCTCCACCAAGGTCACTTGAGAAACTGTTTCTTTTATTACTCTATAACAGAAACAACAATGAACCTTCACTTGACTTTTTTTATAATTTTTTTTTATATTATTACACTCAGTCAACACACATATCTATGGGCATAAGACCTGCTTAGACAAATACCTTGTTCCCTAAATGTGGGAACAAAAAACAAAAAACAAAAAACTGTTACTTACGTTTGCATATTACAACATATGTGACATTTCCAAGGTAATTGCAATGATAACAGGATAGCGAGTGAGTGGCCTGGAATGAATGGAAGTGCTTGAGACACCTGCATGTCCTTGATTTGACACAGAAGCTTGAACCTAAATGGCTAATCTTACTCAGACCAATGAATCAAGCCAGTCCATCTGAACAAAGGAGGACCTTGACGTTGAGGCAGTA
Source organism: Carassius carassius (assembly GCF_963082965.1). NCBI lineage: Eukaryota > Metazoa > Chordata > Actinopteri > Cypriniformes > Cyprinidae > Carassius > Carassius carassius. The sequence continues at coordinate 23,728,663 of NC_081759.1, read as the reverse complement.
ATTGCAGTTATGTGTAAACGTGAGGACACACCATTTTTTCTTCAATGTCAGCAAATTAATACAGGTGCATAGGCTTGTGAACAGTTTTAAATTATATATACAGTCTTGGACAAAAGTTTTGGCAGTGACATAAATTTTGTGCTTTGCAAGGTCGATTATTTTTCAACATGTTTCTATTGTATATTGAAAAACAATGATAAGCATTTCATAAGTTTTAAAGGCTTTTATTGGAGAAAAAAAATAAAAAATAAAAAAAATTATATATATATATATATATATATACATATATCTTCTTGATACTTGAATACTCTTCTTCATAACCTCTGTAATTCACTCTGGCATGCTGGATATTAGCTTCTGGACTATGATGGCAATCCATCCTTGCCTTATTAGTTCTCGGAATTGATCACAATTTGTGGGCTCACCTTTTAGGAGTGACCACAGGTTTACTATGCAATTGAGATCCCGGAAGTTGCCTAGCCACGGATTCAAAATTTCAATGTAATGATCTTCGAGCCACTTCTTTATCACCCTTGCTTTGTGACATGGTGCTCCATCATGCTGGAAAATGCATGGATCATCACCAAATGAAGTTTTTCTTGGAGAGAAGTGGCTTCTTTGGTGCTTCTTCACGAATGCCCACAGGAAATGAGAGATCCAAATGTAGTGTTTTAATGGGTTAATCCAAAATCAATCCAAAAACAGACAAGAGGTCATAACCATAAAATCAGTCCAAAAACAAGAACAAGACAAACACAATGGAACACGAGAAAGCTGCGTGACGGAAAACAAGGACTCCATGAAACAGAATGAGACAGGCTGGTTTATATGGACAGGTGAAAACGGTGAAAGTGAAGAAAGCTGAGTGCAATAACAGGTGTGAAACAGTGATGAATGGGACAAAGGCTTGTGGGAAATGTAGTGCCTGCAGTGGGGTGACAATGGGGAAGTGAGAACACTAGTGGACACCAAAGGAAACACAGGCCAGACACTGTGACATTACTTCCCCCCCTCTAAGGAGCAGCTACCAGATGCTCCACCGAACACAAGAACAGAACAAGGAACACAGAGACCAGGAGGGAGGTGGACTGGTGGAGGATAAGGGGGAGGGACAGAGGCCCAGGTCCATAGAGGGAAACAGAGACAGGAAAAGAAAAAAAACAACAACCACAAGGAGACCAAGAGGGAGGTGGACCGGCGGAGAACCAGGGGGAGGGACGGAGGGCCATGTCCATAGAGGGAAACAGACAGGAAAAAAAAAAACACAAGGAGACCAGGAGGGAAGTGGACCGGCGGAGGACCATGTCCATAGAGGGAAACAGAGAAAAACGGAAGTTCGGCTGAGACGTTACAAGGCTCTGTAAGTTCCGCAGAGATGTGAAGAGGCTCTGGTAGTTCAGCAGTGGCGCTGGGCCGGCGGCCATCTTGTGCTGTGGCGCTGGGTCAGCAACCACCTTGTGCTGTGGTGCTGGGCTGGCGGCCACCTTGTGCAGTGGCGTTGGGCTGGTGGCCATCTTGTGCAGTGGCGCTGGGCTGACAGCCATCTTGCACAGTGGCGCTGGGCCGGTGGCCATCTTGGGCAGTGGCTCTGGCCTGGCGGTCACCTGGTGTTGTGGTGCTGGGCTGGCGACCACCTTGTGCAGTGGTGCTGAGTTGATGACCACCTTGTGCAGTGGCGCTGGGCTGGCGGTCCTCCTGTCTGGAGACAGGAGTCGGCCATCTCACCCGGAGAGACAGGAGTGGCTAGGGAGTCCCACTGAGACCGATGTTGTAGGTACATGGTGAACCCCCAAAAATCCAGGATCTCCAGCTTCATCTCCCACTCAGGCACAGGGTTATCCAAACAAGCATTAAAAATGTCTTTAAGTGCCTCATCATTGTATCCCAATCCTACCACCAGGGTCCAGAATACTAGCGCAAAACAACCCACCTCACTCCCCTCTTGACGGAGGGCGATCAAATTTAGGAACCTCACCCTCCGCTCCTCCATGCTGGCTGGGGAACGGACACGAAATCCCACACTGCTGGATCTGGGGATTGATGGAGTCCTTCTGTCACGAATGCCCACAGGAAACGAGAGATCCAAATGCAGTGTTTTAATGGGGTAATCCAAAATCAATCCAAAAACAGGCAAGAGGTCATAACCATAAAAATCAGTCCAAAAACAAGAACATGAAAAACACAAGGGAACACGAGAAAGCCGGGTGACGGAAAACAAGGACTCCATGTAACAGAATGAGACAGGCTGGTTTATATGGACAGGTGAAAACGATGAAAGTGGAGACAGCTGAGTGCAATAACAGGTGTGCAATTAACAGTGATGAATGGGACAAAGGCTTGTGGGAAATGTAGTTCCTGCAGTGGGGTGACTATGGGGAAGTGAGACCACTAGTGGACAACAAGGGAAACACAGACCAGACACTGTGACACCTTCTAGACACCAGGCAGTTGTACAAAAGTCTTGACCTCACTGTGCATGCAGATGCTCTTACACCAACCTGCTGCCATTCCTGAGCAAGCTCTGCACTGCTGGTGAGACGATTTCGTAGCTGACTCCTCAGGAGGAGATGGTCCTGGCAATTGCTGGAGACTCTGGGACATCCTGAAGACTTCTTCACTACAGTCGAAACTCTCTCCGGTAGTGATGTTTGATTCTTGAACAAATCATTATTTTGAGCCCGTACTCAGGAAATAACCGGTCAAGCTGGTTCACAAATCGAACTGAATCGAACTTTAGTTTTTGGGTTGATGACGCAGGATGCACAGCTGAGGTAGCTTGTCCAACTCAAAAAGAACTGAATGAGCTGGTTCAACCAAATGTTGTAGTTTGCAGAGGATTACTGTGGACTCAACATGAACCAAATGAGCCGTGGTAAAGTTGGCAGAGAATTACCAAAGATTTTGATGAGTTAGCTGATGTCACGATACTGTGCAAGCCTGAGACGCCTACTGGAAATATGCTTATTATGACTGTTATTAATTTAAATTTGATTAAAACCTGCAAAAACCTTTCTGTCGAGTGATGTAAATAAATTTAACTATAGTTTAATGTGCATGCATATTATTTTTTAAAGTTGCTTAAGCGAAATCAAGAAGTTTATAAAAGGTTCATTCATTCTTTATAATGTAGACATCAATGCATCAATGTCTGTAATGTGTGCTGTAGATGTGAAACTTTTAGGAATCTTATTCAAGTTAGGCTAGTCAATATTGATATCCGTGAATGTATCTGTGACCACAAACACCAGTAACTTAAGTGAATTAAATGGTAATCATCAGCAATATGCTGTGTTGTTTCAATATGTGTTGACACAAATGACTCTTGAATTTGAATTTTTCATTGATAAAACATTGCACTGAGGTGTTAGAAAAGAAATGCGTAGAGACGTTATAGCTTGATGATGTCAGGAACCAATGAATCTGATGAGCCAATCTGTCTGAAAAGAACCAGTTCACGGAAATGAATCGGACTTTGCATCACTAGTCTCTGATAAATGGTTCTTTCAGGTGCAATATTATTTGTAGCAATTTCCTTGCATTGTGAGGCCATTTTGATGCAAAGCGATGATGGCTGCATGTGTTTCTTTGGAGGTAACCTTTGCTAACATGAACACAATGATTGGAAGTGCTTCCTCCTTTTATAGCAATCAGTTTGCTCTTATAATCTAATAAGTATGGTAGTGATTAACCTGACTAGTACTCATTCACACTTTCACGTGTGCTGCTGATATGACTAGTCAATTAATGTTAGATTTTTTTTTAGATAATTTTGTGTCATGATCAAAACCCAATCAAGTGAAATTTGTTTTTGTGAAAAGTAAATTTTTTGGCCAATGAAGCTTTTAGCAATTATTTAAAATGCATCTGCTCACTCATTATGAATGTGAATGAAACAATGTAAATGAACACAACAGCAGATTAAGCAGCAAACTTTGCAAAACACAACATTTATGTCACTGCCAAAACTTTTGGCCATGATTGTATATATATTTAAAATAAAAATAAAAACTTACACAGGAATTCCCAATAATGAATTTCACTCACCGATAGTGCTGTATATTTGCACATGCAGTCTGCATTGTTTTACTGCTCAATTCACTAAAGAAATTATGCAGATCAGGTAATGCCGTAAATTCGCTCAAATCACCTAAATCGGCTTTTTAAAATGCCAAAAGTATGCTTGACTACACCATGCAAGACATATGCCTGGCTATAATGCTGTTCTTTATTATTTAGTGAGCCAATTCCACTATTTCCATGATTTGTATACAGCCCAGTGTAAGGTTAACCAGCCACATAGCACTGACTTTTGTAAGTAAGGCTCGATCTATAAGCCCAATTAACATAAAAAGGTGTGTTTATGTTGAAAAGAATGACAATAACTAAAAGAGCAAAAAGTGTGTGGTTAAACGGCACACGGTTATTGAATAAATGTGTTTTTGTGCTAGAATACACCTCTCATAAGTGTTGAAAATGTTTATCGCATTCACCCCTGTGATTAACCTTCACACACACAGTGGTTCTGTAGTCATTCAGGCAAGACTAAATTAAGTTACCAAAAATTTGGCTGTTATTTATTTACATTATTTTTCCTCAGGCAGATCTAGATTTAGGAAACAACTTCCACAGTCCTGATGTATTTTATTGTCCCTTCATTCATATTTCAACACCCGCAAGCAAACTTATTCATCTGGCACATACTGTGCAAGCTTTGCATAGCATAACCAGTTTACAGAGAAATACAGCTTATTGTGAAATGCTGGCACATTATAGAAATCAAATTAAACAGACTTCATACGGACACACCATTGAGATATTAGGGTCTCTGTGGCTGGACTAAATTAGTGCTATAATAAAAACCCCTTTGATTTACATTTCCCTGAACACTCTGAACCACTTCCATGCCAACTGGAAAGGCACACATGAGGTGTAAAGACATTAGGTATGTCTGATTCACAAGAACACATAACATCCAATCAAACAGACAGCAGTCCCTGTACTGTGCACACAACAACTGAGATGTACTCAAGCCATATGAATAAGCAGAAACACCAGACAGATGGTTACCTTTTATTTAATTTAATTGTTTTCCAACATCATAATTTTGAGTGTTGAATGCAGGTAACAAACAACGAAGCTGATGTTGTATTCATTCAATGTTCTTATTTCTCTCCACTTTTTCCCCTCTCTAAAATGTTGCCCACTAGTTATGCACAAAAAAAAAGGTTTGATGTCAGTCAATGTTTGTCCAATTTGTATGAAATGCGGTATGTATCTTTTACATTTTCTTCTACAAAACAAACAAATAAATGAATGCATTTTATTCATTAAACTGTTTATGGGGGGCTAATTGTAAATACCTTTACAAAACTTGGTTCAGAAGGACATTAAGACACTGATCAAATCAAGGATGCCATTTATTTCTGATGCTAGGGGGTGCTAAAACTATATTTGCCATTCTCCACCAAAACAACTGTATTTCAGCAAACACAGAATCTGATTTTTCACTTTAGCCAATTTTTGTACAAGCTGATTGGACCCTGATGTTTGCCTCTTGTGGCTTTTTGGCCCTGGAATGAACAAAGAAAGTAATTGTTGGATATTAAATGTTTTTGAACACAAAGTACGGTCAGTTCCAGCATTTTTCCCTATGGTCCCCTTCATAGGAATCAAATAGAGGTCCCCTTCATAGGAATCAAAACAAGGTAGCCTACATTAGAAGAGATTTTAGAAATTCATGGTCAGGCGCACTTATAGCATTGCTTAAAGCATAGCACTGTCATATATCAAGGGCTTTACAGCTAGTTAGCAAATCTGTTTTTAAGAGAGCACAAAAGCATTAGAAAATCCTGAACTGAATGAGCAACTGCCACTGATATGAAAGCGAAAACAAATATCTTACTACAGATATGTACAGACCTATTTGATCTGGCACTAGTTTCATTCAGAAATGTTACGATTTCATCACTGACTCTGTGTCATCTATTTTGGATAAAAGCATATATAAAAACAGATCTAATAAGAGTACAACAAAAGCTCACACTCAAAAGTGAGTGTGAGCCCCTCAAAACATACAAGCAATTTAGTCTCTCGTGTGAATATTTCATTGCTTCACTCAGTTCCTTCAAGCCTGAGTCATTCTTCATCTGTACAGATTTGCACTTAAATCACTTCTTTTCATCCCATTACATTAATTAGTTCCACTGCTTAACAAACTGCATACAAATCAGACCTGGAAAATGGAAAACCTCCGGTTGAGAGAAAATAAAAAAGAGAGAAAGAGAGAGGTTAAAGGAGGAAAAAGAGAAAGACACAACATTTCACGAATAAAAGCATCTCCAATTCATAGCATGCGTCCAGATTTGAACAGACCTGACAGCTTCTCAATTCAGAGTGTGCTTGCTCTGCATGCATAATTCACACCACCAAACCTCATCTAAGAGTTTGACATACAAAAAAAAAAAAAAATTCCTTTTATTTTCCCACAGAAAAAAAACACCTTTGTGAAAATAACTGTGCATTCAATCAAGTAAGAGCTCCTTTTTAAACAAAGCATGTATTTTGGTGAACATCTGCATGTGAGTGGAATGTGACTTATTATTAAGGCTTCCACCACTGCATTCATCCACTCTAAAATGGCTATAGATCATTAAAAAAATTACTCCCTGGAGGAAATCAATTTCTTTAGCCATCCATGCTTCAAATCCAGTTAAGAACTAAGGACATTCTTAAGGTGACAAATGCAGCTTCCAGAAAAGAATAGTTTTTGCTCGTCTGTGAAAAGACAAGACAGAAGCTTAGATATTTATCAGGTCATGTGCTGATCATTCCATTGTTGTGTTGTCACAAAGCATGGGAAAGCACTGATGCAGATTTCCTTTCAATTACTTAAAAGATCCACGGATAAAACTGCAACTGTGGAGTTTAAAAATGGGAAGGTTAATGTTACAAATGTCAAAGTATTTAGCCAAATTTCTAAAAGTGCCACTGATAATTGTTAAATGTTGTCAAAAGACTCTTTTTATATGCAAATTCAGCTGAATTCAGAATATTCTAGATTCATCAATTTGCTTACTTTACAACAATTTTTCAATTCATTTTGAACAGAACATAAAATGTTCTGTTAATTTATTTTGAATATTTATGCACTAACAGTCTAGAGAATAAAGCCTCTAGCTATAAGATAATTTCCAGCCATTTCCAAAAGGTGGGAAATACACTGGGGTTAGTAAATAAGACCCTCAGCCTATTATACACACAGGTGAAGTGCACAGCAACTCAGTGATAATCCTTTTAAAGCAGATAGATGCAATGATTTGAGAATGTTAAGTGAATTGCAGTGTTAAATGCATCTCCTCTGTTCCTGAAGTAACACCATTTATCGACTAATCGAATTTAGGCTGACACTCAGGGAAATCAACTCAAATTGGGTGAAGTGAAAGTTTCATTGGCCTTCATCTAACAGAGGGTCTGTGGTTTGGATTAGAAGCACTCCTAAATTAGATTAGTTAATTTTGAGATCATTTGCAAATACTGAGTTAACATTTACATTCTTTCAGTTCTGGAGGAGAGAGGGGAGAATGTCCCCAAAAAACGTAAACAGCCTCCCACATACTTGATGTTCATTGAAAACACTCAGCAGATTTTCTTCTATGCTACAGTTCAGCAGGTTTAGTTCAAACCAAGACTTGATCAGCATTGCTCCAGTGATTCCATGGTATAGAAATCGAGAAAAGAACAGATAATAAAAAAACGTGAAACCAAGAAAATTGAGGATGAAGACAAAAGCCACTCATTGTCTTGGAATAAAGTATAATGGGACTCATTCACTAACCATGCACAATGCATTATGCACAAACATTATAACAAAAACACTATGACAAAATGTTTGTACTAAAAGATACTACAAATGTTATATACTGTATATATATATATACAGTGCCCTCCACTAATATTGATACCCTTGGTAAATATGAGCAAAGGTGGCTGTGATAATATGGAGCCCTGCACTTCATGCAAGAAAAAAATGTATAAATAGTGCGCACGATTTACTAATTTGTTCCCTCGATGTAGTACAATGTGCACACAATTACCATTTGGCTCCCTCGATTTGCTAAATCATCTGCAAAATTTACTAATGCATTCTCTCGATTTATAAATCATGTACACGATTTAGAAAATTGAGGGAATGAATTACTAAATCATGCGGACAATTTATAAATCGAGGGAACAAAATAGTAAATCATGTGCACGATTTAGCCTACTTTTTTTCTCTATGCCAAGTAAATATAAATCTGCATATTATATTATACATACCATATTATGAGATCTCTGTGTGGAGACCTGGCTGCTGTTAGACTCCTTGTGCAAGCAAAAATATCGCTGCATTACTACAATTAATGGCAAAAATTATGTTTGGAAATGTAAACTGATAAACTGATATTCGTGAAACCATTTTTTTGTTGGTGAAAATACTAGTGGCCTAAGACATTTGCACAGTACTATGTATATATATATATATATATATATATATATATATATATATATATGTGTGTGTGTGTGTGTGTGTGTGTGTGTGTGTGTGTATGTATGTATGTATGTGTATATATATATGTATATATATATATATATAGTTCTGTGAAAATGTCTATACTGTTTAATGTAACAGTATTCAATGTTCAAATGTTTAAACTGAGAAAGTTTACAATTTTATGCACAAAATGAGCTCGTTTCAATTTTGATTTCTGCTACAGGTCTCAAAATAGTTGGGATGGGGCATGTTTACCATGGTGTAGCATCTCCTTTTCTTTTCAAAACAGTTTGAAGACGTCTGGGCATTGAGGCTATGAGTTGCTGGAGTTTTGCTGTTGGAATTTGGTCCCATTCTTGCCTTATATAGATTTCTAGCTGCTGAAGAGTTCGTGGTCGTCTTTGACGTATTTTTCGTTTAATGATGCGCCAAATGTTCTCTATAGGTGAAAGATCTGGACTGCAGGCAGGCCAGGTTAGCACCCGGACTCTTCTACAACGAAGCCATGCTGTTGTTATAGCTGCAGTATGTGGTTTTGCATTGTCCTGCTGAAATAAACAAGGCCTTCCCTGAAATAGACGTTGTTTGGAGGGAAGCATATGTTGCTCTAAAACCTTTATATACCTTTCAGCATTCACAGAGCCTTCCAAAACATGCAAGCTGCCCATACCGTATGCACTTATGCACCCCCATACCATCAGAGATGCTGGCTTTTGAACTGAACGCTGATAACATGCTGGAAGGTCTCCCTCCTCTTTAGCCCGGAGGACACGGCGTCCGTGATTTCCAACAAGAGTGTCAAATTTGGACTTGTCTGACCATAAAACACTATTCCACTTTGAAATAGTCCATTTTAAATGAGCCTTGGCCCACAGGACACGACGGCGCTTCTGGACCATGTTCACATATGGCTTCCTTTTTGCATGATAGAGCTTTAGTTGGCATCTGCTGATGGCACGGCGGATTGTGTTTACCGACAGTGGTTTCTGAAAGTATTCCTGGGCCCATTTAGTAATGTCATTGACACAATCATGCCGATGAGTGATGCAGTGTCGTCTGAGAGCCCGAAGACCACGGGCATCCAATAAAGGTCTCCGGCCTTGTCCCTTACGCACAGAGATTTCTCCAGTTTCTCTGAATCTTTTGATGATGTTATGCACTGTAGTTAATGAGATTTGCAAAGCCTTTGCAATTTGACGTTGAGGAACATTGTTTTTAAAGTTTTCCACAATTTTTTTACGCAGTCTTTCACAGATTGGAGAGCCTCTGCCCATCTTTACTTCTGAGAGACTCTGCTTCTCTAAGACAAAGCTTTTATAGCTAATCATGTTACAGACCTGATATCAATTAACTTAATTAATCACTAGATGTTCTCCCAGTTGAATCTTTTCAAAACTGCTTGCTTTTTTAGCCATTTGTTGCCCCCGTGCCAACTTTTTTGAGACCTGTAGCAGGCATTAAATTTTAAATGAGCTAATTAAGTGGATAAAAGTGTAAAATTTCTCAGTTTAAACATTTGCTACGTTATCTATGTTCTATTGTGAATAAAATATTGGCTCATGTGATTTGAAATTCCTTTAGTTTTCATTTTATTAAAATTAAAAAAAAAAACGTCCCAACTTTCGGGTTGTACAAACATTTTGTTATAATGTCCTGTGTATATAAATAATCTGCAGAAATTAGTGAATGAAACCCAGTGTTCTTTTATTTCACCCAGGACCCTGTGCTTGCCCACCACTCCCCTGCTCTAGTTGCTTCCCTGGTGAGCACCTCAGCACCATCTGCCTACAAAAAGCCTTCGATGCATCTGAAAATGTTCCTGCCCTTCACCTTCTCACACATGCACACATCATATAAAAAAAGAAAGTACATTTTCATGGCACGTGAACATACACATCTGTTGTCTTCTCATTCTTTATGCAAACAACTTGACAGGACAACAGTAGTGTAAGAGGTGATGAGAACAATATTTAATGTCAGAATACTTCCTAGCGCAGTTTAATATGCAAAAAACACCACAAATAATGTACCTGTAGTTTGACTTCTGCAAAGAGTGTTCAGTGTGGTTCTGTAGTGTTGGAATGATCTTAATTAAAATATATATATATTGCTATTGTGACTGCCTATTTATCTCAGCATTGGCATAATGGGCACCAATTTAGAACATTTTATTTTATTTTTAAAAATTTATTTTCATTTGAATTTATTAATTTGCAATTGGATTTGGAATACTAGTGCCACATGCATTGTTAACAATGTGATAATGACCAGGGGCAATGCACAATTATTCACAAATATTTGGTCACAGAATGTTGTGACTGACAATTTAGAATCAACCATGAAAAAGTATATAATTTATGCATGTAGATTACATAACAAAAAACTAAAGGAAATGTGTAAAAGTACATTGCTTTTTATTGTGAAATAAAGGCTTATTTCCCCAAAGCTCAATTGGGATTCAACTCATTGAGGGAGCTCTGTTTCCTCAGTTCCGTTTCATTTACGTGCTGGATTGGAACCAAGAATCATGACAATCCTTTTTTTTTTTTTGCCTGTTCAATAATTGTATTGGAATCCTGAAGACTTTGTTTCCAACTCACAATTAGTTCAGTGAGACAACATGGCTTCAGGTAGTGTTTCTATTGATTCCTTTACAAGGCTGGATAATAAGACAAATAACATCACAAAGCTATTCCATTCAGCATGAAGCGATGAATGTCAACCAGCCATACTTATGAATTTAGCTTGAGGGAGAACAAAAAAATAATGTGTGTGTAAAAAATAAAGCGTATACACTACAAGAATGCCACTTACTAACATATTTTAGAAATTTTGGTGTGCCAGAATATATTTGTGGACTGTTTTGATCCCATGAATGGTAAATCCCAGGCCATATTGTAGATCTTTCTTTCCATGAGCACTGACGGCTGCTTGTTGAGCTTCATTTTTCATGTGTGACATTTAATCAAAACAGCAGTAGCCCCAGCCTTTATTTAGCTAGTCATCATTACTGCTCTAGGAGACAATTACAATTCCTCTCAACTTCTGTCATGTCGGTTCCCTCATTTTTCCAAGGCAGCAGTTTTCTCAGATATGTTGTTTTGGGCGGTGACACATTCCAATTTTGAAGTGTGTACATAATAAACAACTTCGACAGAGCAGAAATTTAATCAACACACAAGTAGCGGCTTTGAGCTTTGGACATGACAAGATACACTGTTGCTGTTGACTAAGGGAACCCATATTCATCGGCAGAAGCATCCACCAGGTTACATACCAAAACAGGCCTCCAAACACAGAGCAATTATACCAGACCTTCTGATTAACACAAACACATGCTTCTGTTTGCAGAGAGCCTGACATTAATCAAGGCAATGCCGCTGAGTACGAATCAATCTTGCATTACTCCTAATTACTGTCCCACGCCCGGGCTCCTCCACTTGAGCAATTTGTACAAGCGTAGACAGATCACTACTCTCTTTAAATTGGCTTCACATCTATGTGTTGTCAGTAAAACAGTTTGCCATTTATGGGCATTTCTTTGCCAGTTTGGCTTACAATGTATTTACACTGCAATGTACAAATTCTGGTCAGTGCCACTGACTGCGCTACAACACATTTGTTTTTGGGTGAGTCTGTAGCGAGAGTGTTTCACACATGTATGAGTACAATTTGATAAAACAGATATAAGCTTGTAATTTGCGAAAGCATATGCAATTCATATAAAGTACAAATGAAGAGTTCAGATGCAAAAGCCTCTAAGGGCCATCTTAAATTTTAATCTAAAATTAGGATTTTTATCAAGCTCCTATGCTTAGGTTGAGTCATTTTACTTTAATGGCAATGTGCAGGTCCTTTACCAAGCTATTAAGGTGAAATAACTGAACATAAATATAGTAGCCTGATAAAAATCCTAATTTTAGATTAAAATTTCAGATGGCATTTAGAGGCTTTTGCATCTGAACTCTTCAAATATATATATATATATATATATATACATATATATTTCAATAAAACTGCTCACTACCTGCTTCTCATAGCGATTGGCTGCCAACTAGTATTTTTTACTTTACATTTGGATAAAGTTGGGCAGTTTTCAACTTTTGGATGCTATTGGCCTCCTTCTGTGCTTCCTTGATCATAATTCACCATGTGCGATTGAAGCTTGGCTTCCACAGATATTCAGTGAAAATGCCTGCTCTACTGTGCTAAATTCATTGCATTGCAAAACACACCATCAGGGACTTTCTGTTTCATCCAAGACAACTGTAATATTGCCTAAAGTTTAACACACAACACACAAACACACAAAAACCTGAATGCAAGAGATCGTTACTGAGAATGATCAAAATCTTACAGCTGCAGTCTGTAAATTTTGCCTCTTTGTCGCCATCTCTGTTTAAAAACATGGGATTGCAGCTCTGTGCGGAATGCGTGGGATGTGCTCCAGCGCGGATGAGTTTAATGTTCTGAGGAGTATGTGTGTATGGAAAACAGTCACTGCTCCAGTGTGGATATTTACTATACTACGTGATCACAGATTCTAGCCTACGTCTTGGAATATATGACCCAAATAAGAATTTTCACCATATATTGTCATCTGAACAAGTAAAAAAACAAGTCTGCCAGGTTTGGTATGACCAACTTAGGGAAAAAAAGCATTACAGATACAATGCTGATTAAGTGTAATGATCTTTAGCGCATATCACATCAAACTGTGCAAATTATTATTATTGTTAAACTTTTTTTCTCAAATTCTTAATGTTAACAACACTAGAATTGCGTGACTATGTGTATAGTGTGTATCAGCGTGTGTTTTCAGTTTCTGTACAGTCTCTAATTGCCATACAATTTAAATTTCATATTAAGAAATTCTTTAAACCCCAAAAGCAAATTATGCTCCCTCCGTACTTGTTGTCTTTAAAATACAGATCTATCTGTAATCAGAAGCACATTTAAAACTGGAATATAATTTAATTTAATTTAATTCACGTCCCACTAAACACTGGACGTCGGACAGACATGCAGATGTAATGACACAGTGCCATGCTCGAATTTCCCACGAAAACCTACCTGTACCACTCAAATGACAAAACATTATTATAAGCGTACCATTGTGAAACGGGCTAAAGTAAAGTGACAGTTTTGAACAGTGGCTGGTCATGTACTTGCTCATATATTGATTTGATTTTGGATCATTTTTAACCAAAAAAAAAAAAAAAGTAGTAAAAGTACCCCTTCCTGCGCCCAAAACCAGTCATCTGTGGATGATAGTCTTAAACAAGGACTGGTGTACATTGTCCTGCTCCACTTCACAGATGCTGAGTGAAAGGGGAGTTTTATAATGGTGGGACACATTTATGACATTTATTTACCAGGAAGAACAGCTCGTTCCGCACGTCATACGTCATTGCGCTATTTCTACATCACAGGGCATGAGCAGTACTTTCCATTTTCTGTTTTCAATCCGATCAAGTGTTTACATGTCCTCTTTCTCGGATCACAAAAGGAATAAACCACCCCTTACAATCTGATCAAAATTTTAGTCAGATCTGGCCAATTCAATCCGACTGACATGTTTACATGTGACTTTTTAATTCTGATTGTGCTTCAAGTCCTATTACGATCGGATAAGTAGGGTCCATGTAAACGCAGCTACCGTGTACAATGAAAGATTATAAGATGGCTGTGAATGATTTGCCATTTGCTCATTAAAGATCAGTAAATTAAGACCCTTACAGGCATCTCACCAAGATAAGTGGTCTTATTCAACCTAAAAAGGTTTTCTTTAATGACATCTACAGTGATTTATGCAAAGGGCGACTGGGATTTGTGCGATTTATGCACTGGGAGATGTATTAAATAGCAAGTCCACTGCTGTTTCACTGCTGCATTGTAATAAGAACCTTATTCAGCCAGAGCACTTGTTAATCAGATAACATGGCATCTTTAGAAGTTCTCCTATAGTAGCTGGCTGGAGATGATCTTAACTGAATGTAGAGCAACATGCATATTTATCAAGGCACAGGAGATAATTAACAGACAAAACACATGCCTATCTGATTAAAAAGAGTGTCAGAACCTGCAAATAGCTTTATTAATGAGATACTCGAGCTGAGATTACATGGAGTGAGAAACCGGTCTTCAGGAGGTGATTTTTTTTTTCATCTCTGTCTTAACAGTTTGAAGGGTATATGTCATGTGATGTAAAGTAACTATGACATGATTAGCAAAATAAACCACAAAACAATATTGCATTTTCACAGTTAAACAAAGCAATCATCATAGTTCTTAAGCAAACATTATTTACTGTACATCTTCCACCAAAATGTAATGTAATGTGTGAACCACTACAAATGATTCAGCTGTGAACAGTGTTTGAAATGTTATTGGTAAACATCATGTGCTAGAAAAAGCCAGTAAAACACTGCATTTATTAAATATAACGTCTCAGTTACGTATGTAACCCTCGTTCCCTGAAGGAGGGAATGGAGACGTTATGTCAGTGACTGACGAAATAGGGGATCTCGCTAGACAGACAAATCGCCTTTGAGTGTTAACAAAACGAGCCAATGAATATTGGCGTGTGAGATTTGCATCGCGCACCTCGCCCCACAGCGTGGGTATAAAAGGAGCGCGTGCGGTCGCACAAACAGTTTTTCGCTGAGGAGCCGAGACGATGTGCCCCGGCCATGCAGCAGTGGTACAGCAACTGTGGCGACGGAACGTAACGTCTCCGTTCCCTCTTTCTGGGAATGAGGGTTACATACGGAACCGAGACGTTCCCTTTCAGTCAGTCACCTCAACGTTACGTCAGTGACTGATGAAATCGGGGATCCATATGGAATACGCCACTATTGCTGACCACCTCCAGTGCCCTGCGAAAGCCAGCAAGTCCCCCCACACCAGTTGGGGCGAAAGACAGGACAGGGCTTAGGCAGAGGAACCCGCACTGCTGATCCGTACAGTGAAAATTGGATAACACTGGGAAAGCGTACCCAAGTAGGGGGACGCTGCGGAACCACATCCTTTGCATAGGAGGTAACATGTGGAATTACACATATGGAGTGGCCGTGGGGCAGTGCTACATATGGAAGTCCCTGCGGTAGACTCAGGCCACCTGGGGTGAGATCACTACACAGCAGAGATGGCAGAGAGACCTCTGCCAGGGAAAGACACGGGCTCACCATGAGGGAAGCCGTACCATGGAAGAATACACATGTGGGATCACCCCAAAAGGGAGAATTACTACACACGGGCACCTAGCACAGCATGAGGGCTGACCTTGGGCATACACACGAGTGCTGGACCTGGTGTCTGGCACTCCGCCACGCCTGACTGCCGAGGGTGTGGGAGGAACTTCAACATGGGAATGGCGCAGCAAGCGTGATTGACACCGAGTCGGTCCAGCATTACAGGCCATCTGAGGCGAGTACGTGAGAGGACACAGGCTCTACACGGAGATTATAGAATCTTGCAAACTTAGTTGTCTGCTATCGAGGAGCCCCGTGCAAAAGCCCAGGAGGAAGCCACAGCTCTTGTAGAGTGTGCTCTCACTCCAAGGTGGCACAGTAAGCGACGGGCCTGATATGCTAAGACTATAGCCTTTACTATCTAGTGGGCAAGTCTTTGTTTGTAGACAGCCTTTCCCTTCTGCTGTCCTCCCAAGCAGACAAAGAGCTGGTCTGAGGTACTGAAGCTCTGCGTGCAGTCCACGTAAATGTGCAGAGCACGAACGGGACAGAGCAAAGCGAAGGCTGGCTTGCAAGTTCACCACCTGATCCCTGAAGGGCGTGGTGGGAACTTTGGGCATGTATCCGGGCCGGGGTCTCAGGACAACATGAGAGTTAGCCGGCCTGAATTCGAGGCACGTATCATCGACCGAAAACGCCTGCAGGTCCCCAACCCTTTTGACCAAAGCCAATACAGTGAGGAGTGCTGTCTTCAGCGACAGAATCTTAAACTCTACTGACTGCAGAGGCTCGAAGGGCTCCTGCTTCAGGGCCGTCAGGACCAAGGGGAGATTCCAAGAGGGTACCAGATGAGGGCGCAGAGGGTTCAGCCTCCTTGCCCCCCTAAGGAACCTGATGACCAGGTCATGCTTCCCAATGGACTTGCCATATACTGCATCGTGATGTGCGGCCATATCGGCAATATGCACTTTGAGAGTGGAGGGAGACAGCCTTCACTCCAGCCCATCTTGCAGAAAGGAGAGCACAACCGCGATCGGGCTTCTACTGGGGTCTTCCCGGCAGGAAGAACACCAATCGATGAACAGGTTCCACTTTAGCGCATAGGCGTACCTAGTTTGGGCGCTCTAGATAAAGTGATGGTTTTTACTACTGATAGAGGTAAACAACGCTGAAAAAAAGGCAGCAGCACTGGCAACCCCTGCTGACTCACTGTAACACCAACACTTGTCGATAGGCTTGTCTTGACAACACTCTGCTCAAGAAGCTGAAGGCTCGGCTCCGAAGCGAAAAGCTGTTTGTGCGACCGCATGCGCTCCTTTTATACCCGCGCTGCAGGGCGGGGTGTGCGATGCAAATTTCTCACGCCAATATTCATTGGCTTGTTTTGTTAACAATCGAAGACGATTCGTCTCTCTAGCGAGATCCCTGATCTTGTCAGTAACTGACGTAACATTGACGTGAGAGAACAAATAATTGTTTATCAAATTTCATGTATTTTAAAACTAGCTGCATTAAAAAAGAAAAAATCTTAAACTGAAGCATCCATCATATGGTGTAATCAAATAATTATGAGCCATTTTCAGCAAACTGTTAACTTATATGCCACACCAGATTAAACAAGGTCCTCTGCCAGATGTGACATCGTTATTTTAGTTAAATTAAATGCCAAACCGAAATGTTCTGAGCATTTAAAATACATATGTGCCAACCACTAACACAACTAACATTAAAATTATAATACTCACTTGAACATGCTCCACTTGAACTCAATTTGTTTGCAATACGTCTAAAGTCTTTTAAATAATAAAAAAGAGCTAACATGGCTCTTGCATGTGGCTTTTTCAGTGATTTTTATAGTAACTCTTACTGCACTAGCAAGGTCAGCATAACATTTCACATATGCTTGCACTGCTGCAGTGATTCTGTAATCCAAGTGTACTCTGGCAGGCTTTCTGTGTTATGCGGTTAGCCTGTTAATGTGCATAATTAACTAATAAGCTACTGCCAGCTGGAACCAAACATATTCACTCTTTGCTTCAGAAGATTTCACCAACTCATCTTCAAGCATCTTCCAAAAGGTCTCATCTCTGCCACTGTGAAGGTTGCTTCTGCATTCCAGAGCACCGTGTTTGAGAATCTGTCTGATCAGTCTAAAAAGTTAATATTACAGTAATGCAATTTAAATTCAGAACAAATGAAAAGCACTCAAACACTTCTAGGATGAAGGAGACTTATCAAAATGACAACGAGGACTAAGTGTCTAAACGAGCAATTTAAATTAAGTCCATTATACTATACCCATGAAAAAAGTTCCTAGTTTCTGATTAAATAATCTAACAAATCCAGAAAAGTCTGTTTTTGGGTTAATATTTATGTCCTGCACTCTCATAACCTCACGGACAGCAAATATCAAGCAGAGCAAAAAACCTGCTCACTTAAAATACAGTGACTTTGTATCTAATACTAAAACACCGCCTGTGGCAGAAACAGGGGGAGAGACCAGCCAGTGCACAGAACAATCCAACAGGTTGGTCAACTGCCAGGAAGAAAATGGGAAAGCTAAAAGGTTTGTAATTTTCAAACAAGGTGGAGGTACATTAAATTCCCTGATTAAGAGATTAAGGAGGGAATTAACTAAGAATAAATTATGCCCGCTGATTACTGTGTTTATTTGCACATGCAGACTGTGCTGTTCTGGCAGCCAATTTCCTAAAGGAATTATGTAAATCAGGTATTCTTAATAACAAAATGTGTGCTGTGCAGAGTTTGCACAGTGAAATTTCCCCTTCTAACATGCCAGTTTTGAGTGCGTGGCTGTAAAGGATGCAGCAGACTAATGCAATTTGCTATACTTTACTCTGACTGAACAGCATCACACCTCCACTGTGGTCCAAACATATGAATCAACTCTTTAAAATGACAGAACTGCAGCTGACGACAAATGTCAGAAAAAGAGTTAAGACACCGCAGTCATGTGCAGAGCGTGTGTAAGGTTGGGCAAGGCTTAGGCTTGTAACACTTAAAATGAAATATACCATTCTTCATGTGTTCAATACTTTTTCCCCATTCCATTTTATTACACATAACTTAAATTCTGGACTTATTTGTTTTGTTTTCTTTGTATGTATGGATTACTTGGGTTGTTACCGACATCTGGCACCTTCATAAATGTATTATATATATTTATAAGTGTTCAATACATATTTTACCTACTGTAATATTACAGCTTAAAGTAAATTTTCTATTTAAATATTTTAAAGTCACTTATTCCTGTGATAGCAAAAGTTAATTTTCAGCAGTCTTAACTCCAGTCTTCAGTGTCACATGATCCTTCAGAAACATAATATGCTGATTTGCTACTCAATAAATATGTCTTATTATCCACTTCAGCTGTTATTTTGATTTTTTGAGAATTAGGCATATGCAATATTGGACCCACCGGTGGGTCCCCATAGTTGATGTGGTTATTACCAATGTTGAAAACAGCTGCTTAATGTTTTTAGTGAACCCTAACTTTGAATGGTACAGTATCTAACAATGTCTCCTATATTGTAATAATCTGATGAAATTAACATGTAAGAATTCATCTAAAAAGACCCCAGGCCAAATGAAATAAAGTCAAATTCTTGTGAGGCTGCAGTAAAAAGAAACATGTGTTAAAAAGACATGTGACCTCTAACAAAACTTACATGACATTAACATATTCCTACCTGACTTAAAATTAACTAAGTTATTTTTGCAATATGTCTGTGAAGTGACACTTTTGAGCTATAATTAACATATGAAGTCATGCTACTTTCACATCTATTTTAGTATGAAGTCTTTCTACTGAAAAGAAAGACCCCTCTAGAGGGAAATGATAAATGTGGTCTTAATAATAAGAAGAGCTTGTGACAGAGATAACAGGTCATTGAAGGTTATAAATCCATTTAAATAGAGGCCCCTAAATCTAATCCTGAGAGACTGATAGCTGGGCTACCATGACTAAATAAATAAAGTCATAAACAGATAAAAAAAGATTTAATCAATAGTTTTATATTGTGTCATTATTGTGGATTTGATTATAATAATGGTCAACCATATATGTACACCAATCTTGTACCATTATCTTTTCAAAATTCTGTTCCAATTTGTCTGAGCCTAAAATCAGATGCTGAAATGTTATTCATTTTGGAGCCATGTGTTGTTTCAAGACATACTAAAACATGTTTTGAAATGTCTATATGGAGAAAATAAAAAGAAAATATTCCTCCCAGAACCCAGGCTGCTGGAAAAGTGAATCGTCTCGGTTGTGCTCTATCATATTGCTTGTCAAGGCTTTGCAGAAAGATTTTTGTACTCAATTCAGAAATTTTCCACGGACCCCCTGGCTATCTGAGACGGATCCCGTTTGGAGAAATGCTGACTTAGATAAAAGTTCCAATAAATTCTAGTCCTCATCTTTACTGAGGAAAACCACTGCTAAGATTACTCAAACTGTCCATGCATATAGTCCGTAATGAGCAGACTTAAGATCCATAATGAATGTAGTGGTCTTTCACATGGCTGCCTGATGAAGTCTAAAAATTCTCTCTGTCAGACTGAGGTCACATATCTGTTTGAGTAGTGGCGAATCTGTTTTTTTTTTTTTTTTAATTTTTGGGAGAAAAGCCATAGACCCAGAAAGGCTAAACAGATACAGGGGAAGGAGGATGGGCATCTCCTCGCTGTCTCTTGGTCAACTCACCATGTTTGGAAGTAAACAACAAAATGTCTTTTTGGTGTGGAGTATGTCCAAACAGAGGAAAAAGAGCTGACTTTCAGTGTATTTGAAAGGCTAGAATGTAATTGGTTCATTCAAACAGCTCCAAAACCTGTCAAAGGGATTTATATGCATTTTGATGTGAGTGGTTTGTTTGACCTTAGAAGCCCCTGGAAACGCAGCTTTTTTTTTTTTTTTTTTTTTTTGATTGGCTAATGGAGGGAAACTTTGCGACAGATGATAATGTTGTTTGTGACTCCCGTCTGTTTTTTAGTTCACTGAAACAAACTGCCTGGCAATATAAGAATTTATTTGCATCAAGTTCCTTAGCCAGTCTAATGCAAATTAACTTTTCACTTGGAGTCTTAGTCAATATTAATGTGTGCTTGCGGCATGTAACGTGTCTGCTTCACTGAACATGTCAGCATACAGAGACCAAACCGTTTAACCGACTGAAAGAACCAAGATCATTAAAAAAGTTCCAAATAAAAGGCTGCGAGTAACAGCAGCTTTCTTTTCACTAAAATCAATGGACATACAAATAAATGACTCCCAATCGAAACGTGCACTTAAAAGCAACTGAGACACTGATAACCTGATGATTTTGATGCTGTTTGACTGAGCACATCACTGGCAGATCCTTGAGATGTGCTCCATTTGGTCAAAACGTCTCCGACATTACTGCAGTTTGTGAAGCAATTCTTGCTTCTGCAGCACTGCAATTGTCTTGATTAATTAGAATACTTAATTTGTCATTAAGCTTGATTAATTCCATTAATCTATTAAGCCTGAAGTCATTCTGTGATGCCACTGGTATTGATTATTCTATTGGGACAACCACTGCAGAAGCTCACAGTTCACCATGGCAACTAACGTTTGAAATGTGTCTCACATTTGCTCAATTTTTCTGATTGCACTGGAGCATTTATTCAGTAATCTCAGGATATGAATCACTTTTAACACTTCATGAGCTAGAAAATTATTCCGATATGATGCATTATGAACAACAGTTCATGTCCCTTGAAAAAATGGCACAGCCTACTTATTACAGAGCTGTCTATCAAATATAACAAGATAAATTATATAAAAAAGGAGTGTGTGGGGGGGGGGTGCTGCTAGTACGTAATAATGTTAAGTGTTGTGTTTGAGTTTTGAAGAACAACTCAACTGTGACCCAGTGGAAACAGAATCTGCTATTTTGAATGAGGAAATTATATTTGAAATGAAGCAATTATCAAACAACAAGGCCCCTGGGTTTGACTGTATCCAAGCAGAATTGCTGAGGCCAATTCCTCCTGCAGCCATTGAAGTAATCTGCCAAAAGGTCTGGGAAACAAGGAAGTGGCTAAAAGATTGGAAAAGGTCAGTTTTTATACCAATGCAAAAGAGAGGTGATACAAAAAATTTTAGTAACTAACACTCAAAATCGTTTTCATATTATTCTGCAACGCCTTCTCCCAATCTCAGAGACACAACTACCTGATTTGCAGGCTGGTTTCTGCTGAGGTCGTGGCACACGTGACCACATAGCAAATTTGCGGTGGATCATTAAAAATAACAATGAATTTCAAAAAGGTATCTATATGTGTTTAATTGACTACAGTAAGGTCTTTGATTGTGTTTTTGCTAGTTTCAGCCTGACGCAGTTCTCATTTTCATGTCCTGCGCCACATTCTTTAAAAATAGCAAATTCATTTGCAGCCATTTGTGCGCCCATGGTCATGCTGGTCTAAAAAAGAAGTGTGTTCAGGTGAATTGTTGGTGCATTGCTATTTTGATGAACTGAAAATAGACTGCACCATAGACCAACTCAAAACTGGTCTAAAGTCTGGCACAATATTTTTTCTTTGTTATTTAAAGAGTGCATTAGAAATATGAGCCTACAGAGACAGAGCCATAATCTGAAAACCATGCCCACCAGGGAGGAAAAACAAACCAATGCTCTCCATTGACTTTCTATTGTGGAAAGCTGCTTCCGTCTCATTTCTGACTTATAACAAAAACAGAACAATGGTTAAAAGCTGCTATGTGTACAGTAAGGTGTACAGATGACATCACTGAATTCAATGATGAACTGCCTTTAACCATCATTTTGCATTATTGACACACTGTTTTCCTAATGAATGTTGTTCAGTTGCTTTGACGCAATGTATTTTGTTTAAAGCGCTATATAAATTAAGGTGACTTGACTTGACTACAGTAAACAAACTAATAAACCCATAACTACATTTTAATAAACTGTTGACCCAAAAAACAAGCGTTTAGGACAGAGAGTAGAGTGCAAAGTAGTGCGTTTAGTAGAGTGCAAAGTATCATTTTACTCTGAGAACTGCGCCCACTGGATGAGATATACTGTATTAAGAATAGGGCTGGTAATTTAACGTGATAATCAGTTGAATTAATTATGGAGAAAAATAACACGTAAAAATTATTAATGCATTTAACGCACTTGCCCCGCCCCAGACCTACGTGGATCATCTACCATTTCATAAAGTCGACTGATGACTACTATGTGGCAGCTTACTGCGTGATGGAGCGTAGAGAATATCCCTAAAATTCAAGATATGGGGCAAAATGCCCCTGTTTGCAATTTTGTCTCATATTTACTGTACATCAAAATCACATAGTTGATAAATATCGCACAAGCTGTAGGCTAAGTGCAATATCACACAAGTGCAAATGTGATACTCATCTTATACAACAGTTTATTAAGAAGTTAATATTGTGTTATTTTAGACACAATGTTGTCTGTTTTGCTCAATTTTGCAAACCAAAATATAAAGACAAAACAGAACTGTTCATCCCCGAGCAACACACAGCGGCATTTAACTTCTTAATCCACATTTTGAATGAACTGGGTGAACCATTTGGCACATTGAACCACTGGCCATAGTCGCGTTGGATTTGAAGTGGCGCTGCACAGACCCATCGGTGTATGACGTCAAAGTACCGCGAGAGAGATTCAAAAGCACAAGTAGCCATATGCTCTCTAAAGCTCTTGCGGTTCTTTGATGTCACACACCGGTCGTTCTGATGGTGATGACCCGCTTCAAGTCGAACAGGCCTAATGATTCAATGAACCATTCATAAAGAACCCTTCACTTCACTCCTGAATGAATCAGCCATTTGAAAGAATCAAATGAATGAATAAATGACTCGATTACTTAATCATTAAGACATTTACCATCACCTTCTGGCACATATACTTTATTATTTACAGCATCATTTCATTAAATAAATAATTTTATATTTTCATAGTAATTATAATAAAATTAAGAAAATAAATTATTGAAGTTATAGTTCACCCAACCAAAAATTACAATTCTTTCATCATTTACTCACATGGTCCAAAAGAGTATATGTAATGAATTTGATCAAACAAAATATTTCTTGATGAACCTACTTTTTGTAATCTCTGTTTGATGCTTTGCACAACAATGACTTTAAATTATATTTTCAGAGTAATTTCTAAAAATATGATGTGCGATTAATTAGATTAATCACCACATCATGTTATTAATTAGATTAAACATTTAAATCGCTTACCAGCCCTAATTAAGAAACCAAATTTTATTGTTCCATGTCAGTGCCTCTTTTCCTAACCGTCCTTTTGTTTGAAAATTATCCAACTGAATGGCCCAACATGAAATACCCCGACATCTAGAAATATTTGTCTCCTAAACACTCGTTTTTGGGGGGGTCGACAGCTTATAAAAACGTAGTTCTGTTTTTGTTTTTTTTTTAGTTTGTTTACTGTACACCTTGTCGCATAGCAGCTTTGAGGCATTGCTCTGTTTTTTTTTTTTTTTTTTGTTTAGAGTCAGAAATGACAAGGAGGCAGCTGCCCACAATAGAAAGTCAAAGGAGAGCGTTGGATTGTTTTCTCCCCATTGTGGGCGTGGCCTAGATGCACTCTGTCACTAGTACAGGCTGGTGCACAATGCGCATACACTCTGCTTATAACACACACCAGGACGCGCAGCAGCACACAAATATTTTTAACAATTCAAAAATTACATTCTGCCATGTAAATAGCGAACCTGCCATGGCACGAGCGCAACTGGCTTTTAAAGGGGATGGGAAATGAGACTATTGAACATTATGCCCAAAAAACACCTATTTCTCATTAATAGGGTTGAGAGAATAGGGACAACCTATTTAGACCATGCACCCTGGTGCTGACCATTTTCCCATAGTTAAACTAGCAAAAGTGGATTCGGACACGCCCTGAGTGCACATGTGCGATGTGCTTTAGACCATGTGCTTGGTTTGTTAAAATAAGATCATGTCTGGAATATTGTGAAAAAAAATATCAAAGGAGGATAGACTTAAAACATTTCATAATAAGCCAAATTAATAGATTACAATAAATTTAAATGAAAAGTAATTTTACAGCCATGCTTAAAGTGAAATATGTTTGAATATGAAGTGATGACAATGGTATTAAAATGCTTGGTTGAATGATGGCAAATAGCTCTTGCCTGAAGCTTGAGGTAAGGTGATCAGTTACCTTAATGAACAGTGAGTGAGAGAGCAAGTGAGCAAGAGGCTCTGGGGAAAAGGGATAGCTGGGATTCCATTGAAGCTTTTATTCTAGGAGCTAAAGAGTAGGAATCACGACAAAGCTTTGATCTTTGTTGAGGTTCTGTGTTAGGGATCATCTGAACTCTGAATGTTGTTTAATGTATACCTCTGTGCTGCAGTGATCATTTCATTATAGCACATTTCAACTTTACATTTAATCATTCACATTCTATAACAGTCACAATAATAGTAGATTGTCCCTAAACATATTAGGACACTTATGATAAACCATACCTGCAGCCACTGGGACTGGTCGCTGTGTCCAGATGTCCAGGCATTGACCTTGCCTTGTTTATCCAGTCTTGCTTTTCCAGGTTCCCAGGTGAACATGTCCATGTTAAGAGTTCTGAAGATGCTGGAGGCTGTGATTTGGTAGTCCTGAATGTGGCCAGACTTCATTCCCATTGGCTCCGAACACCCTGAAGAATTCAAAGGCATGTCATTAGCCTAAACCAATTCACATGCTGTTACGCAATAATGTAGGCTAGGTTAGTGTCTTTTATTTATTTTTTTGCAAGGAATGCATTTTAACTACAGGATGACTTGTGTTTAGCTTCAACTAACACATTGAAGCAAGAATAATAAATAAATGTATCATATAACTAATGGCACAATCTGAGAAACAGGGGGGGAAAATCCTTATTGTTGAGCTGTATAAAATAAATCCTCTAAACTGGCTAGGAGAAAAGGAAAAACTGGCTTCAACCATGTTGGGCTGTGCTTTATTGACAGTCTGGACAATGTTTCAGAGGTATAACACACTTTCAAAGTCGCCTTTGGACTTGCTCTCAGAAAGATGTATTGCTGTCTATTGAGGTGACTCACCCGTAAGCTCACAACCCAGGAGCTCCATGCGAAGAGTGCAGTGTCTCCTGCACACCTGCGGGTAGATCCTCACATACTGAGCCTCGATAGGAGGGGTGAATGAGTTGGCAAATGGAGTGTTGTTATCAATATTCCCACGGAAGATCTGCAGGGAGAACGTGGGGAGGTTTCACAAAATGAGAGAGGTCAACACTGCTCCATCACACTCACCCAAATTCATTATACTGGTTTTTAATCAAAAGAGTATTTACTAACACCAAAAGGGAAGTCATTTGAAAAATGTTTGAGGTAAAAAGGTCAAAGCTAGATTTAACTAGACTAGTTTTGCATTCTTCTAAGGAAATATCATTGCTTGCAAAAAAAAAAAAAATGTTTTAAGTTTTGTTTTGTTAATGTTTTAAATAAGCTTAGGTTCTGAACAAATGAGAATAGATCCAATAGAAAAAAAAGAATAAATGACAAAATAGATGCAAATATGCAAAATAGATTTAAAAGAAAATACTGATCACAATTTAGCATGTAAATATTTAGATGCCATTATCACTGTCATTTAGACCAAGAATACATAATACCATAATACTATTTTTAATAATAGAATTTCCCTAATAACAAAACAGTGTCTGAAACAATCAAAATAGTAACTACTCAAAGTCATTAGAAGAAATCTATACACTTTCTAACAGTAAAAAAAGATGGCATCATAGATGATGGACACTGTATGTCATCTGAGGCCCCGACAGCTCTCATCAATCCCCTCAGAATACAGCCTGGAAAGGTGGAGGAAAAGGAAAAGCACATGCTGAGTGACTGATGTGGCTCTTTTTCGCTAATTAAAAAAGAATGTCTCACTATATCTTCATCCGTGCCCTTGACTTTGTACGTCCTCCAGGTCTTTCCATCATCGCTGTAGGCCACTTTGTACGACTTAACATATTCTGCGCTCCCGATGCGCTTGGCTCCTTGGGTTATCACTCCTGTGACCCGCATCCTCCTCTGTAGGTTAATCTGAGACAGGACAAAAGAGAGAGGAACAGATGCAGAGAGAAAGAGATCTTATTTAGTGATATCTTAGTATTATTTATAAATATATGTTCATGATTTTTGTTATTTATTTCAGTTTTAGTGAAATTAGTACTTGTAAAATAAGACAGGCCAAGACGTGTAATTACACAATAAAGAAATATAATAGCAACATACTATGGCCGCTGATAATCACAGGTTTAATAACATGTGCAATAGTTTTTTTATATTTAAGTTTAATGGACAATTATGTAAATAAAAATAATGTATATTTTCAAATTGCCGGTGACTTTGCAGGACTGCTAAACACTGAGCAACACTGAGGATAACACACATTTGATTTGTCTCAGAATTAGTCAGTGTTTTTGGACAAATCCTAAAACATGATTGCATATTAAACAATAAACCAGATGTTTGTAATGTATCAATGCAATGTATTAAGTTTCCAACAAGACTAAAATGATGTAAACAAAACATTCCCTTCAGTGATGATCATATTGCAGTCAAGGCTAATGGTGGTCTGCATTCTATAGAAAAATGTAAACTGAGATCAATGACTGCTCTGGAGTTTTGCACCTGAGAAGTTCTGAAGATAGAAATAGATATGGTGGTGAAAAACACCTTAAAGTCCTCTGTCTCAGAGGGCGACAGTGGCTTCTGGCTGTCATGGAACAAGTGGGATGAATTTATAGTCTGGGGTGATGAGGAGAAGCCAAATCCAGAAGTGAGAGTTGAGAAGCAGAGGAGCTATTGAAGACTGATTCGACAAGAACGGACGAGAACTGTCAGTTCCAAACATTGCCAAAATTGTATTTTTCTCTTTGTGAGCAAAGATTCTAAGCCTGATGCCAATGAAGCTTCTACATTTATTTGGGATGAGGAGGTGGACTGGATGACATACTTGCAGTTGACTCCTTCATTGACAAGAAAAGCAAGAAGGCTGTGAAACCTCCCGCAGGCTCATCAGGAATCCAGCCTCAAGTGCGAGGTGAACTCATCTTTGAATGCTAGGAGTGGATTGATACTGTACCTCTGACTGAGGTGGAGAGAGGCAACACCACAGCAGTGAATAAAAATGTTTTCTTCTTTTGTCTTAACATTCCACTGAAGGATAGTATGAATCAATGTTTTACCCCTTCAACCAGGTGACATTGAGGTAAGTAACATTGTTTAAATCATGAAGCTTTTTTTCCTTCTCTCAACTTTCTTGCTTTTACCTTTGAGCTAATAGACAACTCAAATGCTGGGTCAAAACAACCCAACCGCTGGGTTCTATTTAACCCAGTATTTTTTAGAGTTATTTGGTGATTTGGTATATAATACAGATAACTCAATATTTTCTGTGATTTTTATGATAATTGGACATAATAATAACAATAAATATTATTATCATTGTTTTTGTAATTATTATTATTATTATTATACACTCTAAAAAATGCTGGGTTAAATACAACCCAGTGCTGGGTAAAATATGGACAAACCCAGCGTTTCAGTTGTTTTCAATCAACAGTTGGATAAAGCGTTTAAACCAGTTATCTGGTTAGTAACCCAAATGCTGGATCAAACCATACCAGTCGCTGGGTCTGTCTATATTTTACCCAGCACTGGGTTGTATTTAACCCAGGATTTTTTTTAGAGTGTATGTTGATTTGGTATATAATCACAAAATGTTGGGTCAAATTGTGCAGTCCTTCAAACCAGCACAGCAATGGGGGGTGTTCAAAAAAATGCATTTTAAATCACATTTGCAATTTTTATCAGAAAAATCCCAATTAGATTTTTTTCCCCAAATCTTGCTGCTCTAATTCAGTAGTCTTCCAAAAACAGTTTACAAAATCCTCTAACCATAAACTGTGTTCCTGTGTAGCTGCATGACATTAATATATTGACCTGTAACGGCCATGTGGATTTGTAATTACGCAGAACTGAAAATAAAATGGACCCAGAGCACTTTACACACACAAAGCACGTACACCAGGCGAGGAGTTTATTTAGAGAATTCACACACATGCCTAAATTCTTGCAAACAACCCTAAAACTAATCAAGTGCTGGCCAGACGCTATGACAGAATCCATATGTGAGTAGGATAGGATTGTTTTTGCACTGTTTATGACAATGCAAATGGTGATGGACATGTGGACCCTTTCAGTTCTTGGACATTCAGACATATCTGCTCTCACACAACCTCTTCATCAGTGCAGAAAGGACAGCAGAGAACAATTATACTGCAAGAAGAGAGTCATTTATATAAGGTAAACAATGACTAGCCAACAAGTCAACCGCTCTTGCAGACCAGTAGTCGTGGAAGCCCTATAGCCAGAATTTCCATTTAGATAACCTGCCAAAAACTGTTTCTACTAGACCCTTTCAGTTCTTGATTTCATAGTCACTGGTTCAGAAGTACACCGCTGGCTGTTAAAGCCAAGCCCTGTTTCATTATACATTCCTAGAAAGCCCAAGAAAAGAAAGAAAACTCTAGGAAGAGATCTGGCTGATTAAGTTTTGTCATACATCCACAGAGAATCCTTTGAATTTTTGAAGGTATTGTGTTTGACAAACTACAGCTGTAACATCACATGCATATCCACATAGCTTTTCAGTTTAAAGTAGGGCTCTAGTACCACAAAAATACAAAGCTGGCCTTTGTAAAAAGGACATGTCCCTTACTGAAAATAAAATTGCCATATGCAGATTTTGTTGTTGTTGTTGTTGTTGTTGTTGTTATTGTTATTTGTTATGTAATAAGAATGATCCTTTCAGGACACCACTGATTCTACTTGAGATGCATTTTCAGTATTTTAGCAAGTATTTTGAGCTCTGCACATTGAATAGCTACAGGGCTCTGGTTTTAAAGTAGGCCACACAACCTGACAGCCTCCTCAGAGTAACTTTTCCTTTTTTGTAGCTAGCCTGTAGAATATCATTTTTTTTTGACAATTTTCTAAAACATCACAGGTAAACTGCAAGCACAGCAGATCACACATGGACTGCTTTCATAACCTGTGTTCACAGATTCACAGAAAAAGAAAAAAAATAAGCATGAAATTCTTAGGTAGATAATCAAAAATGGCATTTTCTTGTAACATGCTCCAATATAAACTTCAATAATTAGCAATGATACTAACCTGACTACTTAGGTACTGACTATTTTGAAATTATAACTGATGTATCTGATGGAGACAGACAGTATTTTTTATTTTGCGGCAATTTGGCTCCGTCCAAAACATTGCCTGTTATATCGTATTTACATTGCTGCATTTAGAAAGTATACATTTTTTTAATACTTTATTTATTTATGGATTTCATTATTGTGAAAGGAAACAGACATAAAGGCAAACAAGAGTATGCATGCATTGTTGATAGGGTTGGGTATCGTTTGAATTTTATCAATTCCGCATTCCAATTCCGGTTATGCTTTTCAATCTATTAAGTCGAACATTAAAATATCAAACATATTTATTATGTGTCTCTTTTTGCAAATAATTTAATTGCTGCAGAATGCCATGAATAAAAATCAGCTGATTACATAAAAACTGGACTTGATTAAGAGCTGTTTGTGTGCAAAACAGAGCTGCATGTTTATGGAGAAATTGTGGCTTTATTAATGGAGGTTGTAGTTCTCTCACAACTCTGAAGAAAAAAATATTAGGCAAGGCAAGGCAAGTTTATTTATATAGCACATTTTTGTACACAATTGTAATTCAAAGTGCTTAACATAAAAGAAAGTAAAATAAAACATTAACTAAACAAAATCTCATGGAATTTATGAATGGAATGATTCAGTGATTCACTCAAGATTTACTTGTTTTATTCATGGGTGAATCAGTGTTTTTGAATGAATCTCTTGAATGAATGATTCAAATACAAATACAATTATAACAGCCCCTTTTGACCAGCTAAAAAAAAATTATAATAATGCACACAGGAACTGATAGGTGGAATTTACATTTAAATTTCACAATAAGTATCCGATTCCTGACCTTAACTATCTGATTCTGGAATTGAAATTGATTTTCCATTGCCAACCTTAACTGTTGAGAAAGTAAGAGTGAAATTTGAACAGTACACACTGAGGGAACCAACTGTGTGAGTCATCTTTAAAACCTGTCGTTCACAGGAAAGCAGCTGGACTGGCAAAGACTCCTACTGTGTCTTTCCACTGCCACTCTGTCGTCAATCAACCTGCATCATGTATTCAGTCCACTCTGCAAACAAACCAGTAATCCACATTCAAGTGTGTGCTACATGTGACTGTTGTGTAAATACATTTATGTGCCACTTTTGCTGCATTGGTGCAGCTTCTATGCAGAGTAAAATGGCTCTAGACAGACAAGTTTACCCATAACATAATTGGCTCATCACTTCACCCCATCTTCATTTAATGCTACCATTGTCAGTTTGCTCTTCCACAGCAGGGCACATCCTCGATGTTAGCGTTAATCTGAAGTACAACTGAACCTGCTGGAGGGAAGACGTGCCCAGAGGGACTGACACCATGCCATGCCAAACTGTTGTGTGGGTCATGACTCAGTGCAGCACAGCTCTGGTACAACAGACACTATCAATTAAATTGAAGTGCTTAGTGGGAGAACAAGAAAAAAAAAGTATGAGATAAATTTATATAAAAGTGATTCTCACCTGCTTTTGCCTCAGGACCTAGTATTTCCATTGGACATCAGATGGTAACCCAACAACACTACAAATATGCTTTATTAGATATCATTAAGTACCAAATGCCCTCAAAACATTACATTGATTAGCATTACCCTAAGCACAAGAAAGGGCATAATTAATATAATATTTATTTAAATTATTAATATGACATTGATTAATATTACCCAAAGCACAACAACAACAACATACAGATATATATACAGTACAGACCAAAAGTTTGGACACACCTTCTCATTCAAAGAGTTTTCTTTATTTTCATGACTATGAAAATTGTAGATTCACACTGAAGGCATCAAAACTATGAATTAACACATGTGGAATTATATATGGAATTATATAAATAACAAAAAAGTGTGAATAAACTGAAAATATGTCATATTCTAGGTTCTTCAAAGTAGCCTCCTTTTGCTTTGATTACTGCTTTGCACACTCTTGGCATTCTCTTGATGAGCTTCAAGAGGTAGTCACCTGAAATGGTCTTCCAACAGTCTTGAAGGAGTTCCCCGAGAGATGTTTAGCACTTGTTGGCCCTTTTGCCTTCAGTCTGCGGTCCAGCTCACCCCTAAACCATCTCGATTGGGTTCAGGTCCGGTGACTGTGGAGGCCAGGTCATCTGGCGCAGCACCCCATCACTCTCCTTCTTGGTCAAATAGCCCTTGATGCCTTCAGTGCGACTCTACAATTTTCATAGTCATGAAAATAAAGAAAACTCTTTGAATGAGAAGGTGTTTCCAAACTTTCGGTCTGTACTGTATGTACTGTATATAATTCAAAAGCAGTCAATTACCAGCCTAACATTTAAAACAAACGTTAAACATAACCAATAGTCATATCACACAATGAGAGGCAAATTTATTGTAGACTTTTATTGGAAGCATGGTCTTAAGCAACAACAATATGTTTTCTTCCTCCCTTTTAGAGCCACTATATTTTGCAATCCTAACGAGGCACGATTATATGGTTTGTTACATTTTATATTTTGCACCTAGCATTGTTTTCTGTCCCTGCTGTTTGTGACCCTATCAGAGCAAACCTGACAGCCATTTTTGGGGTCATGGCCCACCAGTTGAGAACCACTGATGTAGCAAATATATGCAATAGGATGCAAAATTAAATAAAAACAGAGACATTTCAAATCAGCTTTATCCTACACACTCCCCGCATGCACCAGAAAGAGAGAAGCATTAATGTCCTTCTTGCATGGTTTCATGACAGGGGGACACCAAGAGCAATATGGAAATGAGAGTGCACGCTAATAGTTGACTCACAGCCTGTGTTCCTGCTGTCTGAACGCATACACGTGAATTAATGCATACACTTACACACATATGGCAAAACCCCATCCATCACACTCTACATATGTACACATAAACTGCTATTGTTGAGCAAAGAGGTGATCTGCACGTAATGAGCCTTTCAAAATGACTCCCACTCTATTCCTCAGCATTACTCCTCTGTCTAACTAATGGAGAAATGCTCGGAGACCCAAGACTGTGTTAAGGCATTTAGTCAGCCTTCAAATAGCGAGTGAGAGCAGTCAGTCAAGTCTTTGTTTTCCCCAGAGGTAAAAAGCTGTCTGAGAGGCTCCTGGGCATGGAGCAAAGCTGAGTGCTCAGAGTGTGGAAGGGAAAAGGAAGACAGCTCAGGCTCGCAGACAGACAGCCATGAAATGGGGGGAAGTAATAGTCATAATACAGGGTTTATATGTTATCGCTGAGTGGGGAGCGTGTGTCTGTGTGTGTGTGCGTGTTGCTTCACAGTCAGCTACACTTGATGACAGCTAATTCACCATCCTACTGTGTGTGAGCAATGGGCTGGGATTTTGAGGGGCCACACAAATCATGAGCTGAATTTGTTCTTCTAGCCTTTAAGTCTCTGAACGGAAGATGTATCAAAAACTTGCTAAACCACTGACAGCGGCTATAGCGCATGCTGGGAGAACACGTCAAGTTTTTGAAAGAACAATCATTTGTGAATTTCTATAGCGCTGATGAGAAATCCTGTCATCTGAAATGCTTGCAGCCTTCTGTGGTAATTAGAAATAACAGTCATTTGCACATTACTAGCAGAACTTTGAAACTTGTCTTACATAAGAAATACTTTAAATATTCAAACTTGAAATGTAAAAAAATAAAGAAGTAATAATGTATTCATCAATATATATATATATATATATATATATATATATATATATATATATATATATATATATATATATATATATATATATATATATATATCCGCTATCAATATGTGTTTTATAATTACTAATAAACAGACAATATGTTAATAATGGCCATGCTAGTAAGCAACTAGTTAATAGTGAGAATTGGTCCCTATAGTGTTACAACAACAACAACAATAATATTAATAATGGTCAGACTTTATTTTAAGGTCTAATAATTTTTACTATTTACATATCATTAACTATGGCTTTTTCTTCAAACTCCAAAATTTGCTGCTAATTAATAACTAGAAAGGCAGATGTTGGGTGGGATTAGAGATGTAGAATATGGTCATGAAGAATATGTGCTTTATAAGTACGAATAAACATAAAATATGTTGATAATAGGCATGCAAATAAGCAGCTAGTTAATAGTGAGAACTGGTCCCTATACTAAGTGATACCATACTACTACTACTACTACTACTACTAATAATGATGGTTTATTTTAAGGTCCAATTCTCACTATTAACAAACCATTAACTATGACTTTTGCTTCAATAAAATCCTAAAGTGCTGCTTATTAATAGTTATTAAGTAATTGTTAAGTTTAGGTATAGGTAGGATTAGGGATGTGGAATATGGTCATGCAAAATATGTGCTTTATAACTACTAATAAACTACTACTAAGAAATTGTTAAAAATAGACATACTAATAAGCAAAGACTTAATCATGAGAATTGGTCCCTATACTAAAATGTTATAAATAAATAAAGTAATAATAATAATAATAATAATAATAAAATAATAATAATAATAATAATAGAACACATTGAAAGCAGCTCAGCATATAATAAAATATGTTCTGATACAAGATTTATTTGCTATGCGATAACATTAGAATTTGGCTGTCGTGCATCACTGAATATTTTATTCACAAATAAAAAAAAAAAAACACTCATCACCACATGGCTGTTTAATATATGTAATCTTATGAAAAGAAGAAGTAGTAGTTCCACATACTGTTACTGTGATATAATATTCTGGTCACATAGCCCACCCATATTGTTAATTATACACCAATTAATCTCAATCTATCCTTTCATAGACTTCCACAAGACAAAAACAGGGGTGACCAATTAAAGCCGTGTGACTAAAAGGCCATGACTGGGTGATACTTCATGCTCATAATGACCACAGATGCTGGAGTCACTTCAGCTAAATGGAGATTCACACTGGTGCCATGTGTGGAGGGGCCGCTGGAAACATCTGGCATGGCAATATTTGTCAGTTTTGCAGAAATTGATTTGGTTGCAGACGGTGGACATAAAATGGCTGTAATACCCAAAGGCCGTTTATCAGCCTGACACCCAATCACGCAGGAGTCGTTTACCAATCACGATCTCAATTCTCCAGCCACTGACAGGGTTTTTAAGTTGTTGTGGTGGGTGGTAGGAGAATGAAAATCCTGCACAGACATTATCAGCACACAAAGAGACTCTCACACACCACTGCAGACTGCACTGATTTCAATAATAAAAAAATTGTGCCTTCATGAACACAGAGGTCAGTTTAAAAACACCTAAAACATGGGTTTTAGTTTTTATTTTTAAAAGTAGGTTAGCTTTTAGTAAGGTAATGTACCCCTGTAAACAGTCTGTAAATGACAGATCTTAAGTCTTACATTAATTTGTAATTTGTGGGTTCATATTGTCTTTTTTTCTGCAATCTAGCCACAGATTAAATTATGTGATGCAATATGTTCATCATTGTTTTCAATGTAGACTATATACACAGTGGGGGAAATATTTATTTGATCCCATGCTGATTTTGTAAGTTTGCCCACTTACAAAGAAATGAAGGGTCTGTAATTTTTATGGTTATGTTTATTTTAACGGATAGAGACAGAGAATTAAAATAAAAATAAAAGTAACTATTTGATCCTCTACCAACCAACAAGAATTCTGGCTCCCACAGATTGGTTACATGCCCATGTGGAATACAGATTAGTTCTGTCACTTTAAGAAGTTACTCCTAATGTCAGCTCATTAGGTGAATAAGACACCTGTCCACACAATCTGTATCTTCCATTCCAACCTCTCCCACCACCATGGGCAAGACCAAGGAGCTGCCAAAGGATGTCAGAGACAAGATTGTAGATCTGCAAAAGGCTTGAATGGGCTACAAGACCATCAGCAAGAAGCTAGGTGAGAATGAGACAACTGTTGGTGCGATTATTCGGAAATGGAAGAAATATAAAACAACCATCAATCGGTCTTGGTCTGGAGCTCTGTGCAAGATCTCGCCTCATGGGGATCAGCCCCGAACTACACTGGAGGAGCTTGTTGATGATCTTAAGGCAGTTGGGACCACAGTCACCAAGCAAAACATTGGTAACACACTACGCCAGACTGGACTGAAAACCTGCAGCGCCTGCAAGGTCGCCCTGCTCAAGAAGGCACATGTACAGGCCCATTTAAAGTTTGCTTAAGAACATATAATGATTCAGAGAAGGCTTGGGAGAAAGTGCTGTGGTCAGATGAGACCAAAATTAAGCTCTTTGGAATTAAGTTGACTCGCCGTGTTTGGAGGGAGAGAAATGCTGACTATGACCCCAAGAACACGATCCCTACGATCAAGCATGGATGTGGAAACATTATGCTTTGGGGCTTTGAGGTTTTTCTGCTAAGGGTACAGGACGACTTCACAGTATTGAGGGGAAAATTGAAGGGCCATGGACTGTAAAATCTTGGACAAGAACCTCCTTCCTTCAGCCAGAACACTCAAGACGGGTCTTGGATGGGTCTACCAGCATGACAATGTCCTGAAACACACTCCCAAGGCAACAAAGGAGTGGCACAAAAAGAAGCACATTAAGGCCGTGGAGTGGTCTAGCAAGTCTCCAGACCTCAGTCTTATAGAATATCTGTGGAGGGAGCTGAAACTTCGAGTTGCCAAACGACAGCCAAGAAACCTTTAGGATTTAGAACGAATTGTAAAGAAGAGTGGATCAAAATAACTCCTGAGATGTGTCCAAACCTGGGGACCAACTACAAAAAACGACTTACCTCTGTGCTTGCCAACTAGGGTTTCTCCACCAAGGACTAAGTCATGTTTTGCTTGGGGATCAAATATTTATTCCGCTCACTAAAATGCAAATCAATTTCTTACCTTTATTTAATGGATTTTTCTGGATTTTTTGGTTGGTATTCTGTCTCTATACTGTACATTAAAATAAACCTAACATAAAAATGACAGAACCTTCATTTCTTTGTAAGTAGGCAAACTTAAAGGCGCGAGTGTGCATACAGTCGAGGGCAATGTGTGTTCGGCAGTTAAAGACACGACGCGGCATGGTGAGTCTGTGGGGTGTGCGTTATCAGAAACATTCTGTACTCAGTAATTAAAGAGGCAGGGCATTGTTTCTGTTATTTGGCTTGTGACATCCTTTACGAGAATCACTGAATCGTCAGAACACCGGCAGAAGGCAGCTCACAGCGCTTGGTCACGCGTCGCAAACTTGCGAAATTGTTCAAGTTCAAGTTCAAGTTCAAGTTAATTTATTTATATAGCACATTTAAACAGCCGCTAGACAGACAAAGTGCTTTACAGAACAAGCATATAAAAATAAAAGCAGCAAAACACACATAAGCACATAGAGAACAACTAAGCTAAGATTAATTATAAATCAAAGAAACAAATGTAAAATAATAAGAACAGCCTAAGAAAAGTAATCAATATGCTCTCACCCCTAGGGGGCATGGCAGGTCTTGAGCCTGATATGCCAGGACAATAGCATCCACTATCCAGTGGGATAACCTCTGCTTGGAGACAGCCTTTCCCTTCTGCTGGCCTCCGTAACAGACAAAGAGCTGGTCTGAGGTCCTAAGGCACTGAGTTCTGTCCACGTAGGTGCGGAGCACACGTACTGGACAGAGCAGCGCCAGGACTGGGTCTGCCTCCTTCAGGGGCAGCGCTGGCAAGTTCACCACCTGATCCCTAAAAGGAGTGTTGGGAACTTTGGGCACGTACCCAGGCCGGGGTCTCAGGATAACGTGAGAGTTAGCCGGCCCGAATTCCAGGCACGCTTCGTCAACTGAAAATGCCTGCAGGTCCCCGATCCTCTTCACCGAAGTCAAAGCCGTCAGGAGCGCAGTTTTCAAAGATAAAAACTTTAGCTCTACTGAGAGCAAGGGTTCGAAGGGAGCTCTCTGCAGTGCCGATAGAACCACTGCGAGGTCCCAAGAGGGGACTTGCTGAGGGCGAGGCGGATTGAGCCTCCTTGCTCCTCTCAGGAACCTGATGATCAGATTGTGCCTCCCAAGAGACTTACCTTCAACAGGGTCATGGTGAGCCGAAATGGCGGCCACATAGACCTTGAGGGTGGAAGGAGACAGCCTTCATTCCAACCCCTCCTGAAGAAAGGAAAGCACTGACCCATTCGGACATTTCCAGGGGTCCTCATGCCATGAAGAACACCAAGTGACGAAGAGGTTCCACTTCAAAGCATAGGCGTGTCTGGTGGACATGGCTCTAGCTGAAGTGATGGTAGCTACCACCTGAGGTGGCAAGGTACCTAAACCTTCCATGACCCATCCAGAAACCACACATGTAGGTTCCATAGATCGGGACGTGGGTGCCAGAGGGTGCCCCGTCTCTGAGAAAGAAGGTCCTTCCTCAGAGGAATTGGCCAGGGAGGGGCTGTCGCGAGGAGTACAAGTTTGGGGAACCAGGTCCGGCCGGGCCAAAAGGCGCAACCATGCAAGAATATTCTTGCAGGAGTGAACTCCCCTGCTTCAAAAGTGGTTAACCGGCCTATTAGGCCTATACTATGACACAATCTGCTGAGTCACATACAGCCATAATTATCCCAGCTTAAACATCAAGGCTTTCTGATATGGTGTGTGCATTTTTTAGGATATCATGACGTGCTACCTGTTTTTTTTTTTGTTTTTTTTTTGTTTTGTTTTTACCAACAGCCACACAAAGAGAGATATAAACATACACAATATATATATATTTGGTACAAGAAACATGCTCCAAAGCAGAAACTACATTTAAAACTGTGTATTTAAATATTTTAGTGTTTCATGAAAAAAAAAGAAATTAATTGCCAATAATAATGCAAAATAACCATTATTTATTATTATTATTTGTAAAAAATTTCCCCCTTTGGTCTAACAAAGGTTTTTAGACCAGTGTGAACTTAAAAGTTGACTGCAGGATGCAGAGTCTGGTTGAAATGAGGAAGAACCATGGGGAACCAGGTCCGGCCGGGCCAAAAGGCGCAACCATGAGGACCTGCTCCTCGTCCTCCCTGATCTTGCACAACGTCTGAGCAAGAAGGCTCACTGGGAGAAACGCATACTTGCGCAGGCCCAGCAGCCAGCTGTGTGCCAGGGCGTCCGTGCCGAGGGTGCCCTCGGTCAGGGAGTAAAACAACTGGCAGTGGGAATTTTCTGGAGAGGCAAACAGGTCTACCTGAGCATCTCTGAAGTGTTCCCAAATCAGCTGAACCGACTGGGGGTGGAGTCTCCATTGCCCGGGGCGAGACTGCTGCCGTGAGAGCTCGTCGGCACGATTGAGCCTGCCCGGAATGTGAATGGCACGAAGCGACCTCAGATGCTTGTGACTCCAGAAGAGGAGATGGCGAGCGAGTTAAGACATGCAGCGGGAGCGTAGACCACCCTGACGGTTGATGTACGCTACGGTCGCAGTGTTGTCCATATGGACCAGAACGTGCTTGTCCTTCAGCAGGGCCCTGAAGTGGTGCAGAGCAAGACGTATTGCTAGCAACTCGAGGCAATTGACATGCCACTGAAGTCGGGGTCCTGTCCAGGAGCCCGACGTAGCATACCCGTTGCACATGGCACCCCAGCCCGTGGCAGATGCATCTGTTGACACAATAACATGTCTGGACACCGGTTCTAGCTGCACGCCCGCCCGTAGAAACGAGGGGTCCAACCACGGGGTGAAGTTTCGGCGGAAGGCCGGAGTGATAGTCACTCGGAGCGTGCCCTGTTGCCATGCCCATCTCGGGACTCGGTCGTGAAGCCAGTGATGAAGCGGTCTCATATGGAGTAACCCGAGTGGTATGACTGCCGCCGCGGACTCCATATGCCCCAGGAGCCTCTGAAACAGTTTCAGTGGAACCGCTCTCTTGCCCTTGAATTGTCTCAGGCAATTCAGCAGTGACTGCGTGCGCTCGTTCGTAAGCCGTGCGAACATGGCGACCGAGTCTATTTCCATACCGAGAAAAGAGATCCTCTGCACAGGGGAGAGCTTGCTCTTTTCCCAGTTGACCTGAAGACCCAGTCGGGCGAGGTGTCTGAGCACCAGATCCCTGTGCTCGCACAACCACTCTCGAGAGTGAGCTAGGATCAGCCAGTCATCGAGGTAGTTGAGGATACGGACACCTTGTTCCCTGAGAGGAGCCAGGGCTCCCTCCGCGACCTTCGTAAAGACGCGGGGAGACAGGGCCAACCCGAATGGGAGAACCTTGTACTGATATGCCTGCCCCTCAAAAGCAAACCGAAGAAACGGTCTGTGTCGAGGAAGAATGAAGACATGAATGTACGCGTCCTTCAGGTCGATCGCTGCAAACCAATCCTTCGGACGAATGCATTCGAAAATGCGCTTGGGCGTTAGCATCTTGAACAGGAGTCTGTGCAGAGCTTGGTTCAAAGCACGCAAGTCCATATGCCCCAGGAGCCTCTGAAACAGTTTCAGTGGAACCGCTCTCTTGCCCTTGAATTGTCTCAGGCAATTCAGCAGTGACTGCGTGCGCTCGTTCGTAAGCCGTGCGAACATGGCGACCGAGTCTATTTCCATACCGAGAAAAGAGATTCTCTGCACAGGGGAGAGCTTGCTCTTTTCCCAGTTGACCTGAAGACCCAGTCGGGCGAGGTGTCTGAGCACCAGATCCCTGTGCTCGCACAACCACTCTCGAGAGTGAGCTACGATCAGCCAGTCATCGAGGTAGTTGAGGATACGGACACCTTGTTCCCTGAGAGGAGCCAGGGCTCCCTCCGTGACCTTCGTAAAGACGCGGGGAGACAGGGCCAACCCGAATGGGAGAACCTTGTACTGATATGCCTGCCCCTCAAAAGCAAACCGAAGAAACGGTCTGTGTCGAGGAAGAATGGAGACATGAATGTACGCGTCCTTCAGGTCGATCGCTGCAAACCAATCCTTCGGACGAATGCATTCGAAAATGCGCTTGGGCGTTAGCATCTTGAACAGGAGTCTGTGCAGAGCTCGGTTCAAAGCACGCAAGTCCAGGATTGGCCGTAACGCACCTGTCTTCTTGGGTACTATGAAGTAAGGGGTGTAAAAGCCGGACTTCATGTCGGCTGGAGGGATCGGCTCTATCGCGCCCTCTGCCAGCAGGGTTGCGACCTCCACACGCATGACAGGGGCATCTTTGCCCACCATCGTCGCGTGGACACCCCGAAACCTGGGGGGATGCCGGGCGAACTGAATCGCGTAGCCGAGCCTGATCATCCGGATGAGCCAGAGGGAAGGCTCCCAGAAACCGAACCAGCGGGGTCAAGGGGACTACAGGTGTTTCCATGGTGGGGCAGCGTGGTGGAGCGGACAGCCCTGGCATGGGAGGTATAGCGTCCCTTAGCGGGGGCGAAGTGCAGGCACTCGTCTGACTCCAAGTAGCAAAGAGGGCATGAGAAGGCGAAGCGTTCTCGAGCCGGCTTTGCATGGAAACTGGCAAGGGGAGAGGAGAACGAGAGCAGCGAGGAAGCACATCGCCAACTGTCGTTCGTGGCCTCTTGGGACCTGGAGGTAGAGGAAACAGCTCTTTTAGTGAAGGTTTGGGTACCACCGGCTGCAGGGGGGCGCCCTCGGCGACGAGCAGGCTGAGGCGGCTGCGCAAGAATATTCTTGCAGGAGTGAACTCCCCTGCTTCAAAAGTGGTTAACCGGCCTGTTAGGCCTATACTATGACACAATCTGCTGAGTCACATACAGCCATAATTATCCCAGCTTAAACATCAAGGCTTTCTGATATGGTGTGTGCATTTTTTAGGATATCATGACGTGCTACTTGTTTTTTTTTGTTTTGTTTTGTTTTTACCAACAGCCACACAAAGAGAGATATAAACATACACAATATATATATTTGGTACAAGAAACATGCTCCAAAGCAGAAACTACATTTAAAACTGTGCATTTAAAACATTTTACATTTAAAAATTCATTGCCAATAATAATGCAAAATAACCATTATTTATTATTATTATTTGTAAAAAATTTCCCCCTTTGGTCTAACAAAGGTTTTTAGACCAGTGTGAAATTAAAAGTTGACTGCAGGATGCAGAGTCTGGTTGAAATGAGGAAGAAGAACAGAAAGAGACGCCTCAAATCTGAACCAGCCAATGAAATCTCACGGATCAAAATGTATGTACTGTGAGGCAAGTGAGTAAACTGACTGAAGTTAGTGACTTTTTACTCTGGACTGTTCAGCTAGTTTGAGTTTGGGTCAAATTCATAGACCAAAGTGTGACAGAGGCCACATAAGGGCCAGAGTAACTCTGGTCCACCCTAACTGAGAGCTGGTCCACATTGTCAAAGCTGCCAGAACATACTAATAGTTTA
This sequence comes from Carassius carassius, assembly GCF_963082965.1. NCBI lineage: Eukaryota > Metazoa > Chordata > Actinopteri > Cypriniformes > Cyprinidae > Carassius > Carassius carassius. The sequence continues at coordinate 23,686,322 of NC_081759.1, read as the reverse complement.
GAGAGAGAAAGACAGACAGACAGACAATAATGCTAACTCATAATCATAACATCACTGCATATTATCATATTTTTGTTGTATATATGCACTTCTTTTCAAAAGTCTGGGGTTGTTAAGATTTTTTGTAATGTTTTTGAAAGAAATCTCTTTCAAATTATGTAAAATACAGTAAAACAGTAATGTTGTTAAATATTACTAAATGTATATTACAGTAAATCAAAATATGATCTGATGCCAGATTTATTTTTCTATGGATAACATTAGAATTTGGCTGTTGTGCATGATTAAATATGTTATTCATAAAAAAAAAAAAAAAAAAAAAAAAAACCGGCCATCACCACATGTCTGTTTTTTTTTTTTTTTTTTTTAGGAGAAGAAGAACAACAACAACAACAACAACAAAAACTAGTTCCACTTACCATTGATATAAGATTACTCCTACTGGTCATATAGCCAACTCATCTTGTTAATTATATACCAATTAATCTCAATCTATCCTTCCATTGACTTATATTTTAAACTATTTTAATGTATATTAAAATGTAATTCAGCAGCTATTATTTTATTTTTCAGTGTCACATGGACCTTCAGAAATCATTCTAATATGCTGATTTGGCACTCAATGCACAGTTCTTATTATTATCATTGTTGAAACCAGTTGTGCTTTTTAATATTTTTTTTGCGGAAAACCATGATACGATTTTGTTTTTATCTTTAGAATAATTCAATGAATATAAAGTTCAAAAGTATTTTTAACATTATAAAACTATTTATTGGGACGTTTAATCAATTTAATGTATGCTTGCAAATATCTGCTTGCTAAAAGAAAAAGAAAAGAATAAAAATCTGACCCCAAATGTTTGAATGGTAGTGTAGCTTGAAAAAACAAAACAAAAAACAACACTAACCCATAAAAAAGAAAAAGTGTTTTGGTGTTGTATTTTGCATTTATTTCATGTTATTTGTGCTTTGTTAAAAATAAGAGAATTATGTTTTTGCAGAATAAACACAGAGCCCCAGATACAAATACAGTGTGCGAGATACTTGTCATCCCAAGTAGCGGGGATGTAGTAGCGCAGTGCATGCTGGGAACTTCAGCCCTGTCTCCATCACCACAAGATATCACTATTATCTTTTAAAGTATATCTACAACTCAGTTGTTATGGCAGAGTTAATTAGATTGTGTAGATGGTTCAAATATTGTCTAATAAACACTATGTTAAGTGGGGGCGGGGTCATTATACTAAATTCAATTTGACTACAGGCACAGAGGGTTTCAGATTTGACCAAGATTCACCTACTTGCAGATATTTGATTCAATCAAATTAGTATGGCTGTTACTGACAATGTGGTTAAAATTTTCAAAACTGACAGCAGTTAGAAATTTCTACCTTGAGATACTTGAATTGGTAATGTAGTTGCAATATTTGTAAAGATAAATGGAGGATAAGAGACATAAATCGACTCTGACAGGTTACACTAAAACATGCCTGGCAAGGATAAGTGCTGATATTTCCTATCGAAAGCCTTGGATGTTACAGTAGAGAACTTAAATGAATGGTGAGATTCAGGATATTGAGGAGACGTGACAAATCCTGATCCCCCTCAAGAAACGAAATAAATAAAATAATAAAGCATGCTGCTGAGTATTCCACTTCCTTCACGTCCAAAAGTGCCACTTCTTCAGTTATGAAATCCCACACTTTTGTCCACTATGGGCTTAAAGAAATTTCCCAAGTGCTACTGAGAAATGTACTACTTCTACCCCAAAATAAATCCATTTCTACTTCTAGCTCATTCACTCTACATTTTTATAAACAAATATACCTGTAAGAATTTTTTAAAATGAAATTAAAGGGGTCATATGACATTGCTAAAAATAACATTATTTTGTGTATTTGGTGTAATGCAACGTGTTTTTGTTTTTTATGGTAAAAAAAAATAATCCATATAATGAAAGTGAAAGTGACGTGACATTCAGCCAAGTATGGTGACCCATACTCGGAAATCGTGCTCTGCATTTAACCCATCCGAAGTGCACACACACAGAGCAGTGAACACACACACACACACACTATGAACACACACCCGGAGCAGTGGGCAGCCATTTATGCTGCGGCGCCCGGGGAGCAGTTAGGGGTTCGATGCCTTGCTCAAGGGCACCTAAGTCATGGTATTGAGGGTGGAGAGAGCACTGTACATGCACTCCCCCCACCTACAATTCCTGCCGGCCCAAGACTCGAACTCACAACCTCGTCCAACTCTCTAACCATTAGGCCACGACTTCCCAAAGTAGTATAATATACATTAATGTTGCTCCTCTATGCCCTGCCTTTCAGAAACACGTGAATGTTTACAAAAAGTAAAATTCTGAAAAGCGAGGTGTGCCAGCTATCCAGTGTGTTGTGATTGGCTGAATACCTCAAACGTGTGTTTGTTATGCCCTTCACCATACAGTGATGCATGCAGTGATGATCATTATAAATGAGGCATTTGTTGCATCCAGTGGGGATATAATTACTGATTATAATGACTTATACAGTATTTTTAAACGTTGTATTGCGTATTTCGCTGCGTAAACATAAAACCATGTCTGCATTTGTGATCAGAGAAACAACAAACAACAAGCGCTACTTTACACTGCTCAAAACTTGCGTTTGAATCATAAGTGGGAAATTCTTTACATATGAAAACGTACTTACAGACTATGAGTCGGAAGTGCCAGACTGTCCTTGCAAAGTTGGAATTGCCTCAATCACTGATGTCTAGTTGTGTCATCTTTTGGAAGGCCAAACAAAGTAGTTTCACTTTTACAAAACACACAGAGACTCCACAACATGGTGGCAGTGACAACAGCAATAATAAAAGATATGCCTTCTTTTTTTGTGTGTACATTTGGGCGGTGTTATGCAAATCTTCCCACATTGTGACATAGACATGTTGGAGGCATGTTAGAACGCGCTGTTTTAGGTAGGAGTGGTTGACTCTTAACTTATATAAAGAATCTCTCTTGCAACACTTCAAAGAGAAAGGAAAAATGTAAATTGCATCATAAGACCCCTTTAATACTAATATTAACGCTTTTCCCTGCCAGCATTTTTGAAAAAAAGTTTCCATCCACCACTAGTGATTTTGATGATTTTCACTCAAATTTGATGAACTCCAGTATATTTTGCTGTATGAATATTTGAATATGCAATACACCAAAATAAAGATCAGAGCCTCTACTTTTAAACAGAAATAAAAAGAAAACTGTTTTATTCTAGCTTAAAGCATTAGGTTTTTTTGTTTGTTTTGATTTTTTATAAACACTTGAATATAGGTAGGTTTCATAAAAATGCATTATTTTGAGCAAGAAGCTGAGAAAATCAAATGTTTGTCAGAAACTACATTTGACTATTATTCTGTGCGATTATCAAAGCATAAATCCAATAAATTCAGCTTTGCCATCACAGATGTAATTTTTACAATAGTACTGTATTTACTATAATTTTGGATCAAGTACTGTAAATTCATCCTTGTTGAGCATAAGAGACTTAAGTGTTATTAAAACTTAATTTTTCATTTCTAGTGCTTATGGCCATCACTTTGTTTTAAAGCTGATATGCAGTTGAAGTGCACAGATGTGTAACTGATATTGCAATATGGCAAAAGTATAGTTCCTTTTCAGGAACTCGAGCTGCGTCTAGCGCTTTGGGGAACGTCCCTGACGAGACCGACTCTGAATATCGTGTGCAATCCGTCCATCGGAAAGGCGTGACGTCACGGGCGGGGTGACGTAGCGACCAGGAAGCTATAAAAGCACGTGCCGTGCAGCTGGCCTCAGCTTCACGTCTGTCAGCAAGCACTCTGTGTGTGCATGTCAAAAGTCTGTCCCGTTGGTCCTATTTATTGTTGTCTGTCCCTTAGCCATTAAAAGATCGCTAAAACAGCTCAATATGCCAAAACTAAAGCAAAAGACCAAACATATGAAGGGCGATTCCAAGCCACGTTATAGATTGTGTGTTCCTCCCTGTCCTCGCTACATTACGAGCGGGGATACACACAGTCTGTGCGTGGCTTGCCTGGGATCGAAGCACGCTGAGTCGGCTTTCGAGGGGGCCGACTGTCCGCATTGCGAGCGATTGCCAATGCGGACGCTTCGATCCCGGAGGGCTCTCTTCGAGGAGGGAGCCTTCACCAGCGTTCCTCGCGGTGCTGGCCCCGCTTCTGCCGAGGCAGAGTGGCTGCTGCACTCGTGGGGATCGCAGGTGGATCTGTCAGAGGGAATGGAGACAGGCCAGTCCTTAACTCCTTCCTTATCTGCCAGATCCGGCGCCCAAACCCTGGGTTCGGAAGCACGCTCGTCGGTTTCTTCCCCCCAGAGTGAGGGATCAACTCTTCACCTCTCTTCCTCCGAGGAGGTCGATGTGGAGTCGGTTGCTGGGGATTCGCCACCCCTGTCGCCCCAGTATGAGGAGCTGTTGGAGGTGGTTACACGAGCAGTAGATAAATTAAAAATCGAATGGCCTGCTGAAAAACAAACCGAGCCGCAGAGAAGCAAACTAGACGAACGCTTTCTGCGGCCGAGGCAACCACCTCCACGTCGGAGCCTTCCATATTTTCCCGATCTCCACGATGAGTTGTCGAGATTGTGGAACCACCCTTATTCAACCCGCCTCTTCGGCCCCGATTCACTATATTATGGCAACGTGATGGGGCTGGGAGAGCGGGGTTATAGAGCGATGCCACGGGTCGAACAGACGCTCGCGGGCTATCTGTCGCCCGGTTCGGCATCGTCTCTTAAGGCTCCGACATTGCCCACTAAGCCTCTTCGAGTTACATCATCGCTAGTGGGCAAAGGTTATGTGGCAGCAGGTCAGGCTGGGGCTTGCCTTCACACTATGGCAGTCCTTCAAGCTTATCAGGCTGACCTGCTGAGAGATGTCGATGAGGGGGAGGGGATTAAGTCTGGAGATATAGAAGAACTCAGAAAGACCGCTGATCTCTCCCTCCGCGCCACTAAGGAGACCGCTCGCGCAATTGGGCGGTCTATGGCAGCCTTAGTGGCTGCGGAGAGGCATTTGTGGCTGACCCTGTCAGAGATAAAAGAAAGAGACAGGGTCTGCCTCCTGGACGCCCCGCTTCAAGCCTCGGGCCTGTTTGGCGACACAGTCAACACTGTCGTCGACAGGTTCCAGGAGGCACGCAAACAGGCGGCGGCGTTCCAGAGTATCCTCCCTCGTCGCTCTCGTGGTGCATCTGGGCGGGAGATGACCACGCCACATACCGGCTCCTCATACCGGGAAGTACAAAAACAGAGTGTCACCGCTCGTGCTCCCCCACGTCGGGACCGAGGGCCCCAGCGACGCTCTGAGTCGGGGGCTTCTAGGGCGAAAGCCAATTTAAGATCTGTCATTGAAGCCCGGAAGTCCTCGACGAAAAGATCCTGACGCCAGGATCCAGAGGGCAGCCCCTGCTGGGGTAGAGCGCGGTCCACCTCATTATACGGTGCCCGCCTCACCTCAGTGCCCTCAGGAGGTCGGCCTGCCAACCCTGCCAGAGTTTCAGGGCGCAGCGGCCTCCAGCGAGCGCTACTCCCAGTTATTTTCGCCCGTGAGCGCAGCGGAGCTGGGATGCTCGCCGCCCCTTCGGGGGCCTCTTACACCAGAGGTCAGTCTCGAGAGACTGATTCCCTTAGTAGATTATTTAGCAGCGTGGAAGCTACTGCCAAATGTATCTCAGTGGGTCCTGCGTACAATAGAAAGAGGCTATTGCATTCAGTTCGGTCATCCACCACCGAAGTTCAACGGGGTTACACCGACTGTGGTCGGCCCCCGGCAGGCTCTGGTTATGGAACAAGAAGTGAATACCCTATTAAGGAAGGAGGCCATCGAGGTGGTCCCTCCTCTAGACAGGGAATCCGGATTCTACAGCCGGTATTTCATAGTTCCAAAGAAGGATGGGGGGTTGCGTCCGATCTTAGACTTACGTCTCCTGAACCGCTCAGTTATGCCACTGAAGTTCAAAATGCTCACTGTCAATCAGGTGGTAGCTCAAATCAGATCCGAGGACTGGTTTGTCACAATAGATCTCAAAGACGCATACTTCCACATATCCATCCTTCCACAACACAGGAGGTTTCTGAGGTTCGCTTTCGGGGGCAAAGCTTATCAATATCGAGTACTTCCCTTTGGCCTCGCACTCTCACCCCGCACGTTCACGAAATGTGTAGATGCGGCTCTGGTATCCCTCCGTATGCAGGGCATCCGCATTCTAAATTATATCGACGATTGGTTGATCCTAGCTCAATCAGAGCAGATGGCGGTTCGACATCGAGATGTCGTTCTCGCACACATGGGGGAGCTGGGTTTGAGACTAAACGCCAAGAAAAGTGTACTTTCTCCAGTTCAGAGAACCACCTATCTAGGCGTAGTTTGGAATTCGACCACGATGCAGGCACGCTTGTCTCCTGCTCGGATCGAGTCGATCCTCACGTCAGTCGAGAGAGTCAAAGAAGGCCAGTCACTCACTGTCAAACAATTCCAGAGATTGTTAGGGCTGATGGCAGCTGCGTCCAACGTGATACCTTTTGGCCTGCTGTACATGAGACCCCCTACAGTGGTGGCTCAAGTCCAAGGGCTTTTCCCCGAGGGGAAATCCACTTCGAGTTATCAAGGTCACGCGGCGGTGCCTTCGTGCCTTAGACATGTGGAAGAAACCTTGGTTCTTGAATCAGGGCACGGTGCTGGGAGCTCCTTGTCGCCGTGTAACGCTAGCGACAGACGCGTCCCTCACCGGTTGGGGTGCGGTCATGAGTGGCCACCCTGCCCGCGGTCTGTGGAGCGATCGCCATCTGACATGGCACATCAATTGCCTAGAGATGCTAGCAGTCTATCGAGCATTGAAATATTTCCTCCCAGACCTGAGAGGTCACCATGTGTTGGTGCGCACCGACAACACATCAGTGGTCTCTTATATCAATCACCAGGGGGGTCTGCATTCACGCCCCTTGTACAAGCTGGCACACCAGATCCTTCTGTGGTCCCAGGGCAAACTCCTCTCGATCAGAGCAGTGTATATTCCTGGGAGGTTGAATGTGGGAGCAGACATACTGTCGAGGCCGGGGCCGAGGCCCGGGGAATGGATGCTTCACCCCGAGGTGGTGAAGCAGAAATGGAGAGTATTTGGCACAGCCCAGGTGGACCTCTTTGCGACTCAGGAGACATCGCAATGTCCCCTCTGGTTCTCTCAAGTTCATCCAGCTCCTCTGGGACTGGACGCTATGGTACAGACCTGGCCGAGGCTTCGTCTGTATGCTTTTCCCCCTATCACTCTGCTCCCGGGAGTTCTGGCGAGAGTACGCCAGGACGGGGTCCGTCTGTTATTAGTAGCCCCGTTCTGGCCAGGCCGACCATGGTTCTCAGATCTAGTCTCGCTCCTCGACGGCTCTCCGTGGGAGATACCGATCAGGACAGACCTACTCTCACAGGCGCAGGGCATGATAATTCACCCTCGCCCGGAGTTGTGGAAGCTGTGGGTGTGGCCCCTGAGGGGGCACAACTGTTAGCAGCTGGTCTCTCAACCGAGGTTGTTGAGACCCTACTCCAATCCAGAGCTCCCGCTACGAGGAAACTGTACGCCCTGAAGTGGAAACTCTTCACTTCATGGTGCAGAGACCGCCAGCTTGACCCTGCAAACTGCCCAGTTGGTACAGTTCTGGAGTTTTTACAAGCCAGGCTCTCTGCGGGGTTATCCCACTCCACCTTAAAGGTTTACGTGGCGGCCATAGCTGCTTTCCATGTCCCTTTCAATGATCAGTCAGTGGGTAGACACCCCCTAGTTACACGTTTCCACCGAGGTGCACTGAGGCAGAGACCTCCAGTACGGTCCCGTGTTCCCCCCTGGGATTTGGTTGTGGTGCTAGAGGCTCTTTGTAAAGCTCCATTCGAGCCAATTCAAGACATCTCAGACAGACATCTAACAATTAAAACTGCCCTGTTATTGGCAATCACCTCTCTAAAGAGAGTTGGAGATCTCCAGGCCCTCTCGGTGGCCCTTACCTACCTAGACTTTGCCCCTGGTATGGCCAAAGCATTCTTACACCCTCGAGCGGGTTATGTTCTGAAGGTTCCCTCTGTCACACCACAACCTATCGTACTGCAGGCCTTCTGTCCTCCTCCCTTTCGGGAGCCAGACCAAGAGAAGCTAAACTGTATGTGTCCAGTGCGAGCACTGGACGCATACGTCCACAGAGCTGCCCTGTGGAGAAAATCCGACCAACTGCTTGTTTGCTATGGTCCTTCTAACAAGGGTTCTCCTGCCACCAAGCAGACCCTTAGTCGTTGGATAGTCGAGGCTATCAACGTCTCCTATGAGTCCTCTGGTCTTCCCCCTCCTTTGGGGGCCAAGGCTCACTCTACTCGGGGTATGGCGGCCTCCAAGGCCTTCTCAGCAGGTGTGTCCCTCTTGGACATCTGCAACGCTGCGGGGTGGTCCACGCCCTCCACATTTGTCCGATTTTACAATCTTGACATGCGAGCCACGCCGGGCTCTTCTGTTCTCTCGTCTTAGCTGTGCTCTTCGGATACACATTAGGCAGGGATTTGGAAGTCTGGCAGCGTTGGCACATCGTTCCCCAAAGCGCTAGACGCAGCTCGAGTTCCTGAAAAGGAACGCCTCAAGGTTACGTATGTAACCCTAGTTCCTTGAAGGAACGAGACGCTGCGTCGCAAAGCCATACTCCCGGCACCCCTGCCGGCGCTTGCTTCCCTACTCGAAGCTGAGGCCAGCTGCACGGCACGTGCTTTTATAGCTTCCTGGTCGCTACGTCACCCCGCCCGTGACGTCACGCCTTTCCGATGGACGGATTGCACACGATATTCAGAGTCGGTCTCGTCAGGGACGTTCCCCAAAGCGCTAGACGATTCATCTCGTTCCTTCAAGGAACTAGGGTTACATACGTAACCTTGAGGCGTTTATGAATGTATGCATCAAGTTACACTCAGCAATTTAAGAGTTTTTACAAATTTAGATCAAGAATAGTCTTTTTTATGTACAGATCCCATGAATAGTTCATTAGACCCAAAAAATGAACTGTGAACAAAAGTATTACATTTAGAAATGAAATTAGATTATAATGTATGACACTAAAACTTTAATTCCTGAAAAGTCAGCAACTGGAGTGAGTGCTCATTCTCACTCATCAGTTCCAGTTCTCAAATGAACTTTGGAATTGAACTTTATTCCAAAACTTCATCCCAACATCTGCTGCTGTCAGTCCTAGGATTTTATAGCTCAGTGGATATGTATGGATCAACAGCTTAATCTAAGACGAATCACTGGTTTACAGATAACATTTTGCTTTGAGTATGAGGCTTTTGGGTTCTAAGCCACTCCATCCAACATAATTCTGCATATTAATATAACAAGCAGTGGTGGCATGTCTCTATCAACCCCACCCTAAATAATGCTAGCATATGTGCATTTTATTCACAACCACAACAACTGATGTCTTGAAGACAGAAATAAGCCATGGAAGAAATGGCAGGACAGACTGACAGTGAAGAACAAGGATGTTAACGAGAGACAGACAAACAGACACACTTCATGTCGCCTCTAATTTAAATGACTAGAGCTGCAGAGAGGTCATGTGGCAACTACCACAGCATATCGCCTAAAGCCAATCTGGTATTTCTAACACACCTCTCTGTGTTCTAACCCAGCAGCTCCACAGCACCTAAAGCTTCATCCCAAGAGGCATCATTAAAGTCAAACAAACTCCCTAAATACTTTAGATTTCTCCCTTTTTACTACTTCCCCCTCCCTGTCTCCCTTTCTAACTCTCTCTCCACCTCTAATCCTTGATCTTTACCTGCGAGCAGCTAGCGGTGCACAAACAGAGGTTAACTTATGCTCACAAGTCTGCAGTCAGACTCGCCCTATCATTTCTTTCTTCAGCCGAATTTCATCTCAGCTCCTTACGGAGGTCAGAGTTTTACACTGCGCTACCGCTCAAACTACCGGCAGATTCAGTCGCTCTTTCTTTTACAAGCATGCATTCAAAGAATAAATCTGAGACTGACATGAGGCTACTCACCGTAAAACTAGAAGTAAATGGACTGAGACTTCCATCCACTGTGATTGTCTACATTATTAATCAAATGTACTCTGCTGAAAAAACTGCATTTGAATACTAATCCATCCACTGAAGAAACTCAAAGAAATTGATTGATACACAAAGATGTAAGCCTGCCATCACCATCAATCAATGGTAATGGACTAACATGTGGCCTGTAGCATGAAGCGAGGTGAACAAACTCAAAGTTGCAGAGTAAGTTTTGAGTTGATAAAACTCAGTAAAGCCAATCTGGTTAAGTTCAGATTCACTGGGCTCACAAAGCTCCATATAAACCTTCTCTCCCAACTCAAAGTTGGAACCAAAGTTTGCGATTAACTCTGGAGCATGTGCACCTGAATGTGTGACACGTGCAGCAAACAGCAAAGCAATCATTTGGATTAATTTATCACAAGAGTCAGCACTTTTCTTGTACATTTACTTTTACATTTAAATGCATTTACAAGGCAACAATAAACACTTCTGCTGCTGCAAAACTTTGGCAGCAGAAAGAAAATAAATCTCTATGCATTTTAAAAGTTGGATATATTAAAGCTTACACATTTAAATACAAAGTTTAAAATTAATTGCCACTTCATATAATAATTAAATGAATTATAAACAATTACAATTAATATAAGTAGCCTATAATAAATAAGTAGCAGCAAAAGTCGTCCAATTTTGTCTCTAAAATTCTTAGACTGTAAACTGCTTTAATTTGGAGCGAGAGATGCGGGGGGCTGGCTTCCTGGCATCAGATATATGTGATCATGGACCACAAAACCAGTCTTAAGTTTAAATTCCGAAGCTTTCCATTGATGTTTGGTTTATTAGAAAATCTGGAATCTAAGGGTGCAAAAAAATCTAAATACTGAGAAAATTGCCTTTGAATTTGTCCAAATGAATTCTTAGCAATGCATATTAGTAATCTAAAATTAAGTTTTGATATATCTAAAGTAGGAAATTTACAAAATATCTTCATGGAACATGATCTTTACTCAATATACTAATGATTTTTGTCATAAAATATATTTTTTTTAATTCTGACCAATACATATTATTGATCAAACATTATTAGTATTATTAATATTATTACTTATTTGTATTTCAAAAATAAATTATAAAAACATGATATAATTCAGCCATAATATTTCTTGCCACGAAAATAGCCACAGAAGCTGGAATGGCATTAAACACAAACAAACAAACTTATATGTTATTTCTGCAGTGCTTTCGCAATATCTACTAAAGTATGTAAACAAACAACAAAAATAGTCTATTAGTGATCATCCTTTTCAGATAAACAGGCTGACAGGAAGAAAATATTTCTCCCAACCACAGGTTCATTCACTGTTGATGGATCTCCATCCCTACTTAATCTGCTCATGTCAATCTGTTACCTGAATCCAGGGCCATCTGTCATTCTCGGCTGCAGTCCAGGCGTTCACAAGACCCTTCTTATTCAGCCGGGCAAAGTAGGGGTACCATTTCTGCAGGCCGAAGAGAGCTCGGTGAGTGGAGGAGGCTGTTATCTGCTGGTTGGAGATGATTCCACCTTCCATGCCCAGTGGACCAGAACATTCTGCTCAATACACAACGACATAAATGGAAAGGTTAGATTTGTAGGATACAGACAAATGCAAGCATTGCTTAACTTTACAGATCACAAGGTTTTGACAAGTGACAACAGCTTTCAGTACAAACTTATTATATGCATGTAATTGTTTTTATATTTTATGTGAAGGTATCATATACTACTGGTCAAAAGTTTGGAATAACATATAGCAGTTCCCTTTCAGTCGGTCACTCTCAATGTCACATCGATGACCGACGAAAATGGGGAGGTTTACATACGTAACCGAGACAATTTTAATATATTTAAAATGCTATTTATTCCTGTGATAGCGAAGCTGGATTTTCAGCAGCCTTTACCCAATGTTTTAGCAAAGACACATTAAATTAAATTGAAAGGCACAGTAAAGACATTTATAATGTTATGAAAGATCACTAAGCACTACATCAGCACCTCAGAATGATTTCTGATGGATCATGTGACACTGAAGACATGATAGTGACTGCTGAAAATTCAGCTTTGCCATCACAGCAATAAATTACATATTAAAATATTACTGTATTTTTAAACAAATTAATGCAGACTTGGTAAGCTTAAGATACTTCTTTCAAAAACATAAAATAATATATTTGTATGGAATCTATAATCCATAAACAATTAAGATGTTCAATTTATGTTATGAACTAATGTCTAAAACACCAAAAGTGCATGGCCATTTATGAAGCATACTCTTCCACTGTCTCTGTGCTGTCTGTAATGTTTTCTTGGCCCACTCCAGAGTCTGCGTCCTTGTTAGAATCACTCTGGGAATCACTATCCTTGCTTGTATGCTCCTCTGAGAACTCTCCAATGGACAAAAATCTTCTATTATGAAAATGATTTCCTTTCATTTAGACTCTGAGCTGATTTCCAACATCCCACCTGGGGCCATGATTCCACCCGCAGGAATCACGTTTTGCATGTTGTTTTTATTAAGGGCAGTGCTGGCCTTGGTGTTCTCATTTTCAAAATACTAAAGCTTGTAACAAGCCACACTGTATGTGAACATGTTTTCATGCACTTTTAATTTTCATCTTTGAAAGGTGTGATTTATTTCTTCTCAAGGTTCTCTTCCAAAAAGAGAGTTTTAGGGTTTTAGTCTCTTATTTTTGTAAAGTCAGCATGGTGTTTTCACAGGCTGCATGCCTGCATGTGTTTAAATACCTATGTGAGAACATTTAATTGGAGAAGCATGAATTCCATGGAAATGTTAAGCAATTAGATATTCTACAGTGTCAGAAAGACTCTTGGTTCAAAACATCAATTTTAGCTCTTTTTTGGCATCTTGCCTCAAAGGCATTATCTCTTTCTCATCTGTCACCTATGCACACATGAATAAAATCTAATTGGGTGAACAACTTTCACCTACATTTTCATAAAAAGAAAAGAGTAAAACAGAAAATCTGAATTTCAATATTTACCAAAATAATACTTTAATATTTCCGTTTTACTGTTTAAATTTAGCTTAAAAGTCTATAATAGGATGTTTTAGCAAAAAAAAATTGTTTGTTTTACAAATTTGATCAAAAATACGGTAAAACAATAACATTCTAAAACATTATTGCAATTCTAATAATAATAATAATAGTTAATTTTGACAGAGTAAGACTAGAGTAATGTCTGTGTGTGTGTGTGTGTGTGTGTGTGTGTGTGTGTGTGTGTGTGTGTGTGTGTGTGTGTGTGTGTGTGTGTGTGTGTGTGTGTGTTTGTGACTGACCATGGACCACAAAACCAGTCATAAGCTTCCATTGATGTATGTCTTGTTAGGATCGGGCAATATTTTGCTGAGATACAACTATTTGAATATCTGGAATCTGAGGGTGCAAAAAATCTTAATATTGAGAAAAGCACCTTTAAAGTTGTCCAAATGAAGTTCTTAGCAAAGCATATTATTAATCAAAAAATAGGTTTTAATATATTTATGGCAGGAAATGTACAAAATATATTCATAAAACATTATCTTTACTTAATATCCTAATGATTTTTGGCATAAAAGAAAAATTGATAATTTTGACCATATATTGTGATTTTGCAATCACAATGTATTGCAATGTATTTTTGGCTATGGCTACAAATATACCTGTGCGATTTAAGAAGTTTTTTTTTTGGTCCAGGGTCACACACACACACACACACACACACACACATGAAAAGGAAGTTGAAAGAACACAATTTATTTGAAATTTAAATCTTTTGTAACAATATAAATGTATTTACTGTTAATTCAGTGCATCCTTGTTGAATTAAATAATTTCTTTCTTTCTTTCTTTCTTTCTTAAAAGACCCCAGACTTTTGACCAATAGTATACAGAACATGGTAAACCTATTTATGCACTGTAAACCAGCATCTCTCTCTCTCTTTTGTCCCACTGGAATTACTAAAACACTCAGAGCCTCTTTAGCTCTTACATCCTTACAACAAACATCCCTCTTTATGCTGCTTACAACTGAACCTTGTCCATTCCCATTCCAGCAATTAGTCACCCATCTAACAAATCAATACCTGAATGCTGAATCATCATCCTTAACATGAACTTCCCCCAACCCTGGGAAAGAGAGGAGGTCTGTGTGTTTGTTCACTTAACATTGAAATGTGCAAAGACATTCCACCATTATTTCCTGTGGTAAGAGTTATGGGACTGATTCAATTATTCAAGCATTTGGTTTATTAATACATTATATAAAAAATATTAATATATAGGCTAGGGGTGTTGTGATATACCGGTATTGGCGATAACCGCAATATTTAAAACTAACAGTTCTCTTATGATAACACCACATGTAAATACTCCAGTGCCAGTACCTGGTTGAGCTCCCAGGTGGCAGTATTATGCCTTAACGCTGACACTGTCACACAAGAAGGAGACACAGCGCTCGCAGCTACTCAGAGGAGAGCCGTATTCATCAGAGTAAGTTGCCATTATTTTACTGGTCATAGAATGGGAAACGTTATATTAACCTGTTAACAGCAGTTTTCATTGTTCATATATTTGATTAAAGGGTGATTATTTTAATAAGTATTGCATTTTCTTTACTCGTCTAGTTTTTGTATTTGCAATCAATACGGCCTGTGCGTAGTCACACTTTATTTCTTTGTTCAAATCTATTAACAGTTACACGATTAAAACTGATCTTGCTGCATTAAACTCTATAAAATGTTGAGTTGGTCGCAGTGCCATGCACTGAATGCCTCATCTGCGGTCATTCTTCAATTAGGTTCATTAGTTAACATTAGTTAATTACATTAGTTAACATATATAAAGAACATTAATAATAAACAATATTTCCACAGCATTTATTAATCTTAGTTCATGTTAATTTCAGCATTTATTAATGAATTATTAAAATCGCAAGTTGTGTTTGTAAACATGAATGCACTGTGAACTTACATGAACAATTACTCCATTTTTATTAACATTAACAAAGATTAATAAATTGTGTAATGTATTGTTCGTTGTTCATTCATGTTAATACATTATTGTTAATAAATGAGATCTTATTGTAAAGTGTTACCATTAATATTTATTCATCATACTGTTGAACTTGACAGTATTTTCTCTCTTGTTATTTTATAGGAGCTGCAAAGAAGACAGAGAAAGCCAGAGTCTTGTGCCCTGCATTTATCAGTATCAATATTATGTTCGTTGGGTGAAAAAGAAAAACTTAATAAACAAAGTAAAAAATCATTTGACTTATCTTTTCCCCTCCAAGGTTTCTATAGATATCACGATATATCGATATCGTGAATTCGTATGGCCACAATAACCGTGATATGAAAAATCGAATATCGTGACAGCCCTAATATAGGCTATTAATTATTTTATTTTTTTTGGGGGTAAACAAACTTAATTTGCATGCATTTTAAAATGTACCTATATTCTGAAAATCAAAACAGAGAAATAAAACAATTGTGGAGGAAGATAAATGCAGTGTTGTAAGAAACATTTTGAAACATTCTGCAAAATATAGCTGAGAGACTTTTACAGTATATATTTTAAAATATGTCTTAAAAGTAGTCAGAATACATAGTCGTAGTCATCGATGGATGAGGATTTGAATGAGAACAAAAGGTCCAGGGGTGTAAATCATGAAATTACCATCAGAACCTTTAGACTGGGCTTTTGACAATCGCATAATCATAACAGCAGCTGAAATGTATATAAAGATGGAGAAATGATTTCAGATTAACTTAAAATTGTTATCTTTACTCCAGTTAAAATAAAAATTTTGATTAAAATTACACTGTATAGCAATTCAAAACATTTTAGTTTTTTTTATGACCAATTAATACAGAAAACCAAGCCATTCTAATGGGTTCACACACTTTTTCTTGCCACTGTATACTATATTTATGGGGTTTTAAGTCATTAGCCCATCTCAATGATTCCCATTCTGTCAGTTTCAAACTTTCAACCATACAAATGTTCATTTCCCCCATCTGATCAAATCTGTTGTAAAAAAAATTAAGCTGATGAAATGAGCATGATGACACCTGGTGTCCGCCGCCTACTGCCTGTTCTGAATGCACAGCATCAACACACAACACGCCCTCATTTTCCACTCCATTTCTGTGTAATTTAACAATGTTGCTCGGGTTGCAACCCCACAGATACATCTATTAATATTTTTCAGGATCTGTCTCCTCCCGCATAGCAAATACTTTCCTAGCATTGGACTGATTGTTTGGAAATGCTCATAGGACGCTGTGTTGATATACATCTTCAATTCAATTTGGGCTTTGACATTTCTGGTGCCTTTTCTGTACCCCAGGTGCTCAATACTAATATTTACCCAGGCTTGGCACTCTATAGCTCCCAATTGATTCATCTCAATTGCCTGGTGCTCTTTGAAGGAGTCAGAAGTTTCTGTTTCGCCTCATCCCTTTTTATCCCTCAATCACAAAGACAGTTTTGTGAGGAATCAAAGAACAGGCACATCACAAGAGTAAACTTATGACACCTACAGTCACAACAGATTTCTGTTCGCTGAGAATCTTTGGATTCAGAGTTCAATTATGTCAAAACAAAACAACTTAAAATGCATCCTCTCTCCTTTTCTCTCTCTCTCTCCCTCTCTCTCGCCATGTCTTTTTTATACCATACAGATTTTCTTATTTTTTCCAATTTGAACATCAAAGAGATGTGCTTCAAAAATGCCATACAGACCTTTTATCATTGTGGATCTCTTGTTTCTCTGTGGGGTATTCATTTAAGCCCTGTGCAGACTGAAAGCAAAATGTTAAAGGACTGAACTAATATAAAAGTGATTCCTCTGAGAAACAGCACATAAGTTTTATCTTATTTTATCCGCTTAGTGGTTAAAAATCCAGTTACTTAGCTGCAGATTATTGGTTCAAACCTCGGGTTGGGAATTATGCCAATCTTCAATCACCATTGTGCCTCTGTGTTATAAGCACATAACCCCATTGTCTGCAATAGAAAGTACCGTAGATCGCTTCCATTCACTCACAAAAAACTATGACATTCATCTGTCCGTCCATCCATCCATTCATCTATCATCTGTCTATCTATCCATCTATTCATCTTTCTATCTATCCATTCATCCTTCTGTCTGTCCATCCATCCATCTAGCTGTTCCTCCTTGGTCTCTCCATCAATTCATCTATCCATCCATCCATCCATCCCTCCATCCATCAGCCAGCCAGCTTGCCAGCCACCCATCAATTCTGAATCATGTTTGCAAATTAAAGAACTGGTTTAGAATTTAAAAGGCATTTTAAATTCAATTATAAATGGCTACCTTAGATATTAATAAGAGAGAAGATTTTGTCTGAATAATGAATAAAATGTGATCTGTGAATCATAGTACAGTATGGGCTATTTTTATGACGCATTATGATGTGGTTTTTAAATCTTCACAGTAACAATCGTAATTATTTAATCTCTTGTCCATCTCCTCTGTGTTCCATGGATAAAAAATTAAGGTTTAGTAACAAAAACATACGGGAAAAAAACATAACCACTGGATCAGTCCTATTATTACTGGTACACAACATTCAGTTGTGAGACTTACATATCGTGAAGCATGGCAGCAGAGATTCTGTCTATCATTGTACGGTGCATCAGTGGATCTCTCTCTTTCTGATTTTCTCTCTGGCAGCGTTGTGACTTGCGATGACATAAGGAACGGCGTGTGATCTAACATCTTGAATATGTTGCCTACCAGCCGCCCACTACGGCGCAAGCAGCGTGCAGCTCTTCTATACTGACCCTCCAGTATACATCAACAGCCCAACAGACAGTGGCCATCACTAATGCTGCAGTGTGACAGCCAAATCCATTTCTCAGCAGGTCTACTTAAATAATCCATATATTGAGTTGAAGTCCACCTCAATCTTCGGCGCTTGTGCTAATGAGGAAGAACTGGGGATTTAGCTCCTACTTGTCAAGTTTAAAAGCGACACAGCCACAAGCACAACAACAGTTTTCATTATTTATGTTTTGTTTAATACATGCAATAAACAAGTAAAAATTTAAGGTATAATTCTAAAAGGCTGGAGCAGAACCACAAACCTTAACCTCTAAAACTGAAACTTGTGAAACTAAAAATAAATCTGAATGTCATTATAGAAGTAAAGGAAAGTGCTCTTAAAAATGTACATTTATAATGTGATTTCCATTTGTAGCAGGTAAAGATTGCACTTCAACCCATAATGTCCTGCTGTGCTTTCTGTTATTTGAATGATGTCTCAATTTTTTCCAATTTGGGAAATCTATATTTCTTCTGTTGAAACTAGCAAGTCCTTTGAACACTGAATTTCCCATCTGTTACTTTTATTGAAAATACTCCTTTAACAAAAAAGAACTTCAGAACTTCATTTTAAATCTTTATATGCATGGGGTAAACTAGGCAAACAAGTTTCTATTATTATTATTATTATTATTATTATTATTATTTATTTTTTATTTTTTATTTTATTTTTCATCAGGATTGTCTCCTTGCTGGACATTAGAATTTTTTTCTTTTTCTTCACTCTACATGTCAACACACACACACACACACACACACACACACACACAAACACACACAAAGGCACACAGTTGTGCCTGTCCCCATGTGCTCGAGCTGAGTATCCAAAACCTTCTTAAAAGCCTCTGGTAATCAGCCTACTAAAAATAGAATGCCAAACAGAAATATACTGATGACCATAAAACAAATTCATCCTCTTTTTCAAGTTCACATTTTACTCTACAAATTTGGAATAGGTTGTCCTGGGCTCACTATGGTTCTCTATGTTATATTGCACTCATGAAGCCTATGGAAATAGGCATCCATCCATAAATATTTTGTCTCGGGCCCCATGAATTTTAGCAATGGCCCTCTCTCCATGCATTCACTGGCACTCTATACTGACTAATGGTTGGACAGAGAATACATGTTTATGAAGCTGAAGGAGCTCCTTCTGGAATAAATAAGCTGCCAAATATTGATTTCAGAACTCTGATGAAAATGATGAATGTTCTCTCATGAGATGGATTATCTGACTGTGCTGAAGCTTTTATTCATGCCACTGACATCTTTTTTTTCTCTCATTTCTATTGACAACTGCTTAACTTCCTATGAAACACACACTCACACACACTGGCATTGGTGGTTTGCGGGGACTCTCCATAGACGTAATGGTTTTTATACTGCAAAAACTGTCATTTTTATCGCACTACACCTAAACCTACTACTTACAGTAAACTTTATGCACTTTTTGATTTTCCAAAAAAGATTTTCCTTTTTGAATTATGGCCACATAATTGGCAGTGAGGCAGTGTCCTCATAAACCAACTTTACATTGTAATATACCTGTCATACCCATGTCATTATACAATTGTGTGCCTTTGTGAACCATTCAGATCAGTGCACAGACATACACACAAGATATTATACAATCAATTAATAAGATAAGAATGGGCTAAGGTCGGAGGAACATATTTAATTCCAAGAATTCTTCAATTTACTTCAAAGTTATTCAAATGGAATAAAGAAGTAACACTTTTTGTAAATTTCCTAAAATCTGGAGCAAATATTGTCCAGCTTCTTTAACCAAGATATTGTTCTGACACCCCAGAATATATATATATATATATATATATATATACATATATATATTTTTTTTTTTACAAATATAAGGGTTTCCTTTTAAACACATTTGTATCAATGAATTGCCTTGTTAAAAGCGCTATTCAATGAAAAAAAAAAAAAAAAAAAAAAAAATTGTATCTGAATTATTATTATTTGAAGTTGCATTCTGGATAAATCATTAATCAGAAGTGTTTGAAAGACTGTTTGGAAAACGTATGTTCCAGAATGATTTTAAGTATTAATTTTAAGCCCTGTCCACACGAATGGAACAGGAACATTGCTTTAAGGTTCAGATTATATCGCCACCTGTAGGATTGGCAGGCTCTTGACACTGCTCCATAGCATGATTTTACTTTGTCATGTTGACAGAGATTTTTTTTTTAAAACAAAAGAGGAAAAACTCAGTTTCTAAAAATACCAGTGTACGTGTGAACATTGTATTTATTTATCTTTTGGTAACTTTGCTAGGAGCGAAAATTAAAGACGGAACCTTTTGCAAATGTAATTAACTGTCCCTGTTTAAGTCCATTGATTTGTTTATAGAAAGGACAAAAACAAGTTGTTCTGTTTTAGCTTTTAACAAGTCTAATTACTCAACACATTTCAGTCATTTAAAATACTTTAAACACTTTAAAACACTAATTTTAAGTCATTGAGTACAACAGAGATGTAACCATCCATTTACGGAGTGCCTTTGTCAAGGGGCAGCTGCAAACATGCAAATCTTGATAATATGTTCAATATATGCAGTTCATACAGATGAAATGCAAGCATACAAGTAAATGTAAAAGCAAACTGTGAGAAAAAATAAAAATAAAAACAACAACAACAAAACAATGCTGCTGCAGACTTCACTTAATGCCTCCAACACTTGAGCCAATAGCTGCTGCCAATCAAGATGACTTGTCATACAGTGTGAGATCCTTCTAGCAGTATGCAATAATACTGATATGCAGTGAGCTGCATACTTTGTCATTTTAAACAGTGAGAAATCCTGTCATTAGACAAGTACACATTTCATTGATATTCTGCTCATTTACAGCTTTATGCACAAGAGACTTTGTAGTGCAAGAACATGCAGTCTGAAAATGTAGGAGCAAAGATGATATACAAGTTCATCCAGAATTCAGTCCATTAATAATTTCTCAACACACTTGCAGAATTTGAAATGTGATTTACTGTATGAGGTCTCCTGATCTAAAATGGCCTCCAAAAGAATTTGGACATTAAATGTAAGGATAAAACATTTGGATAATAACAAAAGGAAACAAATGAAAGCAAGAATGAATAAATGAAAAAAGAAAGCAATGATAATGTGACATATGAATCCATATACTCTTTTTGAGCCCAGTATAATTTAAGGAATAGATTAAAATTGTATTATTATAGAAGCATTCCTAATCCACAAAGAGAGAGGGAGAGAGAGAAAGTGAGAGAAAGAGAGAAACCCTAAACTTCAACATGCAAATGATTAGCAGTGTGCCAGGTTGCCACACATAATAAAGCAAAGGAGGTGGCAGTGATTCAACATGACAAAAAGGTGAAATGAATAGAGCGAAACTGTCAGTCAAACGACTGGAGGAATTTAGCGGCAATCGATTTTAGCAGTGTGGGAAGACGTGAGTGAAGGCTTTCTGACAGGGCTTTGGTCAAACTCATTCTAGGAAGGTTGTGACAAATCTTCCTGGGCTTGGTATGTTAGAGCATTTTTTTTTTTTTGCTTGTGTGTGTGTGTGTGTGTGTGTGTGCTATTATTAGGGCTGTCAATCAATTAAAATTTGTAATTGGATTTATGACATGATATGCTGATTAATCAAATTAATCACAATTAATACCGCAAATAATCTTTAGAAGCTTAAAAGCCCAAAATGAAGATAAATCATTGCCAAATTATTTGTTAATTTGTGTATTGTTATGCACATAATAACAATAAAAAAACTTCCGCCGGTGGAACAGGCTATAGCAGCGCACCTTTGCCCGCCCTCTGCTGGACAGCGGACTAAGGCGGCGTTGCCATCCAAAGCCTGCCGCATGACGTCATCGCTGCTCGCACGGATATTCTCTGCTGCTGGGCAGGCTGCGTCTGCGTTACACACCATGGCGACGTTACAGATTTTCCAGGGCGATCTTCTCCGCAAGCTGGATGAGATGGGACCTGAAGCGATCTGTCTCGCGGATCTGAGGAGTGCTTCGGATCTCTCCCTCCGCGCTACTAAGTCCGCTGCACAGGCCATGGGACGGGTTATGGCTTCCGCTACGGTGGCTGAGAGGCATTTGTGGCTGACGCTTTCTGACATCAAGGAGTCTGAGCGCGCTGCGTTTCTTGACGCTCCGCTAACTCCTGCCGGCCTCTTTGGATCTTCCGTCAACGAGTTTGTGGAGAGATTCGCCGAGGACCAGAAAGCTTTACAGGCGTTCAAGCACTTCTTGCCGAAGCGCTCCAGTTCTCCAGCTAGCCGCTCTAGACCGGCCCCACAGAGCTCTCAGTCACGCCCACCGCCTCCTGCTGCGCCATCACGACAGCGTCAGCAACGCAGCTCGGGACCCCGTTCTTGCTCTTCGAGCCGTCGCCCCGCGCCGCGGGAGCCACGGCAGAGGATTGCGGTGAAGCCAGAAGCCCCGAAAGCATCCTAGCACTGCTGGGAAAGCGCCGGTGTTCGAGTTCCGCTGCGGCCGAGCTCTCACCCAAGCGCGCCGCTGTTGCAGTTCCAAGAGTTGTGACTGCCTCAGTGTCTTCTGCAATGCGCAAGCCTGCACGAGTTCCCGCTTGCCTGCACACAAAAGCCGTTATCACGGCTACCCAGATGTTTCACAAAACGAGTGTTTTTTCTGGTGTTCCGGCCACGGCCGATGGTGCTATAAATGTTGTGACGACGCCCACTCCTCAGTGCCCATCTCCACATGTAAGCACAGCCCTACACACAGGGCCTGCGCCCATAATGTCGACTCAAGTCGGTCGCGCACACTACATAGTAAACGTGCCCAACCCTCAGTGCCCACAATTACTATGTCACACGCGTCATGTGGTTTTTGTAAAAGCGAAATCCGTGCACGCTCGTCCGGCCACGGCCGATGGTGCTTTAAATGCAGTGACGATGCCCACTACCCAGTGCCCATCCCCGCATGTAAGCACAGCCCTGCACACAGGGCTAGCGCACATAAGATCGACACAGATCGGTCGAGCGCGCCGCATAGTAAACGTGCCCACTTCCCAAAACGTGCCCAAACGTGCGGGGCTTCTGTAAAAACGAGGCCCGTGCACGTACATTCTGCACAGGCAGACGGCGAGTTGAAAGTGGTAAAAGTGCACACATGCAGCCCACGGTTACTCGCAGATATATCGAGTCCCACGGGACCCGCTCAGCCTCCCTCCAGTCGGTTAAGCGCAGGAACGGGGTCGAGGATGAGCGATCTGCCCGCTGTGATCAGCGCGCTCCCCGCCTCAGATGCACAGCACACTCGAGCGCCGCCGTTGCCCAGTCAACAGAGCGCGTGTCGCATCCAGCCCTTAGCCATTCATGCAGATGCATGGTCAGCGCTTCCAGGGGTTTCGGATTGGGTGCTAGGCATTATAAAGAGAGGCTACTCGCTACAGTTTTCTCGACGCCCACCGCGCTTTTCAGCGCGCGTCGAAACTACGGTCAAAACAGAAGTAGCACACTTACTTCGGGCCGAAATATCAAAACTGTTGAGCAAAGGGGCTGTAGAGCCTGTGTCTCAAGCTCAAAGCGAGGGGGGGCTGTACAGCAGATACTTTCTGGTGCCCAAGAGAGACGGGGGTCTCAGGCCCATACTGGATCTAAGACAGCTGAACAAGGCATTGATGAAACACAGTTTCAAAATGCTCACGACCAGGAAGCTCCTCACGCAGATTCGCAGAGGGGACTGGTTCATGTCAATAGATCTGAAGGACGCATATTTTCAAATACAGATAGCGTCAAACCACAGGCGGTTTTTGAGATTCGCCTTCGAGGGCCAGGCATACCAGTTTGCAGTCCTGCCATTCGACTTGTCCGTAGCTCCTCGTACGTTTACGAGGTGCATGGATGCAGCGCTCGCTCCTCTCAGACTCAGAGGCATACGAGTGCTAAATTATTTGGACGACTGGCTGGTTCTGGCCCGATCACGAGCGGAGCTCGTGGACCACAGGGCCGTTTTACTCGATCACCTCGAGAAGCTCGGCCTCAGTGTCAATTGGGCGAAGAGTTTGCTAAACCCCAGTCAGACGATCCTGTTTCTGGGTATAGTTCTGAACTCGTGTTCCATGACGGCGCGACTGTCACCACAGCGCACGATGGGCATTCAGCGCGCAGCGAGTTCTTTCCGCTGCGGCGCGACTGTGTCGCTCAAACACTGTCAAAAGATGCTGGGTCTCATGGCCTCAGCATCTCCGGTTCTGCGGCTGGGTCTGCTCCGCATGCGCCCCCTGCAGTTCTGGCTGAAGGCTCGGGTGCCGCGCAGAGCGTGGGCGTCTGGCCGTCTGCATTTCAAGGTCGATCAGAGCTGTGTTGCGGCTCTAGCACCTTGGACATCGAACGGCTGGTACCGATCAGGTGTAAGCCTGGGGACTTCCCCGAGTGTGAAAATGGTGTCGATGGACGCCTCCACTTCGGGATGGGGAGCGCTGCTCGAAGGCAGACCGTCCTTTGGCCTATGGTCAGAACGGGAAAAGCTCCATCATATCAACTGCCTGGAAATGCTGGCAGTGGAGAACGCGCTGACGCGCTTTTGTCCCCATATCAAGGATCACCACGTCGTAGTCCGTTCGGACAACATGTCCGTGGTGTCCTACATAAATCGCCAGGGCGGTCTCGGGTCCCGAAACCTGTGCAGGCTGCTGACAGAACGCCTCCTGATTTGGGCTCAACGCAACGTGCGCTCGCTGAGAGCAGTGCATGTGCCTGGACTGCAGAATCTGGGTCCAGACAGGCTGTCCAGAGGCAATGTCCCTACGGGCGAATGGTCTCTACACCCGCAAACAGTCCGGCTGTTGTGGGAGAGATTTGGCATGGCGGAGGTGGACCTCTTTGCGTCCCACGAAAACGCTCACTGCCCCGCGTTCTTTTCCAAGAACGAAAGCGCGCTGTCACGGAAATGGCCGTGCTGCCCGCTTTATGCATTCCCTCCCGTCTCTCTCCTTCCGCAGGTGATAGAACGGGTGAGAGAAACGAGATGTTCAATACTGCTTGTGGCACCTCTTTGGAAGAACCAACCATGGTTCCCAGATTTGATGCAATTAGCAGATGTCGCCCCATGGCCGGTACCGTTGAGGAGAGATCTCCTCTCGCAGGCCAAGGGCTCGATTTTGCACCCTCAACCGGAGTTGTGGTCCCTCCATGTATGGACACTCAACGGTTACCCGCTGATCTCGCAGTGGGAGTGCTAAATACCATCACTCAGGCTAGAGCTCCGTCGACACGACGTCTGTATGCCTCGAAGTGGTCGGTGTTCTCCAGCTGGTGCACAGCTCGAGGTTATTCACCCCTTAGTTGTGAGGTGACGGAGGTCCTCTCCTTCCTACAGGAGCTGTTGGATAAGGGCAGAGCCCCATCCACGCTCAAAGCTTATTTGGCAGCCATCGCGGCGTTTTCTGAAACGGCGTCCGGTCAGTCAATAGGAAGGAACGATTTAGTCATCCGGTTCCTCAGAGGAGCTAGGAGGCTGAATCCTCCCAGACCTCCGTCAGTCCCTATGTGAGACCTCGCGGCGGTTTTGGAGGCCTTGAAGGGCCCCCCTTTTGAGCCTATCCAATCGGTTAGCCTTCAGCATCTGTCGTTCAAGACAGTATTCTTGTTGGCTCTCGCTTCTGTGAAGCGTGTGGGTGATTTGCACGCGCTCTCGGTGAGCCAGTCGTGCTTGGAGTTTGGGCCCAATGACTCAAGGGTCATACTCAAACCTAGGCACGGTTATGTGCCGAAATCCCTCAACACACCGTTTCGGGCTCAGGTTATTGCCCTGTCTGCCCTGCCGGTGTCAGGGGAGGATGGAGACTCGAGTCTTCTTTGCCCTGTCAGGGTTTTAAGAGCTTATGTGTCTCGCTCTGCTGCCTTTCGGCAGACGGAGCAGCTATTTGTCTCGTTCGGTGGACTTTCCAAGGGAATGGCTGTTTCGAGACAGACTCTATCCAGATGGATAGTTGACGCCATAGCGTTAGCTTACGCTTCCAGGGGCCTTCAGTGCCCGTTGGGCGTCAGAGCACACTCCACAAGAGGCGTCGCCTCGTCGTGGGCGTGGTCTACTGGGATCTCCTTGCAGGATATATGTATGGCGGCGGGTTGGGCCTCGCCGTCTACATTTATCAGGTTCTATAACCTGGAGGTTCCCGCCTTGCAAGCAAGGCTGCTGTCGGTATAGAAGAATCGGGGCCCTGAGGGGAATTCTGAGTTCATGAGCGCTATGCGCTGCCGACTGTTATATGGGCAGTATTGCGTAAGACCCGCATTGCCACATTGGTCAGGCCTTGCCTCGGCTGTGTGATGTCATATTGCCGCATCTACGGATGCTGCTAGATATGGGACGGAGGGCTTTCCCCCTTTTCTGTCCCGGACTCTCTGTGAGTCCCTCAGGTGACTGTGCACTGTAAATCCTGGGCGTTGCTTCAGGTTTATTGGTGTGTGATCCCTGCGCGCACGGCGTTTTACATCGGGTTCCCGTAGCGTCTTAGCTAAGACGCAGTACGAGAGAGCTCTCGTAAGAGAACGTACTCGGTTACTAAACGTAACCTCGGTTCTCTCTAGAAGAGCGAACGAGTACTGCGTTCTCTGCCGTGCGTACGATTCACTCTGGTTTGCTTCGGCGATGAAATAAATCAGGTGAGTCAGCCTTTTCGAGCTCCTTTTATAGGTTGAGCCACACCCGTTTCGGCGGGAAGTGGCAAGAAGGGCGCAAAGCGCCCTTATTGGTCTGATGTTGCATCAGCCTGCGCTCGATAGGCTGTGCAGTTGCCGCAGAACAAGCCAATGAGCAAACGAGCCGTCTCGCCTATGGCTGTGTACTGCTGCAAATGCGCTTTACAAAAATACAAAATTAAGGATAATTTTTTGCTTCAGTATTTCGTGAAAAGAGACTTTTCCCGTAGCGTCTTAGCTAAGACGCAGTACTCGTTCGCTCTTCTAGAGAGAACCGAGGTTACGTTTAGTAACCGAGTACGTTTCCGGTCGGGACGGGTACGCTGGCGCGTTTGGCTGCCGCTCCTCTCACCATTTTGTTTATTTTAGTAATGTTTTAATATTATTTTTCAGCGTTGCCATTTTACTTGTTTTAGACTGTTGTTTTATTTTTGTGCTCCACCTGGAATAATCTGCAATGGAATAATTTGCAACGAGCAACGGGGAATTTAACGCGTTGGTCTGACTGTGTATGTGGATTCTACGACATCAAGATCACGGTGTGCTGCGGGGATTCAACGCCTAGAACCAGCTGTGTTTGTGGATTTAATGACTATGGCCCTAAGGTACACTGCACGTGAACTGTTGAATTTAAAACAGATCCCGTCTCGTTTAGCTAAAGACTCTTACGATCTTTGCTGTGACGCTGGCTTGCTACATCTTAAACGGTATATTCACCGGGGTTTTAGGCGAAGCTTTACAGCTTCATCTTCTCCCAGCATTTGTATTTCTACATGCCCACGTAAGACTAACAATCTGTTTTACACTGGTATTGATCAACGTAATTTAATACTAGTACCCAGTGTGGAGATTAAGTCATTGTTGACTCCTTTTCATAGCTCGGCTTATGCTGCATTATTTAATGCCCGCTCTGTGAATAACAAGGCACTGTTCTTATCGGATTTTATTTTGGACAAAAAGTTGGACTTCCTGTTTTTAACTGAAACATGGCATAGAGAAAATGATGGACTTCTGTTTAATCAGATCACTCCGGTTGGTTTTGGAATCTTAGATCTCCCGAGGTTATCTGGCCGAGGTAGAGGCATTATTGTGGTTTACAACCTGCAATTCAAGATAAGCCCTGTATCTGTTTCCCAGTTCTCATCATTTGAATGCCTAGTTCTGAGTATTTTTGCTCCTACATCTACCATCATTGCAACAGTCTATAAACCACCTAAGACATCACATGAAGCTTTTAAATCAGAATTTGCTGAGTTTCTGTCTATGTTGAGCTTGAAGTTCCACAGAATTCTTATTGTGGGGGACTTTAATATACATGTGGACCGAAGTGACTCTGCGGTTGCCAAGGAATTTTTATCGCTTCTTGACTGTTTTGACTTCTCACAGTTGGTAATAGGCCCAACACATTGTAAAGGCCATACCCTGGATCTTGTGATATCAAATGGCTCATTTGTATCACAGTTATCATCTGTTGACATTGGATTGTCTGATCACTCAGCTGTCTTCTTTAATCTGGATATGCATCTTTCAAGTGTGCCTACAAATTGAACTGTAACATTCCGGAAGTGGAAGTCTATCGATCAAACAGTTTTTTTCTAATTCTGTTGTATCCACTTTAAGTGACCAGCATTCTACATCTTTGGAGGAGAAAGTTTCACAGTTTAATAATGCACTTGTTACTAATCTTGACTCTTATGCTCCTCTAAGGTCACGTCAGATTACTTCAGCCCGCACTGCTCCTTGGTATAATGATAATTTGCGCACTAGGAAGGCTGCATGTCGTAAAATGGAGCGTAAATGGCGTTTTACTGGCTTGAATGGTCATTATTTGGCTTGGAAGGACCTTCTAGGTGACTACAGAGCATTAATTGAGACTGAAAGATCTTCTTATTTCTCTCAGACTATTGAAAACAATCAAGGAAACCCCAGACATTTGTTTCAAACCATAAATAGACTGCTTAAAGTTGATGCTGCCACCACCTTGCCTGTTTCTCAACAGCTATGTGATTCTTTTCTTAAATTTTTTAATTCTAAAATTGATAGTGTTCGCAAACAAATTTCTGTTGCATCTGCTCCCACTGTCTCACTTCTCGGTTCATCTGGGTTTACTGGTTTTCCTCTCACTAATTTTCCACATCTTGATTCTGAGGGTCTCAAAAGGGAGGTATCAAGCATGAAATCTACCACTTGCTTGCTTGATCCTATTCCCTCAAGCTTATTTAAATCTTGCTTCGATGTTTTGAGCCCTACTGTCCTTAGTATTATGAATGATTCATTACAGATGGGGAAGGTTCAAGCAGCATTAAAGATTGCTGCTGTAACCCCAGTACCAAAAAAAGAAAATACTACTCTGGAGGATTTTAATAATTTTCGACCTATCTCCAACCTTCCGTTCATGGCAAAAATACTTGAGCGTGTTTTTGCCTTTCATCTACGTAACCATCTCGCAATTAATAACCTGTTTGATCCTCTTCAGTCAGGTTTTCGTAAATTCCACAGTACTGAAACGGCTTTGGTCAGAGTTACCAATGATTTGTTGATGGCTTCTGACTCTGGTGTAATTTCCATTCTCATCCTTCTTGATTTAAGAGCAGCTTTTGATACGGTTGATCATAGTCTATTACTCGCCCGCCTTGAACAAGATTTTGGTGTGTCGGGATAGCTTTGAAGTGGTTTAAATCCTATTTTACTGACCGTTCTCAGTTCGTTTCCATGGGCGGTTTCAGGTCTGAGATTAGCTCTGTTTTCACAGGGGTTCCTCAGGGCTCAGTCTTGGGCCCTCTGCTTTTTAATATTTATCTGGCACCACTTGGACAGTTGCTGCGATCGCTTGGCCTCCATTATCACTTTTATGCTGATGATACGCAGATTTATATACACTCAAAGTCTGGTGAACATCTTGATGTTGATTTTCTGTCTGGCTGTGTTTCTGAGATAAAGGAATGGATGAGTACAATTTTTTTGTGTCTGAATAGTGGTAAAACTGAAGTTATGCTTATTGGTTCCCGTCATCAAATTTCAAAAGCTGGTTCCTTATCTTTGACTATGGATGGCTCTGTCTTGGCTACTCAAGCTAAAGTGAGGAATCTTGGAGTTATTTTTGATACTAGGCTTTCATTTGATTCTTTTGTTCAGAGTACAGTTAAATCATCCTTTTTTCACCTCAGAAATATAGCTAGATTACGTCCTATGCTAAATTTCTCAGTAGCTGAAAAGCTGATGAATTCCTTTGTCATCTCTAGGATAGATTACTGTAACGCCCTTCTAGCCGGAGTCTCTAAATCCACACTTAACAAGCTACAATATGTACAAAACTCGGCCGCCAGGATATTGACTGGGTCCAGGGTATGCAATCACATCACTCCAGTTTTGGAGTCCTTACACTGGCTCCCAGTCCGATTCAGAGTAGATTTTAAAATTATGATGCTGACATATAAATCATTGCATAGCTTGGCCCCTTATTATTTATCTGAGTTGTTAACTTCTTATGCCCCAACTCGGAGTCTGCGTTCTTCACAATCCAACTTGCTGGTTGTTCCTCAAACACGCTTACGATCTATGGGTGACAGGGCTTTTTCTTCATATGCTCCTGTCCTTTGGAATTCTCTGCCTCCTGATCTTAGGGAAGCACAGGGCTACGTCATTTTTAAAGGTAGACTTAAGACTTATTTTTTTTAAATTAGCATTTGATTGTTGATGTTACTTTTATTGGTTGAGCTTTGTATTGCTTGTTTGTGTACAGCGCTTTGAGAAGTTGCCTTTAAAGCCGCTTTATAAAATAAAGTTTATTATATATATATATATATATATATATATATATATATATATATATATATATATATATATATATATATATATATATATATGGGAACAATTTAAATAACTTGGACTGTCAATGTAATGCATGCATTTGGTGTGCTTAATTTTTATATATATATATATAATTGCTGGTGTTTAAAGTAATAACCCTGAAAACCGAGGAGGATAAAGATGTTTGTCTCTATTTAATAAATGTCTTTAGATATCTCAAATAACCCTGAGAAAACTAATATCCCCTTTGATTCATGGCGATAAAGCATATCTAGTCTGAACAAATTACATTTACTGTCTGATGGTGTCTGTGTGTGTGTGTTTGTGTGAGTGTGTGTGTGTGTGTGTGTGTGTGTGTGTGTGTGTCATTCAGTCACACTCCATCTGCCTGCATCTTACTCTTCGTGCTCTGGCCATTTATTTAACAAAACAGCAGCAGCAATATAAATGATTTAGATAAAACAGCAACAATGGTGATGAAAGGTGATGAAATACTACTTCTTCAAAGCGTTTGATCATACCTAAATCAAAGTATTTCAGTCCTTTCATACAGCTTATGTTAAAATATCAGCCTGGTACATCAGAGTTGATGTGAGGAGGAAGGTTAAATGACATATGATTCCAGTTTGCATAGTATGAGACGTGTGACAAATTGAAAGTCACCACCTTGTCACTATCGCCATTAAAGGAATAGTTCACCCAAAAATAAACTTTTAATAATACATTCACCCTCAGACCACCCAATATGTAGATGAGTTTGTTTCTTCATTAAAACAAATTAGAAGAAATGCAGTACATAAAATCCAGACAACTCCAGTCCATCAATCAGCGTCTTGTGAAATCAAAAGCTATGTGTTTGTAAGGAACAAATCCACCATTAAAATGTTCAAACTATTGCTTCTGGCTTAAATATGAGTCATCTAACCATTATATTGCATTCTCCAGTGAAATCTCATAATCTAGACTGAATAAGGAGAAAAATATGCATATATTAAGCATGTTTACCAATGATACAGTCCAAAACAGTTCTAAACAAATATGTTGATTTTGATGTAAATGGACAACCCAGGAAAGAAGCACTATTGCTAGAAGCACTATTGCTATTACTAAGTGCTATTATGGGCTGATCTGATTTAAAGTAAAAAAAATGCCTTGATGGATTTGTTTCTTAATGTTGGACTGGAGTCATATGGATTATTGTGATGTTTTTATTGGCTGTTTGAACACTCATTTTGATAGCACCCACTGACTGCAAAGGATCCATTGCGCGAAATTTGTCCAAATCTGCATGTTGGATGGCCTAAGGGTATATTTTCATTTTGGGGGGAACAGTTCCTTTAACTGCAAACCATGCTTTGATCTCTTCCCTCATGAGGGTATCCTTATAGGTCCAAGACAGAAGCAAGCAATATTTTTGGAGCATGAGCCATGTTGGTCATGTTCCCAATTAATACTTAATCTTTTTATGGTTGTCAAGTCCACAAGAAACACCTCGCCCACTTTTATTATCTTACATTTTATTTTCTATTTTTAATAGTTTATTTATGTTTTATTTGAAATAAATCTCTCTCTGAGGCCAGATGCCACACCCACAGTTCCCGTCTGTGTTCACCCCGACAGTGTGTCTTCTGTGTGGGTTTAACTGTCTGTTCTCAGCTGTTCTCGCATGCTTCTCCATGGACCCGGTGAAACAGATGCTCTGCACTGTCACAAAATTCACTTAATACAAAGCCCACTGGATGGACTGAGGGAGAAGAAATGGGACAGGGAAGGAAGCATCCATAAAAACAAGAACATGTACTTACTGTACTGGCAGTTTCTTCCCATATATTCCCCTGGGCATTCACAGGAATAGTTCGCAACCAGATCTGTGCAGATCCCCCCATTTCTACAGGGACTTCTTTCACATTCATTAACATCTGCAGAAAAAAAAGGGGGGTGGGGGGGGATTGTTTATTACAGGCTTAAAGGCAATTATTGAAACGTCTCTCATTCAAATGTAATGGTAGATCTTTGTATAGATTGATATTTTTTTTTATTGTTTTTCTTCTTAAAGCTTAGAAGAACATTCCAGCCATGTAATCAAATCATAGTGACTGAAAATGGTAACTATTGATGATAAAGCAATAACACCCCCTCACAAGCAAGTCCTTGATGAATTAAACATTGATAAACACAAAACTCTGTGTCGCATTTGAAACCGACAAAAAAAGAGACAACGAAAAAGAAAGACAAAAAAATATAAACTGAGAAATTGTAGGAATGCACAATCACTTGTAATCTTTTCAGTGCATAAAATTGTTATATATAATTATTTCTCATTCAGAAAACGGACAGTTTTAACTTTTCAATTGACTTTTCCAGGTGGAAAAAAATAATTTTGTTGTCAGTGAGATTTTTAAAAGGTTTTTGGACAAAGTCTTTTATTCTCACCTAAGGCTGAATTTATTTGATTAAAATCAGCAAAAAAAAAAGGAAATATTGTGAAATATTAATACAATTTAAAATAGCTATTTTATATTTAATACATTTTAACATGTAATTCATTCCCGTAAAGACAAAGCTCAATTTTCAGCTTCATTGTCCCATGATCCTTTAGAAATCATTCTAATTCTGCAATTTTAGCATGGATGACTGGTAACTCTGCAGGAACAAGAAAATAGAAGTGGATTGTGGGATTTGGAAAATATCCAGACTGGATCACCCACACATTTTGTTTATTCTAAAATTATATTCATAAAGTATACTTTAAAAAAGCAACAGCAGTATTGAAGCAACCTGAGGTTAGGTTCAACAATGGTCAAATTAATTTCACTAAACATTTGTACTGTTAACTTGTTGAAATGACTGTTTGTAGTTTACAGTTAATGAAAACACCTGCCAAGAAAATCAATATAAATGTAAATTAATGTAAAACCCTACGCAACTCCCCTGCTAAACATTGCTTTGTTGGGAGTACATCTTTTCTTTTAATAACACATTTACACTGACACATGACCCAAGCATCAGCCCACATTATAAGGCCCTTAGAGTGTTTGAACAGTGAGATGAAACCTGCTACTGACAGAAACTGAAATCTATTCAGAAAAAATAGAGAATATATGTTTCAAGACATGCCAAGCTCACCAGTGATGGGGGGTCATCACTTTAGTATCTAGCACAGCTCACACACAGAAGTAACCCATTTAAATGCAACCCTATCATCCTGGGGTTTCACCACAAATTAGCCTGATGAAATGCACACTCCTTTATTCCACTGTGGTTAGACTAACAGGATGAGAAAGAGCAGTCACAATAATCCAGCCATGTGGTCTAGGGAAGCCCTCAGCTCTCTAAGACCACATGCCAGGAGACCAGACTCATGTGAATCTGGCCAAAGAAAAAAGCTAGAGTGTGTACCTTTTTGGATGTTAAAGTTCAGTTCTTTTATCATTTACTCACTCCCATGTAATTCCAATTCTGTATGACTTGTTTGTAATTTTAGTTTGAAAATTTATTTCTGTTCACAAAGAAAGTCAGTGAGCTTCAGTGTTGGACCCCGACATTCTTTAAATATTATGTTTCCCCCCACAACCCATTTTTTTTGTTTTCTTTCCAAATCTGGTGACTCTTTAGTTCCTGTGGAACTATGCTCTATCCTTATGGGATAGATAACTGTCCAACTGACAATGACATTATTCAAATATAAAATGACTTTATTAAGCTGCATGCACATAATGCCATACTGCAATCACACTACGTCACCTTAGACATATCTATAGATAATTTCTGTATTATTGTTGTCAGGGTTTTTTTTTTTATTTATTTGTAGGTGGTTACTTTTATATATGTTCTATTAGCTTTTTTGACATTATTTTGCAAAACACAGTAAGAAAATACACCTTTTTGTATTTAGTAATTGTCTTTGCATTTCCAATCTGTGATGCTAGTGACTCAGAAAGGTGGTTAGACCTCATTTGAACCGAACTTCATCACAGTAAATAAATATACTGAAGCAAACAATTCAACAATAAAATGTGTGATGTGTATTGATGTGTTTGAGGACATGATCTGTAGAAATAAACCTTAAAGGTGATCCTGATATATTTCATAGAACTTAATACATTTGAAAATGTTACATGCAGTGATCAAGTAGCTGAAGGACCTAGCTTTGATGTTTAGAGTATAAGCTTCCAATTTAAAAGCAGCCTTGATTTTGCTAAACTTATCTGGCCTTAATAAATCAAATACTTAAAATCATGCTGGTATTGTCAGACTTTGAATGCAAATGTAAATTAAATCCCTATATATATATATATATATATATATATATATATATATATATATATATTTCATCTAGGTTTTGGATTGAGATTAGTATATCTTTTGAACTAAATCATTGCCAGTACTGTAACTTGCATACATTTAATTTGTGCTCCTATATGAATTACAGTATTTTGGTAGTACCAGCAACTGGTTCCAGATTTCTTAATCTTCTCTATTTAAGTAATGTCCATCAATAGTAAGTGGGGCAGTAGATCTGACATTACACAAAATACTTTGAGTACTGTGGGTTTGACACTTGATATCAGTTCATCTTAAACACACATTCTGTACAGCCTGAAATTAAACAACAACTACAACAACAACAATTACTTAATTACTTCAAACATCTTAATGACCATGCAACTTCAAATTAGAAAACTATGCTCTAAGCACTCCTCTGCGAACAAATGCTTTATTAGCATGGGTGCGCAAACAAGTCCTTTTCAGACATAATGTCATCGTCATAGCAGGAGATTGTCACAATCACAAGGATTATGTTTTAATTAATTCAAGTGAGAGAGGCTTAACACACTCATTAAGATCATTAACTTGACAAACAAAGACCTGAGAGCACACTTCTGGCAATGACAAGGGCAAATTATCATTAAGTTAATAGCTACTTCAAAATCACAATTGGCTAATGTTTGCTTTAAAAATCTGTCGATTTGTTAAAGGAGACATATCATTAGGAAATAATAAAAATATATTTAATCTTTATACAGTACATTAGAGTTCAGCCTACCATGAAAACTTTCTTTCTGATATCAGACACATGTTATTTTATACACGTTATTTGCCTATTTGCGTTATTTGCAGTAACTGTTAACTTCACCTAACCAAACCAATATTTATGACACATGGATGAGTTATTCTGGCAATACGTGTTTAGAGAACCTAGGGGACACTGTTACCGACCTTCTAAAAATAGTAAACGATCTCTGGATCCAAAAACAAGCTAAAATGATCTGTGTAACCAAAAGGAGTGGAAAGAAGTTGTTTCTGCACACGTAAGCTATTATTATCACCAAACATTCAACAGCACACAAATCAAAACTGCCCGATTTTACAGAGCCAATGCCTATAAATGGTTAAATGACTGTTAAAACCTGATCTCCGATAATTTTATTTAACCATTATTCTGATATATATATATATGATATTTCTGACCTTTTTGTTTTGTTCAAAAACGGAACAGAGGCTCTGTTCTTTCTTTTAATATATTCACTGTTTATATTTATACAACAAAATATTTTCTGGGGTCTTGAAAGATTGTTTGAATATAATCAAAAATGCTGGCTCTGGCTGGCAACTTAAAGATAATACCCCAGCATTGAAACTGGCTCTGTGTAGCACCATCTGCTCTGCACATTCTTCCCAAGAAACCTAAACAAGTAGATCAAGTTTGAATGATGAAAGAAAGCTGCTTGAATGACAAACTGGATGAAATACTCTCTGATAGATAGCTAGAAACTAGCTATGAAAACATTTCAGACTCACCACTATACCAAGAGAGTGTTTTCAGAGCTCCCAGGCCTGAGCGAATAAGAATCTCTGTGCCTTTAGTTCAATTCAAATCATGACAAGTGTTCAGTGACCACACAATACACTCATTTAACCTTTCAATCACATCTACAAAAAATAGTCAAATTATGGTACCTTCTTTCACAGCAGAAAGTATTAAAAAGCTCTATCGCTCGCTCAAATGAACGTGGGGGCGTACTGGGTCGCACTGCGGTTTGCGCTGCACATTCACTGTAATTTGTTACAATTAGACCTTGCACCTTCAGTGGACATTTAATGACAGATATGTCTCAGCTCTTCCTTTACTGGAAGAACTCCTGCTCTTTGTTCCATTGTGTTCACAGAATTCGAGACAGATAGATGATCAGGTGCCATTTGGCACTTCAGGTGAACATGGAGACAAATCCAACCTGGCAAGATTGGAGAGACTTTTGAGATGGTGCAGCCACCCTGGATTAAAAAGCAGCTTAAGGAGTTAGACTTTAGATCAGTGAGAGGCAATTAAATCTGTTGTGTGCATGTATGAGTGTGAGATTGTCAGTGAGCCTGAGTGTGTGTGTGTATGCTTGTCAGAGCGCGTGCGGGAGAGCGAGAGAGAGAGGATTACCTCAGGGGAAGAGTAGCTAATCCACACAGTCGGGGAGACACAGACACTGAGAGGCTCAAGGTCAAGTAAACAAAACTCTGCCATACCTGACATCAAGATCCCTCAACTAGAAGCCATCGGAGTCAATGAAGTCCTGCTCTCTGACCAAACACTCTCATCTGAGCTACACTACCCTAAGACATGACGAATACTGAAAATAATATGATTACAAATTGTATTAAACCCACGCTGCTCCAGAATGCATATAAGCTCTAATCATAAAGAAAATTAACGATGTAATCCCTTAAGGAAAACCTCATAAATTTCACATGTGGATGCTCTAATTACATGAGCACAGGTGTCAACCTGTTAAATTCATGTTTTTCTTTTAACCCTCATGTTCTGCTTGTGGTTTGGGAGACCCAATGGGCTTGAAAACATACTTAATATTTAAACATTGGGGTGATTCTTAATTTTTTTTTCGAATCTAATAACTGATTCATCATGAACAAAATTTCAGCTAGACACAAAACGCATACAAAACAAATATGTGTTCCAGTGCTTCCCTGATATATATATATATATATATATATATATATATATATATATATATATATATATATATATATATATATATATATATAATTTTTATGATTTATTTCTCTCTAAAATGCTGCATAATCTTTAAAAATCTGTCACTCAAAAATGCAGTGAATGCTCATGAATAAATGCATTGCATTTTAACATTATCAGACTGATGTACACACTGCACCCATACACGAAGCATCTCCTTTTATCAGAGTAAGGTTAATAAGAAAACAACATTACAGAATGTAGCCTATATCAGTCTCTTTTTAAATGCATCTCAAAATATTACAAACAATACAGAAGTTCTTATATTTACTCTATAAAAACAGTAAAGATTACACAAAAAGGCCTTTTATTTGCAAAAAGAACTATGAATCAGAGGGCAGACCGCATGTAATAGTCATTTCTATTGTAATTTCACATGTAATTTTTTTTTTCAACATTTTGATCATGTTGATATTTTAGAGGCCTTAGAAATCCATGCATCAAATATGATCCAGTAAGCTTTATAGGGTTAATATTATCCATCTACTGGCTTTGATTGGGTCAGATGAACATGTAGTTTGGCATCTCTAAAGTCAATTTCATAGAGCATAAGTGTTACATCACATAAGTTTGGATGATTACCCTTCAGGGCATGGCATGCGAAACAAAACTGTACAAAAACATGTTTTTGTGAACATTACATATGTGAAATCCATTTCAAACCTGCACCAGGCAGTTTTGAAGAGATACACAAAAATGTTGGAATGATTTCACAACTCATATCTATTAGTATGCACATGCAGAGGCAGACAGAGAGGAGGGATTGTCCTTTGCTGTGGCATTGTCTGCCGTGTGAGTGATGAAGTGCTCTGCTAGCCGGGAGACAGTGGAGGCTTAACCTGATTTAGTGTTCAGAGCACATAGGGCCATTTCCACAGAGCAAGGGGATGGAGGTGTAGTGTGTGTGTGACAGTGGTGCATGCGTGTACACATGTCTCCTAAGCTTTCAGCCTTCCCCCAATCCACATTCATCGCCATGCCTCTCCCAGAACCAAAAATAACTCCAGAATCTCTCTCGCTTTCACCACTACCGAAGGATTTTAAAAAAATCATCCAAGTGTGCCACACTCCCCTATAATTACCTCCTAACCCTTTATCTAGCCTTTAACAACATCTGCTGTTATAGTTAGTCTCAGGCCAAATTCTGATTGGCCGTGGCCCACGATCTTGAAAACTTTTTCCTGTTCGGCTCAAAGCAGTTCTCCGTCGAGGGATAATGAGAGAGATGAATAGCACTCCGGCATGAAGGGCTGTAACAGTAAATGCTAAATTGGTTGCCATACATCCAGGGAGAGAGCTGAGGGAAGGGGAAATGGCCTTTCCAGTAGGCAGCAGTGACCCCTACTGCGTGGACACCTGCTCTGGTGCTGCTCTAAGATGCTCGGATGAGGATTAACCGCGCAGAAGAACAGAGGAGATGGGTGCAGTGGGAGACAGGGTTAGAGATGGGGGCTGCAGAGGCTGGAGGTGTGCGATAAAAAAAAGGACAGGAATGTTCTTAGTGCAGTTTAGTCTGTTACTATACAAAAGAAGTTTGGAAGTTGGATAACTGAGATTCATGCAAATTTAGGAAGCAACTGCTATTGCTTGATTGACAATCAGGCAAAAATGAATAATATCAATACTATGCCATTTCAATACTTGGAGGGAGATTGCATCCAAACAATATTTCGGGTCTTCTATAATGTTTATATTGTGTCCACCA
Source organism: Carassius carassius (assembly GCF_963082965.1). Taxonomy (NCBI): domain Eukaryota; kingdom Metazoa; phylum Chordata; class Actinopteri; order Cypriniformes; family Cyprinidae; genus Carassius; species Carassius carassius. The sequence continues at coordinate 23,647,112 of NC_081759.1, read as the reverse complement.
CAACAATAAGCTTCATAAATATTTAACAATCCATCTGAATTACCGTAAAAGAGCATGTACGAATGACCCTTATCAAAATTATTTGGCACTAATAGCTTGCTGGACTTCTTATCAGCAATCTTGGAATGTCGCAAAATCAAAATCAGCATATTATAATGATTTCTCAAGGATTGTATGACACTAAACACTGGAGAAAATTTAACTTTGCCATCATAGGAGGACATTTCATTTAAAATTATGATTTTTATCAGGCTCCTATATTTATGTTCAGTTATTTCACTTTAATAGCCTGGAAAAGGACCTGCACATTGCCATTAAAGTAAAATGACAAGCATAGGAGCTTGATAAAAATCCTAATTTTAGATGAAAATTTCAGATGGCATTTAGAGGCTTTTGCATCTGAACTCTTCATATACATATATATATATATATATATATATATATATATATATATATATATATATATATATATATATGTACTGACCTCATACATTTGAACAAAAGCACAAATTTACAAAATGACCAGTAATCCAATGGATGCAAATGGGCTGAAATATGTTTGAGTCAGTGCTTCTGCCAGCCATTACTTCCAGTGACTCTTAAGGTTCAGATTGTTTCAGTCCTACTTGTTATAATATTGGCTATATTTTATCTGAATGGGGAAATAAAGTACACAATACAAATATTTTGGAGATGTTTTGTGTAAGTAAACTAATAAAAATAACATATGGAACAGAAGATTTATGTACAGGTTTTTTGTATTGTGTACTGTATTTATAGCTGTATAAACAAATACAGACATGTATTTACATGATATACTGTACTCAAGTGGTGCTCCATTTGTACTTGCCTGCTTTTCAACTGAATGTATTAAATGTACCAGTAGTAGATGTGAAGCTGATGAAGGTCAGTAGGAAATGCAGTCCTTACAAAAAAAAAAAAAAAAAAAAAAAACCAACCACGTACTATTTGGCATAGCACTTCATACTGTTATATCTTTAAATGTTTTAAATTTCCTCTGCAGTATGAGAGCAACTACTGGTGCAAAACTACTACGAATGGATTTGCGGTTTAACAATAGCATATGAAAGTTCTGAATCCTACTTTTCTTCTTCGAGTACTACACCAGATGAGATCCAGAACTATATAGTTGAAGCAGGAAGTCTCTGAGGACCTTCACCAAGTGATGATTCAGTAACTCAAATGAAAATGTAATGGTTGTAGGCATTTTATTAATTCATGCAGTTCACATATATCAAACAGTAGGCTGATGCAAAAGGGCTTGTTTCTCAGTGGTCTCAATAAATAGTTATAAAAATACACAGTTCATTTTTCCTGCATTAAGCATAGACAAATCCAGTTTGTTTGCCCAACTGAAACCATACTGAGAGTATATGTCAGTAGTTTATCAGCTTATCTTCTGCTCAGCTCGGTGGGAAAGAAACAGCAGACACTAAGCTGGTTTAAGACACAAAAATGACACTTTGTTAACTTTCAGCTCAGCCCAAACTGCTATGATTTACTAAGGGACTATTTAAAATAATGGAACTTGGTCTGGTTTATTCACTTTTTTATGACGCGGTACATTCTTTTGCTATAACTTAGTACTGGGAGTATAATGGGTGTATACAGTCCATATATTCAGTGCACACATTACATATAATCAAATGAACATGAAACATGAGAAGGCTTATTCAGATGTTCTAGTAAATTCTTTTGAGAAAATAAATAATCTGGTAAACTTGACACTTTTAATACAAACTGATATATAGGTATATATATAGGTATATATAGGTACATTTAAATGACTGGTAAGGAGTTCTTCCCTCAAGACTAAACTTATTACACACCCCATGAAATCAAAATGAGAGTTTTTTGGCTTTTAGTCCATTTCTTTTAAGGTTGAGGCAATCTATATTAGCTACTGTATTGCTGTAAGAGTTCTCTGGACGACCTGAGGAACTGAAGGTATTTATCGCAGGGCTTTGGTTATTTCCAACAGGCACATTTTTTCCTCAGCCATCGTTTGTTTAACAGGTGCCTCGAGCAGTTGGGGGTCGGGATCTGTCATGGCACCAGCAGACCCCAAGTTTAATTACATCCTGTGTGTCACACCAAACATCTGTCATGTATGAATGTTATCTTGAGGTAGGCCCTCTTCCAGAATCAAATCTCTGAGGGTTCTTCTGAAATTAGATGGGATGCTTTTGTAAAGTGTAGATGGAATGCATAGGCAGAATTAGAATCTATAAGTCTACATTTTTTTTTATTAATGCATATCTACTAGACATATTTTTTCCCCATCCATTGCCATGGTTATCACTATGTCAATCATTGCAGTTATTAGTGTGAATCCCACATTTAAATTTTTTCTTAGCAGCAAAAAAAAAAAAAGAAAACGAAACTTTTATTCAAATTCTGAACTGATTATACACTAATCATATTCTTCATAATCATAAAATCAAAGTTCTGCTGCACAAGAACGTCTGTTCAGTCAATGCAGCTGCTCACTGTGAAGATTCACGATTATGCAGAACTAAGATGCTTTGAGCGGTATTGAGGGTTCAAGAGATCATCAGACATGTCTGTGATTGACTCAAGTGCTCAATGCTGCAAAACCACTTTGTAAATAGAAACATTTGATGCTAGCACAAACACAAGCATATGCACTAGACTAGAGCATTTGCCAAATCTGTTTCACCAATATTCAATTATTAAAATTTCATCTGAGGGTACGCTTGCTTTTGTTTAAGGGTACTTAGCAGAAAAGTAAGCTGACATGTTTGGGCTCAAAAGGATGACAATTTCTCCGTTTAAAAGCTCATGCTACAGTACTACAACAGAGTAAATATTGTGTAGGCTGAAGTTGATTATTCAATGAAACATAGGCATTTGTGGTGAAATCCTATTGAGAGTGAGGAGTCACGTGCCGATTTGGGTTGATTTGGGAGGGGTATGAGCTGGTCGGCCATGATGGTAGGACACGCTATCGGTTGCCAGGGGCAACACCTTGAGAACTTCACAGAGGCGCGACTAAACATTCCAGAGCTCTTTAATTTATGCGCATTTATTATGTTGGCGGAACAGAGAAGGATCTACGAATACGAGAAAGAAATGAAGAAAGTAAAGCAATGTAGAAAGATAAGGCGAAAGAAAGGGGACCTTACAGGAACAAGCTCACACCAAGCGCAATACAGCGGTATTTGGAGAAGCTCTCAGGCATCCAAAATATCGACCCATATGAGCTCCCTGCAGCGGCACAGAGACCTGGACCATTTACATCCATGCACACATATGGACATTGTGAATTATCTTGTTTACGATGTAAGTCACCTTGCACCTTGCACGCTGTTAATGGCTTTAATCTAACCAGGACATTTACATCTTGCAATCACACATTTAACTAACATTACCCTAGCCAACCCAGAACTGGTTTGTCCACTTTGCAGCCCCCAACACAAAAACCTGGTACAATTTGTGTCATTGGGCTAAAATCAAATTATAACTAAACATACACAGCTTTAGCCTACATCAAAACATGTTGGAAACGTTTGTGTACATTGAACACCTTGTTACAATCTAGTGTTTACGAAACAGTGGCAGTTATTTAAGTTACTTTGTCATTTTGGTCAACAAGTGTCTGCTAAATGTAATTACAACACGCTAAAACGCATGTGAATAAACTTACTTTGGCCAGTACAACGCTGTTTTCACCACCTGGAGGCTTGTAGATGACCAAATTCTGCACCCAGCCACAGCAGAAAGCCTCGTAACTTTCCAAAGACTTGTGGCTTTTAAACTCCTGCATTGTGAAGTAACTTACACCAAAAACAAGATAATTCACAATGTCCATATATGTGCGTGGAGGTAAATGGTCCAGGTCTCTGTGCCATTCCGCTGCAGGGAGCTCGTATGGGTCGATATTTCGGATGCCTGAGAGCTTCTCCAAATACCACTGTTTTGCGCTTGGTGTAACCTAAAAAAAACTTTATTCCATTGTTCCTATGTTTTCCATATGTATCGTGTGAGGTACTGTAGCAGTTTTTAATGCAGCAGTAACTTCCAGGCATGGTAAAACAGTGCGGAATTGCAAAAACCTCATCTACTACCGAGTTAACAACACATGTAAACAATCCTGTTTCGTCGCCGGTGTCCTGCCAACATGGCGGAGACTGTGATATCGAGGGGAGGGGCTCTGTGCTATGACGACAACTCCCCACTCTCAATAGTATCACAACTGTTTAGTGAATTCACTCCTCAGTATTTAATAAAAAAGCTGATGGGATGATTCCAGTCTGATGGCCTGGCTGTAACAATGGGCTGAGTCCTAATGCAAGTGCAGTAGATGGTGTTTGAGGAATGGGCAGGTTTTTGTGCTAACAGGCTTTGGCAGCCTGCCAGTGGAGCTCCAGCAGCAGAGATGAAGGCTCGGCTGCAGCACAAAGAGGCAAAAGAAGCACATAAACCTTCAGTGAAGGGGGAGAGATGGTGAAAAAAGGGAGGAGAGTGGAGAGGGAAGAAAATGACAGAGATGAGATGAAAAGAAGGAAAGCTGAGAAATGGGTGGGAAAAGAAGTACTGGGGATTCAATAAAAAGAGAAAGAAATGAGAAGAGTACTGGGGTCAGATGGAAATGGTGGAAGAAGAAGAAAAAAAATCAAGGAAAACCGTCAAGAGGTAGACAATGTGGCAGAACCAGGGGACACAGAGTGAAGCTCTGCCTCGATGGGATTGTAGAACAATAGGAAGAACAATACAATGTCTCTACACTTTGCTCCTTCAATGAGGCTTTGTCGCTAAAAAAGCATTATATCAATTGATGTTTTGGATAGCGCGCTTTCAAAGCGGAAAGAAAACCAACAAACACTTTCTACACACAAAACTAGGTTACCCAGAGAATTGTCAGGTGGTGTGACAATACCGTTCCTGACTATATCTAGGTCATGCCAGAGAGATGAATTTGCTGTAGGAACAATCAAATTAATTATGAATAAAATGAATTACAATTCCTCATTGGGTACATCAAGGATGGAGTATATATAAAATACTACATCATGTGGTTTTTGCCATGATTCTGTCTGTTGCAAATGATCAGCTGTTCTTACTTTTTAAAAGAAGTTTCTAAAACTAAAATGTGCCATTGTTTTGTTAAAATACTTCTACTAAGATTTTTTTGTCTTGAAATACACACACACAGAATATATATATATAATCAAATAATGTTACTTTTACTGTGAGTAAAGTTTCTAAAACTAAAGTGTGTCATTGTTTTATGTTAAATACTTCAACTAAGCTTGTTGGTTAATAAAGACTTTGTCTCTGTGGTTTTTTTTTTTTTTTAACCTTGCTCTGTTTATTTGACCATCCTGAAATAGCAACACTTGCTCAAACAATAGGGTTATGTTTTTTTCTTTTTTTCTTTCTTTTTTTGACCAATGGCAGATTAGTGTTTTGGAAACCCATTTGAAAAATTAATATTGTAATTCTACACGGCAAAACAAAAATTACACAATTCACCCTTAAGGACATGAGAATTGCCCGCTACCTTATACTCAGAATAAAAATGACCAAACTTTTAAGTGAGGATGATACAAATATTAAATCATCTACATAGATTGCAACTGTTAAAGGCAGAAAGAAAATTGTTTTACAAATGAAAACTTAACACAGAAACATGCACAGGTAATGTTCATACATATTTTATCACCTTCAGTCAAACTGATCACTAGAAACATATTCAGCAGGGATTACCCAGCAGTCGCTTAACTCTGGTAGGTGCATATTCCAATCATTCATACTCAAATCTACATCCATGTATGGCTTATGTTAAAATGTGGATGTCAAGCCAGCTGATATTTTTTGCCTTGCCGCAGTGTCAGTCAATGTAAGTATTATAAGAGCGTCCTCTTCTCCCTTCCTCCTCCCCAGTCCCTCAGATTGTGTTACTCTCAGCTTCCAGACACACCAACATGATTGACAAGTACACTGTAGCATGGCATGAGTGATGTTCATCTGCGTTGTCCAGCCTGCCAAACATTCACATGGAAAACGAAAAGGTCAGCAGTGATCTATGGGACGTGTGTTTGCCGGCTAGACAGAACAAGACTTCTGGACGAGGACTGATGTTGGAAACCAGGATCACCAACCCATGAAACTCTCTGATTCAGGCTTTATCCCTGCTGTTTGTTTTCCCTGATGCCTTTAGACAGCTTAGAGATAACAGCAGCTCCAGACACGACAGAATCAGATGGCTGAGAGGAAGTGTGGCCTGCAAGCTTATTTTGAAGCAATCTGTTCCTCCTCAATACATTGAGTACATGTCCAGAGGAACGAATAATTATACAGTTACTGAGATCTGTAATACTAATAGTTAATTGTTTCTCCTACAAAATGAAATTAAATGGAGAGCAATGGACAATTGATTAAGTCTCCTGTCTCCTGTTTACAGATTGTTTCAGCATATTATGGTACAATACTTGTTACTTTGATATTTTAACTCTGTATCTCTAAGAGTGTTTAACAGAAATGTATCAGGTTTAAAATATACTGACTTTTCATTTGGTAATATACAGTGTAATATATATTACCACTCACATACAAGTAAACACAATTAAAAGGCAAATGCACAAGCAAATTCAAAAAATTTAAAATGTCCCTAAGCATGTGCACAACCTGTTTTTCACACTCTTATTTGTTAGGACTATTCTCTCCAGAATGAAGAACAAAACCCCTTTCTTGCTATTCTCTTTCTTCTTGTATTGCCACTAAGTGTAGCTGCAGGTTACTTTAAATAATTCATTGTCTGAGCTTGAGGGTGGAGATACAAAGTATTGCTGATCTTTCACAGCAACCCTATTTGCTTCCAGCTACACTTAGTTCAGTCAAATAAACTTTCATTAGCAAGCCTCTCGTTATGCTAGTGAGATGTGAGATTTATATATGTGTGTGTGTGTGTGTGTGTGTGTGTGTTTACTTAGTGATGAAGTATCTTTTAAACTACTCATGTTTCTTTTTTTTCAGACAGCATGGAATGAAAAAGGACAAATTCACAAAGTAGTAAAATGTTAAATGTATAATGTCACCGAAACATCTGAAAGTGTGAAATCCATGGGAAGCATCACCTTTACTTTAAAGTCATACAGTATGTGTGTACAAACATCTGATAAAAAATGTCACAGAACATCTGCTTCTCATTCTAAAAATAGCAGGGAACATTTTAGTGATGTCTTGCAGAAAATCCCTGTAATGCAGGTCTACATGAGAGCAAACATAGTGGAGCTAAATGCTTTATTTTAGTAAAAAAAAAAACAAAGACTGGTAAGTATGGCCCTGTTGGAAAAAAATGCTGTAAATACATGGCAGTCTGATGAATGGGAAGCTTTCTCAAAGTATTATCTCCTCGTTATGCAGCAATTAACAAACAAGAAACATCTGAGTACAAATGACAGGAGAGATCAAGAAACAGAAAGATGATGAACATGGGCGACAGAAACAGTACAAGACAAAAGCATTAATTAAAACCCTAAAAAACACAAGAACCCTTAAAACCATTACAAAACAAGCATTAAAAAACACTCAAAACCATTGCAAAATGAATCTTTCACAAACAACTGTCATCTTTAAGATGAAAGAGCACAAATGGAATAGACATTTTGGTGACATACCCATAAAATCAGGGTGTTATCAGAAGAAATGTGCAAAGAAACTGTTTTCAAATTTTTATGTTTTAAAATTTTCAGGAGCCTTTACTTCCGATTTAAGAGTCACATGATCCTTCAGAAGTCATTCTAATATGCTGATTTTGTGCTCATGAAATATTTAATCTTATAATCAATGTTGAAAACTGTTAATATTTATAGAAATGTCATACAACTACACTAAAATAAGTTTGAAGTAAGATTTTTTGCAAAGATAAATTAAACTGATCAAGTGTCAGAATTTTTTTATGTTATAAAAGTGTTGAAAATACAGCTTTGCCATCACATAAATAAATTACATTTTAAACCTATATTATTTAACAATATTAGTTTTATATATATATATCAAATAAACACACACATTAGAGAGCTTAGACTTATTTCAAAAACATTACAAATGTAAATTATTCCAAACATCTGATCCACAACGTAGGCTATATATATATATATATATATATATATATATATATATATATATATATATATATATATATATATATATTCTTGATGGTCAGAAACGGAAAAATATTATTTGAAGTTCTGTTTTGCATTAGGATTACTAAAATGGCAGAACACAATCTTGTGATTTATTTTAATTTTTTTAAAGAATGTGCATTTAAAGAATGTGCATATTAGATTAGATTATATTAGATTAGATTAGATTCAACTTTATTGTCACTGCACATGTAGGTACAAGGCAATGAAATGCAGTTAGCATCTAACCAGAAGTGCAATAAGCAGTAAGTACAGAATATACAAGGTCTATAATATGTACAATAACTATACAGATAAGTATTATGGACATAATTTACAGATTTTAAATACTATTAGCATGATATACAGATAGGTGTACTATGAACATACTATACAGATGGATTATGTAAAAGTGTATGTACACTATAGGCAGAACTATGAACATATGAACATAATTACACTATTGCAATGGACAGTAAAGTGCATAGAAAATATTTCAGTGTGCAAATGGATTATTCAGTGTGCCGTACCTCTTCCCTGTAGGCAGTCTCATCGTTGTCTGTAATTAGGCCAATCACCATGGTGTCGTCTGCAAACTTAATGATGGAGTTGGATCCATGCACAGGCTTGCAGTCGTGGGTGTAAAGGGAGTAGAGGAATGGGCTCAGCACACAGCCCTGTGGTACGCCAGTGTTAAGTGTGATGGTGATGGAGTGGGTGTGGCTTGACCGAACATGCTGAGGCCTGTTGGTCAGAAAGTCCATAATCCAGTTGCAGAGAGAGGTGTTTATGTCCAGGTCTCCAAGTTTTGTGGTCAGCTTGGAGGGAATGACGGTGTTAAATGCTGAACTGAAGTCAACAAACAACATTGTAACGTACCTGTTGTTATGGTCCAGGTGTGTGAGTGCAGAGTGCAGCACTGTGCATACTGCATCCTCTGTGCTCCTATTTCTGCGGTAGGCAAATTGGTGTGGGTCCAGTGTGGGTGGGAGGCAGTCTTTGAGGTGTGCTAGGACCAGTCGCTCGAAGCACTTCATAATGATGGGTGTGAGTGCTACGGGGCGATAGTCATTCAGGCACATTGGGGAGGAGTGTTTCGGTACTGGCACAATGGATGTGGACTTAAAACATGTTGGCACAATTGCTTGGGTGAGGGACAGGTTGAAAATGTCTGTGAAGACCCCTGCAAGCTGCTCTGCACATGCCCTAAGCACACATCCAGGAATGCCATCAGGGCCAGCAGCCTTGCGTGCGTTGATCCGGCTCAGTGCAGTGTGGACATCTGTGGAGGTGAGTTTGAGAGGTTGGTGCTCTGCTGAGTGTGTAATTTTGGTGGCCGTCTCCTTGCTGTCGCTGTTGAAGCGAGCATAAAAGTAATTTAGCTCGTTAAGGAAGGAGACGTCCGTGACTGTTGGAGTGGAGTTGCTTGACTTGTAGTCACTGATGATCTGGATGCCCTGCCACATGCGTTGGGGGTCAGAGTTGGAAAAGTGTTCCTCTACCTTCAGCTTGTAGCAGTACTTGGCCTTTTTGATGTCCCTTTTCAGGTTAGCCCTGGATTTACTGTAGGCCTGAGCGTCATCTGACCTGAAGGCAGTGTTGCGGGCTTTCAGCAAAAGTCGCACCTCACTGTTCATCCATGGCCTCTGATTAGGGTATGTTGTTATCTGTTTTTCTGTTGTAACACTGTCAATGGTGGAGTTGATGTGATCCAGTACAGAGGAGGTGTAGATATCAATGTCCGTGTGAGAGCCACCGGAAGCCTGAGAAGCAAACATACTCCAGTCAGTGTGTTGAAACCTGTCTTGAAGTAAAGAGTCTGCTCCAGTTGGCCACACTTTGATGGTCCTCACTGATGGCTTCACATGGTTGATGAGGGGTGAATACTTAGGGGTGAGAAACAAAGAAAGGTGATCAGACTGTCCGAGGTGGAGGAGGGGGGTCGCGATGTAAGCTCCATTAATGTTTGTGTATACATGATCCAAAGTTTTGTCTCCTCTGGTGTGGCAGGAAACATGCTGGTGAAATTTGGGGAGCACGGTTTTTAATAAGCAGTGATTAAAATCACCCGCGACAATAAAAGCAGCCTCTGGGTGAGCAGTCTGTTGTTTACTAATGGCTGCATGAAGTTCATTCAAAGCAAGCTTGGCATTAGCATCCGGTGAAATATAGACTGCGGTTATTATGGTGGAAGTGAACTCCCGTGGCAGATAAAAAGGTCTTCATTTAACCATGAGAAACTCTAGGTTAGCTGAGCAGTGTCTCCCAACAATGACAGTGTTCGTACACCAAGCTTTGTTGACATAAATGCACAATCCACCACCTCTTGTCTTGCCGGAGTCATCTGCCGTTCTGTCTGGCCAGAACGTGTAGCGTCCAGCTAGCTCAATAGCATTATTGGGTAAATCGCTGTGTAGTCATGTTTCTGTGAAAACCATGACATTGCAGTCAAAAAGTCTCTTACTGTGGGTGATGCGAAGTCGTAACTCATCCATTTTGTTCACCAGTGACCGCACATTAGCGAGGAAAATGCTGGGTAAAGACAGCCGGAGCGGTGTTAGCTTTAGCTTGACTCTTAGACCTCCGCGCTTCCCCCGCCTTTGTTTACGATCTCGACGCCGCCTGCGAGCACTTCCGCCTGGCCGGGTAGAGTGCGTAGCCTCGGGTGTTCTAGCGATCTCAGGGATGAGTCGAAGATTGGTGATAAAACTGTTGGAAAAGTCCTCACCGAAATCCAAAAGCTCCGGTCGGGTGTATGATGTTAAAGCAAAGCTGTTCAGTATGAACAGACCCGAGATGAGCAGGAATAATACTGCAAAATTGGAGAGACGCTGAGCCTCGCGATGTGTTCGCGCCGCCATCTTGGTCTAGTTCTGTGAGTCGGTTCTCTTTTAAGTTTGTAGGGCTAAACTTATAGACTCCTTAATCACCTACATCACTGTGACGTCACTGCTCTAGCTGGAGGCAAAACATAATGCAGAACTCATTGCAGGTGCGCTAAAAGTTTTGACTTTATAATGTCTTCTTGTTGGGTTTTTGGCTGCCAGAATAGAAGGAACAGCACTTTTGTTTCAAAACTAAAGTTTTAACGGATCTCGGCAGACATTCCTTCACAAAAATCAAGAAGACAATTGTGGTTGAATGCAATACGGCGTACAGACTGGACGGAGATGATAATAAATAATGCCCGTGTTTGCATTGCACACTTCATATCAGGTAAAATAATCTATGCATATGAACTGGTGTGTTAGTTTTATCTAGTAAATCAGCAAGTTTCATTTCTATAGGTGAAAAGTCGCCAACCTTCAGCGTACTAGCTAGTTTAAATGTTAAACAAACATACAGCGATAGATGTGTGTGCCATCCTTTGAATGGTGTCTTAAAATAATACACATTGCTAATCATAGTTAGCCCAGCGATAGGTTACATTAGAAAATAAGCCTTGACAAAATTCCCCATACCACCCAAAAGTAATTCATATGGCCGTATGGCATACGGGTCAGGTAACCTGCTTCCATCCGCGAGAGTTAATTTAAAAAACGGTCCCGCACGAGTCAGGGACTGTACATATTCGGACAGTTCCGAACTTTCTTCTGCATCCATGTTTAATAAATCCCTCCTAAAACGTGCTAGCTTACACTTGTCAACATTACGTCCGCGCCTCTTTTTGCCTCCAGCTAAGCCCCGCCCACCCGGAGACGTTGGAATGTTTACGAACTTTTAAGGGGTCTATATGTTCCAAGAAGCCTATAATCAGAAGCACATGTGATCAATGGGAACTTCAGTATTCCTCTGTGTTTTCACCTTTATGTTTACACAAAACACACTAAGTATAAATCTCTACACATTGTTACACTTTTAGGGCATTGAGACACATATTCCATGTGTGTATTTGTTATCTATGTCATTCTTAGGACGTGGTAAAATGTTTCATAAGGTTTATAATTTAGAGAGTATGTGAATACTCCTTTTTTTAATGAGGTGTTTGCACTCAAATATGACATGTGAAACAGTACCTAATGTTTTCCAGATAATCTGCCCATTCACAGACATCTCATGTGCATTTGTGGGGCACTATCTATTGCACACAGTACAAAAAACAGGAAATATGAATAGTATGGTCCATCTCCAATGAATGATTTCAGTGCTGTCAAGGGTTTGATTGTCTGTTCTCCTGGTTTTCCGCTGTGTTAGTGGTTTGTGATGTGTGTGGGCTGTGGATTTAGGAATGGGATCGTAATTTGGATCTCCAGATGAGTTGGGCTTTCACACATTGCTGGATCATTGAGCTCTGTGTGAAGGCCACCCAGATTGTGAGAGAGCTGCGATGAGAATAAGGGTTGTTGGTGTACTGCTAATATTTTTAAATAATAATATTAATAATAAAACACTGTTTATGTTAATATGACAAGTATGTCAACACTGAGCTTCCATATTTAGTTCACTGTGGTAATCACTGATGAACACTTCTACAGTATTGAGTCCATAGCATGGGTTTATACAACAGAAGCTCTCAGAGTCTAATTTCAGCACAGAAGCACACTTCAACAAAAGGTTGTGTATTACTGTGGAAGAAAAAAATGTAAAGGACATGGGCTCTCAATCCACTCTAAATTATAAGATTGAGGAAAAGGTTTTCCCCATATCATTTTGTGAATATAGTAGACACATACCAATTCAAGCTATGAAAAAACATAAGTCCAACTATTTATATATATCCCAATTAATGAAAATTTACCTCATTCAATAAATACATAAATAAATAACTCTACAAAAACAGACTTAAGGCACAATGACTAACACTTGTGAGCTGTTTTTAATTAGCAGAGGTACTACTCTCAACCTCCTTGTTCCCTTTTTTTTCTAAATGTTAAATAAAGTTCACTGCAAAAAAATAAAAAAAAATAAAAAATAAATATTTTAGTAAACTTAAATGTACTTCATGAGGAAATATAGAAACGAACCAAAACCATTTAGGGTGTGGATCACATAACAACTTAAAAAATAAAATTACTGACAAAACAAGATAAGAGAAAATAAGAAATAATTTAAAGAAATAATGCAGACTGCTCAAAAAAAAAAAAAAACTCTGTAACACCGATTAACAACCTTGTGGCTCACAGATGTCAGTTAAGTTATTGTTAAAAATCAGTTCTCATATGGAGGAACTGAATGCGATTTTTATTTCAGGAATGCAAATGTTGCATTCATGCATGCATATGTACCTGCTTACATACAGTACATACATACATGTATAATGGTCTTCCATTAGTCAAACAAACAGACAGTCCTGTCCTAAACTCCCACACCACTGATTGAACCAGTGTTATGGTGTCAGTTTGATCAAGATGCTCAAACAAACAAAAAATCATGTTAGAAAACAAACAAAAACCTTTAAAACCAGTCTATGATGGCTTGCTTTTTTTAGCTGGATTAAACAGATTTCATAGCCTTGCCAACCTGCATTTAGCTGGTATACTAGAACGGCCAGCTGGTTTCCAAGCCTGACCAGCTGACAAGTGACCAAGTGCCTGTTAATGAGATTCAGGTTCAGGTAAATCAGTTTAAAACTTACTTATAGTTTTATAGTTGTTTCTGCTTATTAGGCTGGGATCCTAGAAAGTATTGTAACATCAAAAAAATTAGACACTTCACCTTTAATAAAAAATCTAGTAATAATGGTAACCTTTGAGTTTTCAGAGCAGCCAGTGAAAAGTACAAAGAGTGACACAGACAGACAGACACACACACACACACACACACACACACACACACCCACCCCTTTTCTCGCTCTCTGTCCCTCAGAGTGGTGCCTACAGGCATGATCCTATTTATTATTATGTCTGGCTCTGAGGGGGTGATGAGGTAGAGGCTGAGCTGAGAGCTGTGTGAGGACAAACTCTCACCGACATGCCTGCATATCTCCACTCCGTATGCTCTCAGTCCCAATCACAATGTGGATCTAGGTAAACATTCCCACACATTCTGGCAGATGTGGCTCTGAAAACCAACAGTAATGTTTAAGGCACAGTATAAACACAATACTGGCACAATTTTGGCTATTAAAAAGATTGAAGAAATTAAAAGAAAAGAGCAAAGAGATGCTTTGGTTGCATCTGTACCCATCTGCTTTACTTAAACTCCAAAGTAAGGAGCTCACAGCATGCATTTACAGAACTTGTTTGTATTTGCGTGGGATTAGCCAAGATTGTTTTAATGCTTCTGAGACTGAGAGGAGGCAGGATCTGGTTCCATCCCCACATCATCTGCAAACTGTATAAAAAAACATATTCACTAGTTTATTCCCTGCAGACACACTGCCATATTTCTTTTAAACCCACCAGGCAGCCAAGAAAACAAGCCACACAAGCTCCTGTCAATACTTAATCAAACACAAATCAAGTCCAAAAACCTTGCACATGTCCCCTTAATCCAAATCAATCATCGAAACAGCTGGAATATTTCGTAAGAAGCCTAAGATTGCTTATTGATCAAAGTACAAATTAAATCACCCAAAGACTTCTTGCTTAGATATGAAAGTGCTGGCATCTTTTGAGTATTAGCCAAAGTGTAGTCCAACCCACTCAAGATGCCCCTGCTTGAAAAGCTTTTAAACCTTGCTTTATTATCTCCTCTTATATGCATTTCATAAAATAAATAAATAAATAAAAACAAAAAAGTCTTTATTTCAACAGCAGTGTTTGCAATTCCATGTGATATATCCCACATACCTGGCCTGTATTGGATTTGATGACCTTTCTGCAAACACAATCTTCAATCATTAAGAAACAAATCTAAAAATACATTTCTGCATGATAAAGTTCTTTAGATTTAATAACCCTGACAGAAACAGAACAAAGTTATCATTAATTGTTTTGTGCATAACAGCGCAGATCAGAGAATCTAGCTCTTGGCTATTCATGTTAAAATAATAATAATAATAAATAAATAAAAATGTCTTAATAGTAGTCCATTTGATTCCAGACTAAATGAAGAGTTAATTTGCAAAAACAGATAACTCAATTTTTATTTATTTTTATAAATCATGTTTGTTTGTTTTTATTTTGTGTGTACATTCCAAGTAATCTTTTTTTGACAAAGTGTTTAGGGCTCAGATCGTGCTATATGTGGAGGATATATATATATATATATATTTTTTTTTTTTTAAAGTGGCTTTAGTTTTTGCAAACAAATTCTTCAAATATACATCTATTATATTTAGCTTCTTTTTTTCCACACATTTTAAACATCATTCTTAAATGATTGTTTATTCATTTTATAAATCCTTAAATGATTAATTGTAACTTTAAACTTAAACTTTTTTCATGTATATCTAAAGCACTTTAAATGGATATTTGGCATGAAATGCACTATTATAAACTTATTTATTCAAAGGTGCAATGCGGCAAATTTTAATCTGTTTTTTGTTTTCTGATCTTCTGCCCCGTACAACTTGTTCTTGGCTGCTTAATTTCTATTTAAAAAATCTAGTAAAATAAATAAGAGCTATGAAATCAAACACTATGAAATGTGAACAAACAGAGATTGATTGTGGATTCTTGTCACTGGAATCTTGCCTGGCCAACAGTACACAGATGAATGTTTAAATAATATTAATATTGTTTATCACGCAATTGCATTGTTTACTGTTCTAAACAGGAGGACTATATAGGCTTGCACAAGTGAGAATAAGAGCTGGCTGAGTGGGGAAGTAAACACAATTGGAATCCAATGAGCTTTCATGACATGAACAATGCAATACATGGCATATCACATCAAAAGCTTATAGTCACTGGCTTCCAAGACTTGATTTGGGGCTTGTTAGCATTATAACCAATAGCGGTAATAATAGCAAATGCACTCTTATTCCCCTCTCCTCCTTTTCCAGCCTGACAATATCAACATGCTTCTCTGCCTGCCAATACCTTGTCGTGACATGCCATTATAATAACTGGCTGTTTCCTCTCCATCCCCGGTTGGCCTGCCAATCTGCCCATTGACACAGTGGAAGCATGGCAGCGCATCATTCCAGTAATGACAACACAGCAGAGATTCAAGCAGGATTTCACCAATAATAATGATGATGGTAATTGAGTTAACCGCCAGCGGGCCTCATCATCCAAGAGAGTTCATGGAAAAGGACGGTAACTAAGTTTCAGAGAATTTACAACTGCAGGGGTTAAAGCAAAAAAAAAAAAAATCCTGAGCCTGAACTTTTTTCCAGGGGCGGGGCGGGGCAGCACATGTAAAGCATGCAATGACTGCGACAACTTTAACATTTGAAAGGATACTATGGCAAAGTTATATGGAAGCATATGGGTAGCAATATTCAATTTGGAATGTAATATGCAAAATGACAATGCAATATGTAAAATGGCATTGCATTTCTGTATTTACATGTACATTTTCCAATACATTTGTGCAACGTTTGGTGCAAAATGAAAATGAAAATTAAATTACATAATTTTCATTTGCCATTTCACACACTAGTTTTAATATGTAAAATGAATACTAATTTTAACGCTTTATAAGTTGCAAAATTAAAATAAAAATGCTCTACAGAAATTATTAGATATGTATAACATGTTCAAGCAAAAACTGTGGCAAAATTGATCATTCAAATGCTATTTTTCTTAATTGCATTAACACTCACAGTCAAGACACTTACGATTGCATTTTCATTCAATGTCCCGCAATGAATGTAGCAAAATTCAATGTGCACATTGAAAATGCATTCCGAGCCGATCATGTCTCAGCCCCCTCCTGCCATGTCAATCACTGCGTGAACAAGGTGGGGCTTGCAGAAGGTCAAAAGACTCAAGACTCAAGAAGACGATTCAAGTGAGAGAACATGGACAAGACAGTTGGTCCGTGAACGTTTTGATCATTTCGGTTTATGGCTTCAATATTTAATTCGCACTTGTGGGTGGAGCTGTAACGCTGCTTTTATCTCAATGGTCGAATCGCTCCACCATCAGCTCGGTCTTTTCATTCTTTCAGACAGAATAAGAGTCAGTGTGAGTGAAGCACTGTAATGTCTGAAACCACCGCTCACTGTTAATTAGCATAACACATAATTTGTGCGGCTGCGACCTGCAAATTATTTCTAGGTTGTAGTATTGTATGAATATTGTCCCACTGATAAATACAGTGCAAATATTTATGTCTCCTTGGATAACAGTGAAGTGGAAATAAATATAGCTGAAATAAAATTAAATAGGATTTTTTTGGGAAGGTAAGTCTGGCCAGTTATACAGCAATGCGAGTCAGACAAATCAGAAGATCTGAGCTGAATTTGGTGAAACATTAAAGTTCTAGTCTGTGTCAATTACTCTCATAATAAATAATAATAATAATGTTACCAGTATTTTTCGGACTATAAGTCGCACCTAAGTATAAGTTGCATCATTCCAAAAATACGTCATGACGAGGAAAAAAACATACATAAGTCGCACTGGACTAAGCTGCATTTATTCAGAACCAAGAGAAAACATTACCGTCTCCAGCAGCGAGAGGGCGCTCTGGGGTAGGCTACAGGAGTACTGAGCAGCATAGAGCGCCCTCTCGCGGCTGTAGGCTGTAGATCTTGGTTCATTTCTCTTGGTTCATGTCAAATTAATTTTGATAAATAAGTCGCACCTGACTGTAATTATGTAAAATACAGTAAATATATGTTGTCTTTCTCAAGCCCAACAAAGAAGACTAAAAAGAGAAACATCATTCAATTTAGTATGTAATAAAACGAATATTACTAATTTATTTAAGAAATGTAACTATATTAATTTTCACAATTATTTATTAATGTCACACACACATACCTAGTGCCTTATGACTTAAAAGATGAGAGTGGTAAATGTTACAGACATGGAACTGTTTAGTCTATTATTGATTTTTATTTCCACATACTACAACCTAGAAATAATTTGCAGGTCTCAGCAGCACGAATTATGTGCCCAGCTACATCTGATTCAAATATTATGCTAATTAACAGTGAGCGGTGGTTTCAGACATTACAGTGCTTCACTCGCACTGACTCTTATTCTGTCTGAGCTGAAGGTGAAAGCAGCGTTTCAGCTCCGCCCACAAGTGCGAATTAAATATTGAAGCCATAAACCGAAATGATCAAAACGTACACGGACCAACAGTCTTGTCCATGTGCTCTCACTTGAATCGTCTTCTTGAGTCTTGAGTCTCTTGACCTTCTGCAAGCCCCGCCTTGTTCACGCAGTGATTGACATGGCAGGAGGGGGCGGAGACGTGATCGGCTCGGAATGCATTTTCAATGTGCACATTGAATTTTGCTACATTCATTGCAGGACATTGAATGAAAATGCAATCGTGAGTGTCTTGACTGTGAGTGTTAATGCAATTAAGAAAAATAGCATTTGAATGATAATTTTGCCACAGTTTTTGCTTGAACATGTTATACATATCTAATAATTTCTGTAATACATTTTTATTTTAATTTTGCAACTTATAAAGCGTTAAAATTAGTATTCATTTTACATATTAAAACTAGTGTGTGAAATGTCAAATGAAAATTATGTAATTTAATTTTCATTTTGCACCAAACGTTGCACAAATGTATTGGAAAATGTAAATGTAAATACAGAAATGCATTGTTATTTTACATATTACATTCCAAATTGAATATTGCTACCCATATGCTTCCATAAAGTTATTGCTTTCTTTATTCAAACTGATTTTCTTTTTCATGAATATATGATTGACCTGCAGAATGAAAGCTGTATCATACACTTGGAAAATTATGAGCTATATCATCACTTATTGACAATAGGGGTGTGACAATACACTTAGCTAATGAGATGAGACAAAGTACAGATACTTGGTTCTCTAGAATGTGGCAATGTTTTAATACTGTTTTTAAGAAGTTTTCAATGAAATGCTTGTCTATTTATTACAAAAAATAAAACAATGCAGTTGTATTTAGAAATATTTTAACTAATCTAGGGCTGTAACTAATGTTCCCTTTCAGTCGGTCACGTTCGACGTTACGAATGGGATCTTGCCCGAGAGCCCAATCACCTTCGAGTGGTACAAAACGAGCCCATGGTACACAAAGTACCTTGGTCTGCGGGATTTGCATCGCGAACTCCGCCCCGCAGAGCGGGTATATAAGGAGCAACGCGAGCAACTTGCATTCAAGCTTTCGCTTCGGAGCCGAGCACATAGTGTGCTGCTTTCACCGGAGTGCTACAAGCAAGAGTCACTGGTGTTGGTGTGATGGCGCGATTCAGCGGTTCGTCTGGGTTTCCTGCGATAGCTCCCGCATTCCCCTGAGCGCTTCAACACCTCTGAAAGAGCAAATTTCTTTCACAAAAGAGACACGGGCAGATTTGCGTCTTTTTAAAGATGTAATTTCGCCCGTGTGTTTCTGGGTGCGGTCGATACATCGCTCCTCGTGACGGCCAGGATCGTTGTGTCACGTGTCTGGGCTTCCAGCACGCTGAGACTGCATTCGTGGATGGCTCATGTTCTCATTGCGGGGACATGACCATCTCGGCATTGAGATCGAGACTCGATTACCTTAAAAGATATAGAGTCCCATCTGCCACACCCCGTTCTAGCTCTTCTTCTCGTAAGAGGGCTACTTTGGCTGGTGGTCAGGGTGATCTGAGGGTTACTGTGTGGGCTTCCCCGACGAGCCAACCTCCTCGGGCCACACCCCCCTCACATACGTCGCAGCCGGTCGAGTTTCCGGATGAGTTTGCTGGACCCTCTCAGGCTCCTGACATCTCATTCGGGGCTCGCGAAGAGGACCGTATGTCGATCGCCACATCACAAGGCTTGAGTCCTCGGGAGATGAGGATTCGGCTGCGTTGCCTCCCTCGGGAGTTCCAGCGTTGTCCGAGTCCGATCCCGAGCTGACGGCCATGCTTTCCCGGGCAGCGGAGAGCATCGGGCTTGAGTGGAATCCTCCGCCCTGTCCCGAGCGCTCGAGCCTGGATGATTGGTTCCTGGGGGCTGCTCATGCGGATCGCCAGCACCCCCCTCTGGTTCCTTTCTTCTCGAAAGTGCACCAGGAGAATCCTTTGTTCTCGTTTTCTTTTTGTTCCGCCACTGGCCCTGCTGCCGGTGGTACCCAAACCTTCACTAAAAGAGCTGTTTCCTCTACCTCCAGGTCCCAAGAGGCCACGAACAACAGTTGGCGACGTGCTTCCTCGCCGCTCTCGTTCTCCTCTCTCCTTGCCAGTTTCCATGCAAAGCCGGCTCAAGAACGCTTCGACTTCTCATGCCCTCTTTGCTACTTGGAGTCAGACGAGTGCCCGCACTCCGCCCCCGCTAAGGGATGCTATGCCTCCCATGCCGGGGCTGTCTGCTCCACCACGCTGCCCCACTATGGGTACGCCTGTAGTCCCCTTGACCCCGCTGGTTCGGTTCCTGGGAGCCTGGCTAGAGCTCCCCAGGCCTTCCCCTGGCTCATCCGGATGCTCAGGCTCGGATACGCGATTCAGTTCACCCGGCGTCCCCCCAGGTTTCGGGGTGTCCATGAGACGATGTTGGGCAAAGATGCCCCTTTCATGCACGCAGAGATGGCGACCCTGCTGGCAAAGGGTGCGATCTCCCCTGTGCAGAGGATCTCTTTTCTCGGTATGGAAATAGACTCGGTCGCCATGTTCGCGCGGCTTACGAACGAGCGCACAGTCCCTGCTGAATTGACTGAGACCGAGTCCCGAGATGGGCATGGCAACAGGGCACGCTCCGAGTGACCATCACTCCGGCCTGCCGCCGATACTTCACCCCGTGGTTGGACCCCTCGTTTCTACGGGCCGGCATGCCCCTAGAACCGGTGTCCAGACATGTTGTTGTGGACATGTGCAATGGGCATGCTGCGTCGGGCTCCTGGACAGGACCCCGACTTCAGTGGCATGTCAATTGCCTCGAGTTGCTAGCAGTACGGCTTGCTCTGAACCGCTTCAGGGCCCTGCTGAAGGACAAGTACGTTCTGGTCCGTACGGACAACACTGCGACCGTAGCGTTCATCAACCGTCAGGGTGGTCTACGCTCCCGCCGCATGTCGCAACTCGCTCACCATCTCCTCTTGTGGAGTTACAAGCATCTGATGTCGCTTCGTGCCATTCACATTCCGGGCAGGCTCAATCGTGCAGCCGACGAGCTCTCATGGCAGCATTCTCACCCCGGTTCAGCTGATTTGGGAACAATTCTGAGACGCTCAGGTACCAGATGGGTCACAGACGTTGTGCAAGATCAGGGAGAACGAGTAGCAGGTTCTCATGGTTGCGCCTTTTTGGCCCGGCCGGACCTGGTTCCCCGAACTTGTACTCCTCGCGACAGCCCCTCCCTGGCCAATCCCTCTGAGGAAGGACCTTCTTTCTCAGAGACGGGGCACCCTCTGGCACCCACGTCCCGATCTGTGGAACCTACATGTGTGGGTCCTGGACGGGTCACGGAAGGTTTAGATACCTTGCCACCACAGGTGGTAGCTACCATCACTTCAGCTAGAGCCGTGTCCACCAGACACGCCTATGCTTTGAAGTGGAACCTCTGTGTCAATTGGTGTTCTTCACGGCGTGAGGACCCCAGGAAATGTCCGATTGGGTCAGTGCTCTCCTTTCTTCAGAAGGGGTTGGAATGAAGGCTGTCTCTTTTCACCCTCAATGTCTTTGTGGCCGCCATATCGGCTCACCATGACCCTGTTGAGGGTAAGTCTCTGGGGAGGCACGATGTGATCATCAGGTTCCTGAGAGGAGCAAGGAGGCTCAATCCGCCTCGCCCTCAGCAAGTCCCCTCTTGAGACCTCGCAGTGGTTCTATCGGCACTGCAAAGGGCTCCCTTCGAACCCTTGCTCTCAGTTGAGCTAAAGTTTTTATCTTTGAAAACTGCGCTCCTGACGGCTTTGGCTTCGGTGAAGAGGGTCAGGGACCTGCAGGCATTTTCAGTTGACAAAGCGTGCCTGGAATTCGGGCCGGCTAACTCTCACGTTATCTTGAGACCCCGGCCTGGGTACGTGCCCAAAGTTCCCAACACTCCTTTTAGGAATCAGGTGGTGAACTTGCAAGCGCTGCCCCTGGAGGAGGCAGACCCAGCCCTGGCGCTGCTCTGTCCAGTACGTGCGCTCCGCACCTACGTGGACAGAACTCAGTGCCTTAGGACCTCAGACCAGCTCTTTGTCTGTTACGGAGACCAGCAAAGGGAAAGGCTGTCTCCAAGCAGAGGTTATCCCACCTGGATGCTATTGTCCTGGCTTATCAGGCTCAAGACCTGCCATGCCCCCTAGGGGTGAGAGCTCACTCAACTAGGAGTGTAGCTTCCTCCTGGGCACTGGCGCATGGCGCCTCGCTAACAGACATCTGTAGAGCTGCGGGCTGGGCGACACCTAACACATTCGCAAGATTTTATAATCTCCGTGTAGAGCCCGTGTCCTCCCGGGTACTCGCCCCTTTGGGCCAGTAAGGACCTGCTCGGTGTCAATCCGCTTGCTGCGCCATTCCACTCCGCGGACTGGATGTGTGCGCTATTCCCCTCAGGTGAGTTCCTCAGTCAGAACCCTGGGTTCCTCCAGCACTGTTAATGTCCTACACTTGTGTACATGCCCTTTGGTCAGCCCTGTGTGGGACTAGGTGCCTCCATGTGTTGGGATTCCCCTTTCTGGGCAATCCCACGTGTGTATGTCCACAGTAAGTTTCTCCGCAGCATGTGTCTTTCCTTTGGCAAGACCCTTGCCAGCTCTGTCGTTGAAACTTCCACCCTGCGGGCTGGGTACCTCAGAGTTCTTATGTATCATACCTGTCTTCTGTAAGTCCTCCCATGGGCAGGCAGCCTGCTAGCATACCTCCAGCTGGAATATGCTACCCAGTGTATTCTGTGTAAGCCATGTGACTTTTTGTAAGGGACCCCATTCGTAACGTTGAACGTGACCGACTGAAAGGGAACATCTTGGTTACTTATGTAACCCTCGTTCCCTGAAGGAAGGAACGGAGACGTTACGTCCCCTTGCCATATTGCTGTGCTGTTGAACGGCCGGGTCACTGGCTCGGCTCCTCAGCGAAGACTTGAATGCGAGTTGCTCGCGTCGCTCCTTATATATCCGCTCTGCGGGGCGGAGCTCGCGATGCAAATCCCGCAGACCAAGGTACTTTGTGTACCATTGGCTCGTTTTGTACCACTCGAAGGTGATTGGGCTCTCGGGCGAGATCCCAATTTCGTAACGTCTCCGTTCCCTCCTTCAGGGAACGAGGGTTACATACGTAACCAAGACGATTGTTTTGGTAATCAATTAATCTACTGATTATTTTGACAACAGAGTAATCTTTTTTTTTTTTTTGTAACACAAACAGACCTAAGTGAAAACCAGGCTTTAGTGTGACTATTTATATATAAACTAACAATGAGGCAATAATAATTGGCTCAAATAAAAAATCAAAACTAAGAAATTACAAGATTAAACAACGCTGTTAAAATACATAATGCAATATGCGTATATATAACATGAACATAACTTAAATAAATTATTTATTAAAACAAATACCTGCAGAGGGCGCCAACGGCCTGGTGACTTTCACTTTACAGCTTGATTAAACAGTGTTTAAATCCATTACATTTTAATATTTGGCCACGTGCAGAAACATTTATTTTGAAATCGTGATGTACAATACAATGCCATATTTAGACATAGGTTGATGTATCTGCTGGCAAAGGTTTATAAATGAATTACGTTACAAATCTAGTGATATAATGCACACTGCTTTTCCAGATTACGTTAAGCAATTAAAATTCACAGCATATACAGAGGAAGAGTTTAGCCCCTTTCACACATACAGTATTCACTGGTAAATTACTGGTAAAGTTACCATTAATAGATCACGCGTGAACAGGACCTTTTCAGAAATCCCGGTAAATATGTTTTGGCAATCATATCATTCTTATGGAGATGAAATGATTACTCAGAGCTGTTTACAAAGCTCCGCTGCTTTATAATGAGCTTTTCTATGTAAATACGTGCTAGATGGATATATTGGACCATTTCGCCTCACAGCTTTTTGTCACGCTCCTCCAATCATCAGGGCTGCGACTCTGCAATTGAAAACTATTATGCGCGTCCCGTGTTTATAAAAGCAAAACATTCTGACTGGCTACTAATGTTAGTTTGGTTGAGAGTGAAAGTTGCACCTCTCATACCATTGGTAGGCGAACGCATGGACTCAAAATTGATATCAATCAACAAGAATTTAATTTTATTTTATTATTATAATTTTTTTTTTATTTTTTATGTAGGATTAAACGCTGCACGCCGGAAATCCGGCACGGTGCCGGAGAACTTTAAGCCCTGCAACTGAAAACTAAAATCTGAATGTATGAATGTGCATGAGTTCGGACAAAAAGTGAAATACTGTTAAAAGGAATAAATGAAACTAACCTTCATGTTGCTACAAACCTGGATGACTTTCATTTATTATTTAATTTTTTTATTTTTTGTAGAACATACAGTTAGTTATTATGTCGCAATCTATGATGAAGCAAATGTAAAACTTGTCATAAAGGCATCAGTTTTTGCATGTGTAACAAACAAGCATGGGGTTTGAGCATTTAGTCACTGCTAGAGCCCTGCATTTTAGCCCGGATCCGACGCGCCCCGACTTTTTACGCCCAAATTTCAAGTCATATTTCAAACATGGGCCAGGCCTCGGGCCTGTTTCAGGCTTCTCCTTATTTTTATATTTCAGACATCCATCAATTAGTGATGAAAAAAATTGTCGCACTTGTGGAAACAACACAAGACGTGCTACCGCGAGCCGTGAGCGGCTTGACTGTGTTTATTGTTCCTCAGCAGCATGCTGTCAGCGCAGCTGAACAGTTCTGCGTTGAAATGCAAGCTATTGGCATAAGCTTGCCTCAAAGCACATGCAAGTAAAGTAATTACCATTGTGAGTGCACACAAATAAAAGCCACTTGGTCGTTACTTATATGAAAAAAAAAAAAAAAAAACCTTAATGACTCATCCTCATGTCATTCAAAACCAGTAAGATCTCCGTTCATCTTCGGAACACAGTTTAAGATATTTTAGATTTAGTCCGAGAGCTTTCTGTCCCTCCATTGAAAATGTATGTACGGTATACTGTCCATGTCCAGAAAGGTAATATTATATGTTATTATGTTATTTTTGGACCAAAATGTATTTTCAATGCTTCAACAAATTCTAACTGACCCTCTGATGTCACATGGACTACTTTGATGATGTTTTTATTACCTTTTTGGACATGGACAGTATACCGTACATACATTTTCAATGGAGGGACAGAAAGCTCTCAGACTAAATCTAAAATATCCTAAACTATGTTCCGAAGATGAACGGAGGTCATACTGGTTTGGAACGACATGAGGGTGAGTCATTAATGACATAATTTTCATTTTTGGATGAACTAACCCTTTAACTATATTAATAACTGAAACAGTAGTATAAGCTGTTTTGGTAGAAGGGGGAAAAAGACAGGCTCAGGTCGGTAATTCTGGTAAAGTTGTCGGACATGGGCCGGGCCAGGGCCGGGCTAGGCCCGTGCAGGGATAAAGTCACTGCCGCTGAAGATCAATGAATAACGGATAAATATAAAATGGTTAAACAATTACAAAAATGATATTGACTGTAAGGTTTTAAAGTATAGTCTTGTTTCACGTTATGTAATCCTTTGTAATTAGTTGGCAGCAGAAGTGAATGAAAAGTTACTGTATTTCATATTAAGTAAATAAGTTACCACACTTTATGTTAAAAAAAAAAAACACAAATATGAGAATAGTCATAAGGTAGTTGTTGTTGTTGTTTTCTGAGAGTGTATTAAAATCAATTAAAATTAATTCAATCAATTTTTCATGTTGATTTTTTTATTTGGCATGTAGCCGTGTAATGAGCGAGACCGCTGGTCATTATCTCTAAAGTTTATCCGCTGCACACTGAGCCTAAGAACACCCCTTAACACAACCATGTAGGGCTTACTGTTTTAATAAACCCCTTTAGGATTTATTTTGTGATAATGACCGGCATATTGTAGGTGCCATCCAGTAATTGAATTCGACCTCAAAATTTATATTCATAATAATGCTTATGAAACAGGCATTATTATCTTCTTTGTCCAGTAATGTTGGCTCTGACTTCTCTAAATAGCAAGGTTGCATTGGCAGGCCATGCTAAAGATAATGCACACAGCTGTGAAATTGTTCTTGATGCTCACGGTTCAATTGAGCCATACATTTAGATGTAGGCTGAAAATACCTGTGACATGCTGGGAAAATGAAGTCACATTACTAGACCACTAACAATGTCTGAGATCATTTTGAGCATCAACAGAATATATTGAGGATGGAGTACATAAAAAAAGAAGATGTTTAACAAAGAATTGTAAATGTACCTGTGCTGGTTTACTTTAATTGTGATCATTTTGCTAATTTCATTAGACTGGGAATGTTTTTAATTTACACATCCAAGGGAATTAATGGAATTAAAATACAAATCCATAGACTTTTCACAAACAGCTTTTCTATTAAAGAGCACAACTTTCAGAAAGTTAAAAACTAAATAAAACTAAGCAGGAGCCAGATCTTTGCTTTATATTTCAGTTATACACACTGATTGTATCTTTTTCTTTATAATAGGATTCTATATACATTGGATTAGTGCTAATTGTTGCTTGAAATGATATTGTATGTGTCCAAGTAAAATCAAATAAATTTCCTTGAGAACAGAGCAGAGTGACCACTAAAACACAGGGCAGTGACAAAATGTATTTTAAGGGAAAAGATTTGCATCTGTTCAGGTTTTGTCTGTTGGCCAATTAGCGTGAGGTAATATAGATTTTTTTCCGATTTGTGCTTCACTGACAGTGCTTTTCCCATTTCCATGCTGATTCCAAAATCATTTCCATTTGTAACAAAGGGCCAACATTCAGCACAAGGTTTATTCTTGCTGATAAAATCCCTCTAACTCAGTTTTTATCAGTCCTATTAAGCCTGTCAGCAATTACAAAGCCTGCACATGGCTGCAACAAAGCCCACAAAGCTGTCATTCTTGGGGCTCTATTATCACTTTCCTTTTATCATTTAATTGCAGGAATTACCCAGACACTAGATTTGGTTACCTAACGTTTACACAATTAAGATCAGGTCATTGAAAAAATATAGTCGTGAGGTTTTTATTGAGTGTTTGAATTCACTGAATTGGTCTTCAGTGTTATGTTCGGATGTTGATAAAGCATGGGGGAGTAAAACTGAGGTCAGAACCATGGATGAATGGTGATATTTTAGAAGCAATTAGTAAGAGAAATAAAGCATTTTCTGTATTTAGGAAGAGTAAAGAGCAGTATGACTTGGATAATTATAAGAAGTTAAGAAATATAGTGCAAAAGATGATTCAAACGTGTAAAAAGGACTTTTTTCGTGATAAATTAACTGAGCATAAAGGTAACCCAAAGAAACTTTGGCAGTCATTGAAACAAATTGGGTACAGTAATAGGCTTAAGACAAAGACAAAAAATATTTGCCTTAACATCAATGGGGAGCTCTCTTCTAATCAATTAAAGGTTGCGGATAAATTTAACTCCTTTTTTACTTCTATAGCTGGACATTTAGTTGAAAAGCTACCAAGAAAACCTGGGTTATATGATGGTGAGGTCATGATTAATTATTATTCTAAGCTTGGAGTGGTAGCAGACTCTTTTGGCCTTTCTATGGTTTCACAGGACGAGGTATTAAAGTTATTGAATGAACTTGGGTCTAGATGAAATTCCTGCCAGTTTTTTAAAAGATGCTGCAGAATATATTTCTCCATATCTCACTCATATTTTTAATCTTTCGATTATGTCAGGTAGGGTTCCGAAAGATTTGAAGCTTGCTAGGGTTGTTCCGCTATATAAAAAAGGGAGCAAATTAGTGTCACGCTGTCTGGTCTCTGTTTCCCTGGGTGTCCACTAGTGGGCTCACTTCCCCTTAGGCACCTCACCGTAGGCACTACAATTCCCACTAGCCTTGTCCCTTCATCACAGTAATTGCACTCCTGTTAATTGCAACAGGTGTCTTCACTTATTAGTCATTAGCTTCCCTATATTTACCAGTCTTTTCCTGTTGTCTTGTTGGAGTCCTTACCTTCCGTTTCCTGCCGTACCCAGTCTTCTCGTCTCCCAAGTTCCTCGCATTCCGAGTTCCTGTTCCTCTTTCCGTTCCTGTTCCCTTCCTGTTCCTTCCTTGTTTGTTTATTTGGATTGTTTCTGGTTTTGACCCTGGCTTGTTTGGATTACGATTTGGATTACCCCAATAAAAACATACCTGCAATTGGATCTCTATCTTCCTGATATTTAAAATTATTAAATATTTAAAAAATGTAAATATTTAAAATTAACCACCCTCCGCCATGATGGCCACAAGTCCAGCGCCACTGCACAAGATGGCCGCCAGCCCAGCGCCACGAGGCAAGATGGACGCCAGCCCAGCACCACAGCACAAGGTGGTCGCCAGCCCAGCGCCACGATGCAAGATGGACGCCAGCCCAGCGTCACGACGCAAGATGGCCGCCAGCCCAGCGCCACTGCCCAGGATGGCCACCGGTCCAGCGCCACGGCCCAAGATGGCCGCTGGTCCAGAGTTATGGCACAAGATGGCTGCTTGTCCAGCACCTTTGCACAGAATGACAGCCACAGTTGACCCTCCAGAGTCGAGTCAGGTGCTCGTGGACCTTCCAGAGTTGAGTCAGTTTTCCGTTGACCCTCCCGAGTCGAGTCAGGTTCCCGTTTACCCTCCAGAGTCGAGTCAGGTTCCCGTTGACCTTCCAGAGTCGAGTCAGGTGCTCGTGGACCCTCCAGAGTCGAGTCAGGTGCTCGTGGACCCTCCAGAGTTGAGTCAGGTGCTCAGTGACCCTCCAGAGTCAGGGCTAGTCACCGTTGACCTTCCAGAGTCAGGGCTAGTTATCGTTGACCTTCCAGAGTCAGGGCTAGTCACCGTTGACCCTCCAGAGTCAGGGCTAGTCACCGTTGACCCTCCAGAGTCAGGGCTAGTCACCGTTGACCCTCCAGAGTCAGGACTAGCCACCGTTGACCCTCCAGAGTCAGGACTAGTCACCGTTGACCCTCCAGAGTCAGGACTAGTCACCGTTGACCTTCCAGAGTCAGGGCTAGTCACCGTTGACACTCCGGAGTCAAGCCAAGTCACCGGTGAAATTCATGGACAAAGGCAAGTCACCAATGATCTTCATGGGCAAAGTCCAGTCACCAGTATTCTTCATGGACAAAGGTAAGTCACAAATGATCTTCATGGGCAAAGTCCAGTCACCAGTATTCTTCATGAACAAAGTCAAGTCACCATTGATCTTCATGGGCAACGTCAAGTCACCAGTGTTCTTCATGGGCAAGGTCAATGTCACTGTGATGACTTCATGTTATGCATTTATTTTTTTACTGTCTAATAAATCAACAACAATCAACAACGTCTTTAGATACTGTATATGTGCCAATCCATTCCAGCGAGTGCAAAAGAAATTGAATGCCATTATAGACCTTCCGTTGTTTTGAGATTTAACAAATATACTGACAGTTCTGAGCTTTACTCAGCTTAACTGAAGCTAATCACACAAGGCTGATGACATGAAACTTTCAAAACTGCCTTTGATAAGACATACCATCTACTTTTGAAGAAATGTTTGCATCTTTTGAAGAATGTTTATGACTGTGCACAAGGGACATCTTGTAAACACACAACACCTGGTAGATTTCAAGCATCTACAACATTATGTAAAATAAATGAGCCACAGGTCTAAACAATCCATCAATTCTGCTAAAATGTCAAACAGCCACGTTTGGTCAAGTAAATTGTTATTGTATTTTGACGGATGGATTTGGCACTGGAGAAACAGTTTGAAATGAGGTTGCATGCATCAGTTTACTGTTTCCGATTTCCCCTACTATTTTAATCATCCTTTCCTTAGAGTACTAATCTATTTGTTTTCCTTTTCTTCACCCACACCTTTGGACATCTATACCAATGTTTACAAGCTTCTGCCCAGATCTGCCCATTCTTGGCCACCACCATCCCCTCACCTGTGCCCCATCTGCCATTATCAGTATCACAAGCCTCGTCAAACAGCAGCTATAGCCAATGCTTGCATCCTGCTTTATTGCAATAACAATGTAATCCAGTTCAAGCTTCTTCAGGAAAAGAAAGTTTAAACTTTTCAAGTTTAAGTCATAATACTTCATTCACATGCAGTGTCTTGATCTGAAAGTCATTAAAAGTCACATTGCTAGGAGCTTTAACAGTTTTTTTCTCTCTATATCACACATTCTATTTCATTCTGATTCTTATTACTACTATAATCTATTAAATTATAACTATAACTTATAACTAATAACTATGTTCTTTTTTCCTCAATAAACTCTTAATTTAGTGCCTATTAATAGTTTGTGAGGTAGAATTAGGGGACATAAAATAAAATGCAGAATAAGGCACTAATGTGTGCTTTATAAGTATATATATATATTAGGGGTGTAACGGTTCACAAAATTCACGGTTCGGTTCGATACAATACACTGGTGTCACGGTTCGGTTCGGTTCGGTTCGGTACGGTTCGGTACGTTTTAGATACAGCAAAAAGAAAAAATTGGCAGATAAATGTCCTTGATTTTTAAAAAATGTTTTATTTATTAAAACTAACAAAGTATTTTTTACATTGAACAATGATGGAGCTATTCTTTACCCATCTTCTATGGTGTTTTCTTAGCAGCATATTGTATAAAACAAAAACAGCTCCTTATAAAAAAAAAGAAAATGTTATATTATTGTAGTAGTTATGAACAAATACAAAGATGTAACTTTTTATATGGAACTCTATAACTCTTTATATTGAGTGTGTTTTTACTCAATTGGTTCTCTATAGGGCTTATGTTTTTTGGAAAAAAGCAGGAATTACGGTTTGTCTGAAATGGGCTCGTGAAGGAATATTGTAACGGGGCTCAATTACATTAAGCATGTTCTTAAAACCTACGTTTTCCACTACAGAGTAAGGCGCTCGCTCACCCAGTACGCGCTGAAGGCTCGTTGCAAAATGGCTAATGCGTTTAACAGACCAGAAATAGAAGATCCTCCAATAACCAACAGGTCTGGTGTTTGGGTGCACTTTGGATTCCCTGTAAGCTAAAATGGTGATGATAGAATCAATGGTAAATAGTAAGGTCTCATATCCGCGGCTATAACGTAAATGTAGCCTTACCAATCGCCGTGGTGATGTCTTTTGCCCTGTTTGAATCCGTTGGAAATGTCTGTCTAAATGCTTCGTGGATAGTTTGTTGCATGTATGGTTCTCCTTTTTTCCGTCTTTTCCCAGATACTGACTCACTAAGGTGATGTCGGCGTAAATGAGTTGACATGTTTCAAGTATTCCCGCTGGTGTTTTTTTTTTTTTTTGTATTCCCGCTGGTGTACCCTAGATGAGACATATTGTTGTTTTTTTATCCACCACTCTCTTGCCATCACCATTATAGCTTACAGGGAATCCAAAGTGCACCCAAACACCAGACCTGTTGGTTATTGGAGGATCTTCTATTTCTGGTCTGTTAAACGCATTGGCCATTTTGCAACGAGCCTTCAGCACGTACTGAGTGAGCGAGCGCCTAACTGAGTAGCCTAACATAAACATATAAGTTGGTGTTTTTTTTCTTCTTCGGGGGTGTCAGGGGCGTTGCCTGTTACGCCGTTTGGGTTATTGGGCTACCTTGTTGAACGCATATCATTATATTTCACAATTTTTTTTTATTTTCCAAATATAATTAATTAGTCCAACGAACCGTTCGGTCCATAATGCGTACTGCCTCGTACCGAACGGTTCAATACGCTTTATCCAGCTTATTATGAAAATCTGAGAAGGCACAGTGAACAGCTATTAATTTCTAGGATGGCACCACTGTATACGCCAATCACTGTAAATGGCATGAAGTTTGCACTTCTCTTGAAACACTTACTGTTTTATTGTGACACTCAGGATGAGGGATTTTACAATTGAATTTATGATTCCAATTAAATATAATTACCTGCAAAATATAAAAGCATCTTTATTATTGACCTGAATTTTTATGAACACTTGAACACTATTGAGTGGACACCAGGCTAAAATCTGTGAAAAATCACTGCTCATGCAGTGTCTTATTAAGTCACTTTTTTATTTCAGGAAGATCCCAACAGTGTAATTATTAAGCATGCCAACAAAAAAATCTTTAAATCTAGCATCTACAGTCAAAGGTTTTGTTAGTAAGCCTGCTGGAAATGCAACTGTTGGGACATTTTATTTCGGCTAATACCAAATCACAACACTGACATATAACAATTAATTTTTTTACCTCTATTTTGTGAAACCCATCCACAAGCAACAGTTATGATTTTCATTTAGTTTAACATCATGCACTAAAACAACACAAATTTTAATAAAAAGGAATATATGAATGAATGAAAAATAATTAATAAATAGCTATATCTCAATGATACTACAGCATTTAATGCTTTTCGTGCATTACAGTAAAACTACAAAATCTCACATATGCCAATTGATTGGAAAGTACAAGAGACAATAGAAAGGAACCCCCTGGGTTAAACAATTATTACTGAGATAATTTTAAGATTAAAGTGAGAGAGACACTGTGAGTTGCAGTGGTAGAACAGTTAAGGAGCTTATATTCAAATCCCCTTTCATCTCTGGTTTATCCTCCAGCTTGTATCCACACACAATCATACACACACTTATTATGCAAGAATAAATGTTGATTTTTCTGCCTTTTTCTGCTGGAGTGGCAAAAGATCAGACTGCTTCTGACCATATGTTCAGCAGAGGAGGAAAATAATAAAAAAGTAAAAATGAATCAGGCAATAACATCTGTCTCTGTGTGCTATAATCACAGCAAAAAGCAAAGTGTGTTCACTTGCATTTAAGTGCATATAAATACAAGCATAAATTACTTTAGGGTTGTAAAATAAACTCAGAAAAAAAACAACAGCAACGAAAACAAAAACAACAACAGCTAAATGTATTTGCTATTCTTTTACTATGATACTCCCTACAAAATACTGATTAATTATTTGCTAATTATAGTGGCAAATATTTACAGCTGACATCACATACTGTCTAAGTAGCTATTAAAAACTTAAACACTGACATTTAAAACTTATCCATAACATCATGGACTAGAAAACTGCCCACTGGATGTAGTAGTAAGGAGTATTTCTGAATAATGTGAATTTTGTATAGGGAAGTATGCATATTTGGAAGGAGAAAAACTAGCAAAAAAAATGAAATACTGTATATAATATGATTAGATTAGTTATCGACATCTAACAGAAAACTACAAAAAAGCAATAAATAAATATTAAATAAAAAGTAAATAACAACAATAATAATAATAATAAAAATAATAAAGATTAAGATGATGATGTTATTTACAGGTGCTTCTCAAT